>NW_012267349.1:4436250-4562926 GCF_000151885.1 Dipodomys ordii
GCAATGGAATTCTATGCCTCCATCAGAAAGAATGACATTGCCCTGTTTGTTAGGAAATAGAAAGACTTGGAAAAAATTATATTAAGTGAAGTAAGCCAGGCCCAAAGAAACATAGATCCCATGGTTTCCCTTATTTGCAACAACTAGTATATGTCTGAGTCAAGAAGAAAAGGTCAGATAAGTTGATGTTAGGGGAATGAACCCCAAGATAAACATTCAAATATTTTTTCCTTTCATGCAATTGTTTCTAACATATTTATAAGATGATTTCTTTGTTGCTTTGTATGTTCCTCCCCCACAGTTTAAACCATGCTTTCACTGTATTTGATGTTGGTGTAATTTGTAGAGGGGAAGGAAAAAACAAATTGTTTAATTCTGAGCACTTTCTGTGTTCTAACTTGGTGAACTCTTACAAGGAGTCTGTGGGGAAAGTTTGTAATTTTCTGCATTTCAAAGAAGGAAACTCATGCACAGAGTTAACTGGTATTCATGGTCACCTTGGCTAGCCCAGCACCTGTACCCTAAATATGGTAAACTGCCTTAAATTATGATGTGTTCCCTACACCCAATTTTACACAGGGTAAACTGAGATCCACAAAGACTAACTGGCTTGTCTAAGATCATCTAGTTGCTTATATGCATGGTCTGGATTGGTACCCTAGGATATTGACACCATTCCCAATTACTGGCAGGACAGACTCATGATAGGCTCAAGCTGGGAACCATTTGAATTAGATGACAATGTTTCTATTCTTATGTCTTTCATTAAAGATGCATGATTTTTGTAATTCTTTCCTTTAACAGTAATTGCTTTGTTTTGTCTTTCAGGAACCTGGGCAGGAGGAGATAAGCCAATATATCTGCCTGTTGAGCCTACAGTTAAAAATAATTATAAGAGAATTGGAGAGATGTTTCAGAAACTATTGGGCAGTGCAGCACTTTCAAATCAAGCTTTTTTTTTTTTTACATTACTCACTAGTAGTGTTAAGGAAATTTGCGTTAGTGGAAGGAAAGAATGGGGAAAGATAAGCCACATGTTGTCTACTACTTCCTTTCATGGAAAATATCTGGTTGTTATTCCATCAAAGTTTATGTTGGTGAAATTTGGATCTATAGGTTGGCCAACATTATGCGCTGATCATAGTCTCACTTTTTGAAAAATAATTTGACATGTACAATGAAATCAGCAAACCAGTAAGATAACCTATGTATTTCTGAAAATAAGTAAAATGTAGGCCTTATTACTACCCCTAAGAGTCATGGAGGCCTATTTGGGAAAGAAAGTGAGAAGTGTAAACTTCATCTAGCCCTGTTGTGGGTTCACATACAGAGATTTGCTCATGTGTTCTCTCCTTTTATAAATGGATGGCTTTTTCTTCAAAAGGTCATCTTGATGGCATGATAGGAAGAACAGGTCAAGAGAATCAGACACTCGGTGTTGCTTCCCAATTGCCTTTCTGATAAGAGAAACTATGTGCACATCTCCTAGGGTTTCTGGTTACTTATCTTCAACGTGATCATTGGTGGCTAAGTCATGTATTAGTTCTAGTGCCTTTGTTGAGGGTTTCTCATGTGGTTGGCATTGTAGGCAGAGAAGTAAAATTCATGGAGTTTGGTGATTAAGAGTATGGTTTAGAAGTCAGCCCTCATGTGTACCAGTGGAGTGAGACATAATTGCTAAACCAGCACCACAAAGTTCTAGGAGTATGATTTGGTAATCTGGAAGAGTTGTATGACCAGGGGATTCAGAGAAAAGTGAAGGGAAGAGCTATTAGGTGCTGACTGTGTGCCAGGCACTGAATGAAGGAAGGTGCATGTATTTTCTCTTAGTCTTCAGCTACAATCCTGGAAAGAGGGTAGACATTATCTTCTCCATCTTACCATGGAGAAAATGGATATTTTAGAGATATCCAAACTTGTTTCTTTTTATCCAGGACATGTTGGGTATGTTAGAATCAAAGAAGAAGGGCTAAGTTAGATGATGGCTGAGTGCCATAAGTCATAGTGTGAGCAATAGAGTGGTTGGACCACTCTACTCTAAAATCCATACCTGCATGTTAAGTGTCTTGAGACAGATCCTCACACACCTTCCTTCCTGAGGCCTCCTTAGACTGAAAGGACTTCGGCAGGTCCCTCACTGGCCTGCTCATTTAGATTTTACTCATTGCTGCAGCAATAAGCTGGTATCAAAGTTTCACAGAGACATCTGATTATATACTTCATTCCTATACTTGAAAAGAAAAGCATATTTGAACATTAACACATAAATGTTTCAGCTTTGTGTTGTTAACCACACTTGAAACTGATAAAGCTTTCCTTAAAGGGAAAAAGAATGATGCTTTACCTTCACGGATTTCTGAAATCGATTATGTTTTTGTTAATTGGTTTGTTCCTCTTCTCTTAGCCTTCCCCTAACAGAAAATAAAATCTGGGGTTAGGTCTCTCCCACTGATGGATGGCACCTAGAGGCAATACAAGTATTTTTTCAGCAGTCTACTTTGTTTTCCTAGAAGGCTCTGAACAGCTATTCCATAAGTCTAAAGGACCCAGGGTCAACTTCTATTTATGTGACAGATTCCTCATGTTTGTTTATTTCACCTGAAAATCTAACCCACTGGAAATGTTTCAAGATGCTGACCTTTAAACACTATGGATAAAATTTTGCTTCTTTTCCATGCTTAACAGCAAAACAACCACCCCAATTATAACAAAAGCTGTTACTTGCTGAATGTTTAATACATGCCAGGCACCCTGTTTAGGTCCTTTCATACATAATCTTGCAATTTTCCAATAGCCCTGTGAGCTTGGTAGTGCTTTAATCTCTGTTTTCCAGTTAAGGAATACAAAGCAGTTTGGTGGAAATGAAAGCAGAGTTCAGTTCTTCTGCCTTTGGAATAAAGCCATTGAATATTCTTTAAGTTTAGCTCTAGCTGTGATGGATAATCTTGATTGTTGACTTGAACAAGAGAGTCCAGGAAATTGGTAAAGCACATTTCTGGGTTTTGTCTGTGAGGTTGGTTCCAGAGCTGATTGGCATGTGACTCAGCAAATTGAGTGGGGAAGACCCTAGCTGAATGTGGGTAACACCATCCAATTGGCAGGACAAAAAGTGGAAGAAGGCAAAAGCAGTTAGGGGTACAAGCTGAATTCTTCTTGACTGGGTGTGCTTATTGCTGCTGTCATTTCTGGTAGGGACGAGATGCCACATTCTTCAGCCCTTGAACATGAATTTGCACCAACATCAATCCTAGTATCTTCCAGGATTTCAGCTTTGGATTGTGCTACATCACTCCCTTTTGTTTTGAGGCTTCCAACTTCTTGGACTTGGTAGCTACTGGTTTCCTGGCTCTTTGGCCTGCAGATGTCTATTGTGGGACTATCCAGTCTCTGATTTTGCAAGTCAGCATATTAAATCCACTTTTGTAATTGTATACACAGTCTGTTGTTTCTTCTGTTCCTATAGGGAACCTTGACTAATAAAGAGTCTTACTTTCTCAAACAACTCAGTAGTGTTTTTGATGTTTCCAAAACAAAGGAGACCAACTTGTCTCAGCTCAGAGACTTTGAAACATTGTTGCCACCAGTGTCAGAACCTGAGGGAATACTGTCTTGATCTGCAAAAGAGCCAGCCAGGCTTAGAGCATTTAATGCTTCTCACAGCTGCACATCACCTAGCATCATCAATTCCTATACACACTGCCTTCCTGTCCAGCATCCTTCTTCAGATACCCATTGCCCCCAAGTAGAGTGATATTCAGATGCCTTCTTTTAGCCTGGATTTCCCCCATTCTGCCACTGAAGGAAGGCTCTCTTCCCAGGGGATTATTTCTTACCTTACTTTAATTGTTCCAAGTGAGCTGTTTGGCTTTCTTCTCTTCACTCTCCAATGTACTGCTGTTACCTTTCCAGACCTCTTCTAGTATCAGGACAGTTGGAAGGACTGCCCTCTACAAAGACTCTTCTTGGATAAAGTATAGTCATGTTCCTCAGAACTCTCTTCTGTAAAAGACCTCATTTAGCCCACAAAGACTTAAACAATGCTAAATGTTATGATATATTTCTGTGATTTGATTAATTTTGAGGTTAAGGTGGGGAATGGTGAGTTCAAGGCCAGCTGAAGCTACATGGTTAAGACTCTATATCAAAAAATACAATAGAAAAAAAGAGAGGCTTGAACAAACCCTAACAGTTTTCAACAGCTCAAGGCATACATACCCAGAATGACCCTAACACCTTTCAAATACCTCACTAAGAAAACTCAGTGCTGCCAAAAGAATTTGCTGTTTGTTCCAGCCAACACCTATAGATAAGGTCTTGTCTCTCAGCCACCATGGGAAGGTTGGAGCCCAACTTTAATAGTCAGCTAGAAATCCCAGGTAGATTTCACAGGGACCTAGTTCTTTTTCAGTTTTTTTTTTATTCTTCACCCACTTGACTCTACTGATCCCTAGCTCACCCTCTTGCTTATTTCTTCATTCTCCTTTTAAAATACCCAGCCACCTCTGCAAGCTGAAGTTGAGTATGCTGTGTGCTTCACTATTGCAGTTACTGATTACTGACTAAAATCTGTCCTTACTACTTAAACTACTTTCTGGCTTTGTTGATCTTTGACACCTTGTACATTCTATTTGTATTGACTCCAATGTCTGCTGTTCATTCCCCACACATACACCCAGAATCTTGCCTTTAAGGTTCTGCCTAATCTCCATCATCCCACAGTGCCTGCTCTATCTTGTCCATTCCAGCTTTCAGTGGGCTTCCTCCTTTGGCCCTTGTATTTGGTGCGTCTCCTTAGGGAAGCAAGATATATCTTTGGCTTTTTATGCAGACACTATTTCTGCCTCTGGTTTGGCATCTTGGGGACTTAGTGCAGCTACAGTCTTAAGAAATCTTACACAAAGGAAACCAGCCAAGAGTATATATTGTCTGTGAATGACTTAGATTAGATGACCATCCAGTCTTTGCATTTTCAAGCAATAGCTTTGATTTTTAAGAGTCTTAATCCTAGGGAAGATACATACAGATATGCATATATAAAGATTTATCTTTGGGTGTTGCACATTGAAGCAGCTAAGAACATAGCTTCTGGAGTTGCCTTACTCTGGAGTTCACCTTGAAAACAAATAATCAGTTTTATTTCTCTTCTCTCATTTTGTCAGCCATAAAACAAGTATAACATGTTGTACCATGGGGATGATGGTTATGAAGATTAAGTGTCATGACTGTACCTGTCACGCAGGAAATACCAGTAGGTGGAATCAATAAAAAAACACACAAGCATCTATGCAACCATCAAAACATGACAAGAACAGTTAAACAAGTGAGAAAAAGAGGTTTAAAAAGAAAGAGCCAATGAAGCACTGGGTCAGAAGATGTTGGGGAAAATTCTAGAAAGGGGATGAGAAAAAAGGAAGTAAAATTTTCTGTGTTTACTGTTTTGTATGTACTACATGTTTTACATCATCCACATCATTGAGTTCTCAAAATGATGACACAATGTCATGTAGCTGGCCCATAAATTATGGGCCAGATAGAGCTCATCATAGAGCTCATAAGTAGGAGAACTGAGAATGATTCAAGCCTATCTTAATCTAGGACCATGTTTTCTCCAAGGGGCTAACTTCCTTATCTTATTAATTACAATTTGTGTGTACAAATGAAGATACACTAAGAATCTGGAACTTTCTTTGAAGTGTCAAATTGTTGTTCTCTCTGGTATCATTTAAAAAATGAGTGGGGTGGGGTTAAGGCACTGTCTTCTTTTAGAAAGCTCTTTTTGCTTTGAATATATTGACTTGTGCAAATATAGAATGTGTTTCATTGTAAGAAAGAGAATTCCCACCAAAAGTAGTTTAAACAGTGAAGAGATTTACTTTTCTTATGGGTTTATCTTTTCTTTCTTGTGATAGAGAATAGAAGTTAAAGAAGGCTGCAGATTCAGAATTAAGGTCCTTGAGCTTATGGCTCTGTTTCCCTTGGTTGCCTTTATCCAAGTGTGGCTTTGTCCTAAAGGGACTGTCCTCAAGGGTTTCAAGAGGGCTGCCATTATCAGCTGGGACAATGTTTTTTAATTGGATACCTGAGATAAAAATCTTTCCTTCAAATATAGGCTAATATTAGTTATCTTCAGTATGATCAGGCCAGATATATATATATATATATATATATATATATATTTTTTTTTTTTTTTTGGGTCCGGTCGTGGAGCCTAAACTCTGGGCCTGGGCGCTGTCCCCAACCCTTCAGCTCAAGGCTAGCGCTCTACCACTTGAGCCACAGCGCCACTTTCAGTTTTTTTCGTTTTGCTTATATGGTGCTGAGGAATCGAACCCAGGGCCTCATGCTTGCAAGGCAAGCACTATACCACTGAGCCACCTTCCCAGCCCAAGCCAGTTATATTTTTGATCCAACCCTGGACCAATAGCAGACAGTAAGGGGAATGATCTATATTGATTGACTCAAGCCAGGATACCTAAACCAATCACTGCCAAGAAGGATATTATTATTTCAGTTGGCTAATATTGATCAAGACTCCTTTCTGAAGTCAGGACTGGTACATAGATTACATGCAGAAAGAGGCAGAATTCTAAAGATATCACATCTAACATGGTATAGACATAACCAATCAAAAGGGTTACTAGTTGTGAACAACCAGTATTCTGTTTTGTACTAGCCTAATATTAAATAATTAACCACATTGTTTTCCTAAGAGAGAGAATAGATCCCAGGTAGTGAGCCAATAGTAATGCTAAATCTTCTGTCAATGGTATGTTCGGGTTCATTGACAGCTAATGTAACCCCCAATCTCAGTTTTCTAGTTTGCTGTTTCACTGTCTGTGTCCACAGTAATTAGGCAATCTAATTTTTTGTCAATAGTGGGGCTTGAACTTTGGGCCTTGACCCTGTCCCTGAGTTCTTCAGCTCAAAGCAAGCACTCTATCACTTGAGCCACAGTGCCACTTCTTCTGGTTTTCTGGGGGTTAATTGGAGATAAGAATCTCATGGATTTTCCTGCCTGAGCTGGTGTTGAACCATGATCCTCAGCTCTCAGCCTCCTGAGTAGCTAGGCTTACAAGTGTGAACCACTGGCACCTGGCAGCAATCTTCATTTTTAACTTGCTCTTTAAATTAATCTCATCCAAAGAGTTGCAGTATTTCATCCAATCAACTTCTTCCTTTGTAAAACCTATTAGTAAGTCAATTCAAGTTGTTTCTATTTAATGCCAAGCAAAACAGAACTCTGCTTAACATATCAGTGAAGTGAGCAAATGTAAGCCCTGCCTAGAGTGATCTCCCACCCCAAGTGAAACTATGAAGTCCCCAAGCAGTCCTTCCTCTGGTTTGCTCAGTCCTTACAAATCTCAACTAATAGGAGCCTACGCAGCTTAAGTCAGTGGCAGGTCTGATTACAGAAGATTTTAAGAGATTGAAATTACATCGCTTGCAAATGCAGGGGGTAACTCAGATTACAAAAGGATGTCTTATACAGCTGCCCCTAGTATATAGAGATAAGAATGATTTATAATGAGCTTATCAATTATTTGTATTTAATTCTTTGCTTTGAAAGTGCTTATGGTAGCTGAACACTAGTATGTGCTGCCAATTACTTTAACCTTTCCTCCAGAAATCTTGTTTGCACTATTGATTTGGACTTTCAGTGCTGAGTCTGAAATAAATAAGGTTTTGGCCTATTCCTGATTGAAATCTCATGTGTTCATCAGGCCAGTGTTTTTCTCTTGGATATACAAAAGGACAAATAGTGTTTGAATGCTAGTTACTTGAGATGTAAGCTGGAAAGAAGAATTAGTTTTTGCTATTCTAATTATGTTAAGGGAAAATATACAGATGATCTTTAGGATACATATGAATTTTTAAATTGAAAAGTAAAAATCATGTGGAATATGTCATGTGATGTGATATTTTAATAAATGCATATATTATGGAAAGATTAGATCAAGCTATTTAATATGCATTACCTTACATGCTTATCTTTTTGTGATGAGAACACTGAAAATATTCTCTTTGCAATTTTTAAAATTTTAATTTTATTGTCAAGGTGCTGTACAGAGAAGTTATGGTTACATATGTAAGGTAAAGAGTACATTTAAAATTTTCAATCTATTTAATTCTCCTGTCTAATCAAAATCTTGTGTCATTTGATCCACATCTTCCCAGGTCCATGAGCAATGACAATCATTTTAATTTCTATTTCTATGAATTTGAGTTTTTTATACACCACATATAAGTGACATCATGCAATGTTTGTCTTTCTGCATCTGGTTTATTTCACATACATAATGGCCTCTGAGTTTGTTCATGTTGTAGCAAATGACAAGATTTTCTTCTTTTAAAGGCCAACTAGTATTACACTGTATATTTATATCCCATTTCCTTTCCATTTCTCCACAGATAAACACTTAGGTTAACTCCATTTGCTCACTGTTGTGAATAGTACTGCAATAAACATGGGGGAACAGATATATCATGGAGAGAATGATTTTATTTCTTTTGGGCAGATACTCAGTATTGAGATAGCTGGATCCCAGTTCTATTTTTATTTCCTTTGAGAACCTCCATACTGTTTTCTAGAATGACTGTACTAATTTAAACTCCCCCAACAAGTCAGGTTTCCCTATTCTCTGCATACTTGCTAATATGTCATTTTTTTTATCATTTTGATAAGAGCCATTTTAACAGCATTGAAATGATATCTCATCATGGTTTTGATTTTCATTGCCTTGATGATGATTATTTGTCTTACATTCCCCTGACACCAAACGTTTTTTCATATAGCTGTTGCCTATTTTTTTTGTCGGTTGTGGATCTTGAACTCTAGGCCTGGGTGTTGTTCCTCAGCTCTTAAGCTCAAGGCTAGTGCTCTACCACTTGAGCCACACCACTTATGGTTTTCTAGTGGTTTATTGGAGATAAGAGTCTCACAGACGTTCTTGCCTGGGTTGGCTTTGAACTGAGATCTTCAGATCTCAGCCTCCTGAGTAGCTAGGATTATAGGCGTGAGCTACTGGCTCCTGGCTTATTGGCTATTCTTTTGAAAAATATCTACTGAGGCCCATTTGTTTTCTTGCTATTGAGTTGAGTTTCTTATATATTTTGGATTTAATTTCTCCTCAGGTGTATGTTTTGCAATTATATTCTTCCTTTTTTTTTTAAGTCAATCTTTTCACTTTGTTGGTTGTTTCCCTTCCAGGAGCTTTTTAAACTTAATCCTGTTTATCTAGTTTTGCTTTTGTTGCTTGTGCACTTGGTGTCAACTCCAAAAACATCCTTGCCCAGACCTCTGTCATGGAGCTTACCTCTATCTCTAGGAGATAATAAATAGATTGTTGTACAGCCATTTGTCCAACATGAATGTGAAGTGCAAGTCAATCTACGGAATGAACATTCTTAAGGCTGCAGTGTTATCAAGTAAAAGGAATACAAGGAAACCTGGCTTCTGTTCCTTTCTCTGCACTGGTTGGTTATGTGACAACTCACTTAACTTCTTGGGCTTTAGCCATTCAGCTTTTCTTCTTCTGACTTCCTTCCTTCCTTCCCTCCCTTGCTCCCTCCCTCCCTCCCTCTCTCTCTCTTTTCCTTCCTTCCTTCCTTGCTTGCTTCCTTCCTTGCTTCCTTCCTTGCTTCCTTCCTTCCTTCCTTCCTTCCTTTCTTCTTCTTTCTTCTTCATTCCTTTCTTCTTCTTTCTTCTTCATTCCTTTCTTCCTTCCCCCTTCCTTTCTTCCTTCCTTTGGAGTGAACTTAGGGCTTCATGAATGCTGGACAAGCTCTTTACCACTGGTCCACCTATCCAGCACTGTGAAACTTTGTTGTTAAATTTTATCTGAAATAATAAATATGTGTAGACCAATACTTTTCCCCAAATGAGATTTTTTTCTGTACTCAGTGCTGCTTGGAGTTGTTAATTTGCAACCCTTAGACCAGGTGAACCAAGAAATCTGTTCCAGATACAGAACACTATGTCTTGTTTATTTTAATGTGGAAGGGCTCTTTGGAGTGATAGTATCTTAGGAAGGCCTCAGCAAGAGTCCAGCTTGCTTCTCACAAACTGCCCCTGATAATTGTCACCTATCTTCTGTTGCTGTGCCACAGAATAGCGTGCTCTGCTGCAGGGAAGGATTGGTTTGTTGCAGTTCTTTCTTGTTTTGAGAATCAGCCCTTCCCCCCTCATCTTTTCTTTGGTATGAATTCTGTCAGCTTGGATAACATGGAACCTACCTTTGTTTTCTCTGAGATTAAGACCTGGGTTAGACTGCTCTCAGCTCCCAACCATGCCACAGGGCAACAGCTCTCAGTTTCCTGAGAAGGGCTAAGGCTTGGAAAAGTCTTCTTAGAATCTAGATCCAGAGGTGAACCACAGACTTTCTTTGAAAAGAAACTAAACGAGGCCTGCACATCATTGCTGTGTGTCATGGAAAGTATATAACTTTGGATGGCTCATGGCTGAGCCAAATTCCCCTTACTTTGGAGGAAAAGGATGGATGACAGGTGTCCAGCTAGCCTATTGAGAAGTATGAGGGTGTGGGGCCCCAAGTCCCTCCTTCTGGGAGTCACCACTGGGGGATCGTTGTCCTATAGAACCAAACTATCATTTTGTTGCAGAAAGTCACATTATGAGCTGTATTCACGTCTTACCTCATCTGATACAGCTCCATTTTCTCCTGAAAGGAATGTACCTGGCAGCCTTTTTGTCTCCCCATCTCCTTCCCAGGCTCTTTCATCAGCAACAGAAATAACATTTCCTCATGGATGGATGGAGATGAAGGAGGTTTCTACTGCTTGAAAGTTAACACGTGCAGTGTAGGGACCACTTGGTCTGTGCCCAATGTGAGGAACAAAGTCTTTAAGAGAAGTGGATAGGTTTTGCTTCTGTAAAGAGCTGTTCTGTGGGAGGTGAAATGCTTTTTTTCTAAATGTGACTCTACATTACAGCAGATTCTTCATGACAAATCACAGGGATAATCTCTCGCATGCTCTGTGATTCGACCCATAAGGCCAGAACAGGGAAATTAACTAGGTGTAATAAATAATATAGAATCTGGTGAATATTTAGGGTCTGGTAATGATGATAAATCAGATTTGAAATGTTCCTTGAGGAGACTGTGAGATTCTGAGAAATGAAGCTGGGAAGATTGATTAGACCCTATTGCCACTCAGAAAATCTACTGCAAAAAAATGCAGGGTGGGATTGCTAGGCTAATAGGAAAGACAGATACAATCCACTTGGGCTCTAAAGCCCAAGTAAGTGTAATCAGCAAATGTCATTGCTCTTATGGCTGAGTGCATGGACAGCTAAGGACACTGCAAAGTTTCTCAGGGTTATTGAATTGACCCCTGATAGTAAAAAAAGAGCAGGGTAGGGTTTTTCTATGCTCCTCATTTCTGCGTTCATTTGTTTGTTTGCTAATTATCAGCTCAGTTTTAAGAAGCAACCCCTATGGAAAAAAGTGGGAGTTTTAAATTTATTTTAATTAAAACATTATTATTATTATTACTACTATTATTATGTGTGTGTGAACTTAGGGCCCCATGCAACAGCTAGTGTTTTACCATCTGAGTTATACCTACACCACCATTTCCAACTGATTAGTTGGAGAACAGAATCTCAAATTTGGATGGCTTCAAATTGTGATTCTCAGATCTCAGCCTTCTGAATAGCTAGAACTATAGGCATGTGCCACAGGTGTCCCACAAGGTTTGTGGCACTAGAATATGCTTCTTTTAGCTCTAGGCATGAAGATTTATATCTTACATCTGCAACAGAAGATGCTAAATGCTTTAGTGCCAACTCCTTTTCCTCTCAAATCTGGCCCACTTTGATGATGAACTTAGTAGTACTGTAAAATATAAAACATTTGGAAGCTGTCTCACCTGAGAGTAACTTCAGTCTCTTAATATTAAATAAAGAAAAGCTGAAGACAAGCCTTGAGCATTTGTGACTAGAAGACGAAGAACAAAAAAATCAAGACGGGAAGAACTGTCAGGGATACATTTGTGATGGAGCAGGGGCTCTAAGGGACCTGAGTCTACAATTAACTGTGTGATCATGAAATGTCATTTGACTTTTCCAAGACTGTTTCTGCCTGGATTCTATGGAGAAAATACATTTTGAACTTGTGGATAAAGGAGATTATATGCATCGGGGCTCAGCATTGAGTGTAGTCCATAATGGCTCCCTTCTTCCTGCCTTGTGGCCTTCTGTCTCTACATATGTTTCTAGGATGATTAATTGTACACACTAACTTGTCTGGACCATGGGATTATCAGGCATTTGAAGGAGTTTTTGGATCTAATTAACATTTGAATTTACAAAGCCAGAAGCAGATTGCTCTCTCTAATGTAGTGAGTCCCATCTAATCAGTTGAAGGTCTGAATACAATAGAAAAATCTATTCCTTCACCAAAGTGGGAAATCAACTTGTTTTTTCTAGGTTTGGAACTTGAACTAGGATAGGAACTTACCCTGAATCTCTAGTACAGACTTTAGGACTACAATGACACTATTAGCAATCCTAGTTCTCAGGCATTTGGGCTTAGTTTGGAACAAAATTTCAACTCTCCAGGGTCTCTAGCTTTCCAACTCACCCTGAATATCTTTTTTTTATTTTGGTTGGCCATGGGGCTTGAACTCTGGGCTTCAGCTCAAGGTGAGTGCTCTACTGCTTGAGCCACAGTGCCACTTCCTGTTTTCTAGTGGTTTATTGGAGATAAGAGTCTCACAGAGTTTCTTGCCTTGGCTGGCTTTGAACGTGATCCTCAGATCTCAACCTCCTGAGTAGCTAGGATTACAGGTGTGAGCCACTGGTGCTCAGCTTCACCCTGCTAATCTTCAAATGTTTACAATTCATAATCTTGTGTGTGTGTGTGTGTGTGTGTTGGTTGGTCGTGGGGCTTGAACTCAGGGTCTGGGCACTTTCCTGAGCCTTTGTACTCCAAGCTAGTGCTCTACCACTTAGAGCCACAGTGCTACTTCTATCTCCAAATTTTATAAGCCAATTCCTTATAATAAATCTCTTTAATGTACATATAAATAAAATGTATGCACTAGTTCTGTTTCTCCAGAGGACTCTTCAATCTCATTCAGTCTCTTAAGCACAAAAGGCATTGGATATTTGTTGGCTGATGTACAGTTAGAGAGTTATAGAGGATTCTGCTGGATTTTGATGGTGGATGCCTGCCTCAGTGTTGCCCTCTGACCTTTTCTTCACTTAGCATCTTTCTTGTGAGATTAGCTAAACATCATGTTGTAGGGAGGTTGTGTGGTGGGAGATGCTTCACTCTTCTACCACAAGATGTGTACACATGTAGGCATAGCATGCCAGACAGAGCTAAGCTTATGTATATTCCAAAACCTTTCGCATCCTCTGCCCCATTTCCCAAAGGAGAAAGGTAGGTCAGGGTTCAAATTAAAGATTAGCAAAATGAGAAATTGTTCTCCATTTTTAAAGTGACATATGAATAGAAGTGCTGATTCAATGCAAACAAATCACTTGATTATACAGGACATCAGCGTGCTCAGTGTTTAGGATTGCCAAAACATATGAGGCAAGCTTGTAATGGCTTTTCTAATTTACTGGAGAATAAATAATGTAGCAAACTCACCAGTTAGATTTGAATGGATTAGATCCCTAAAGCTAGGGAACTGATGATGAAGGAGAAAAAATATATTGCTGTGAAGCTGGTTTTCTTCTTGAGAAATCAAGGGTCGTGTTAAAGTTGCATCATAGATCTGTCTAAAGCCAAAAAAGAAAATTGAAAGTTAAAGAGAAACTTCTCTCTAAGCCTTAGTTCTATTAATCAGCTTCCATACTGGGCAGTGTGTTGAAAGAGCAGCCTGTGAAGGCTATTGTGCATTAATGAGGCCCTTCTTCAATGGGCCATCCTGTTGTGTGCCTGTGCTGGTTGACAGGAAGTGATTATCCTAAGAAGGAATCTCATATGTGAACTGTGGTGTGTCACTGTAAGAGAGTTTCTAAAAATATTCATGCAGTGTTCAATTGGCTGCAAATTGTAGCTGATTAAAGGCACCAGGGATATCTTATGATAGACAAATACACACTTAAGATGCCCTCCGCCCCTGAGGGTGGATGGAATGGACAACTACCTTTGGAATGTGTCTTATCTGCAGATATTTTTCTTGATTCATTCATCATGTCACAGCCATGGACTACTTCTTTGGGGTGTAAAGAAGATGAAACCACAAATTTCTATGAAGATTATTGATAAGTTTATCTCTGTTATTAGGTGGGGCTGATGGGAATGGGTAGATGGAAGATCATTGCAGTAGCCTAGTAGCCTTGTCCCTCCTTCCTCCTTCTTTCCTTCTTCCCTTTCCTTTCCTTTTCCCTTCTTTGCCCTCTTCCTCTCCTTTCTTTTCCCTTTTCTCCTTCTCTGTTCTCCCTTCCCTCCCTTCCTCTCCTTCCCTCCCTTCCTCTCCTTCCTTCCTTCCTTCCCTCCCTCCCTTCCTCCCTCCCTCCCTCCCTCCCTCCCTCCCTTCCTTCCTTCCTTCCTTCCTTCCTTCCTTCCTTCCTTCCTTCCTTCCTTCCTTCCTTCTTCCATGTGCCAAGAAAGCTCTTGTCTCTGTAAAAACAGTAATTAACACAAAAGAAAAAAAATCCTTTCCTTTATGTTCGGCTGCTTGCATTCTTCTTTGTTCTTGTGTGCACATGTGCACATGCACATGTATGTCTATGTGTGTGTGGATAGGAAGATAGACACTAAAACTTGTTTTATGCTTTTCTGTATTTAATTATATAATGTACATATTGATCTTTTGCCACTTATGATTCTATGATCAATTAGATATTAGAAACATTAGAGATATTTGATCAATTAGATGTTCAGAGCATTTGAGACCTCAAAGATTTTTCCAGGGGCTTATTAATTTCAAAGTGTGGTAAAAGGGGCAAACATCTGTTATTTGTTTCCCAAATATATGGCCCTGTTTAACTTTTAGGTAGAGGAGTAGAAAGGAAGTTTAGGGGACAAAAGACACTTGTTCAAATTCTAAAATACTCCTGAAGAAGAGAACTTCATAAAAGATATATAGGGTGAGTTCTTTCATATCTAAAAGACTGGGAGGGTTAGCCTAAGCTTATTTTCAATCTGTAGTCCAGGGTAGGGCTCACAACTTCAAGTGTCTGCTGATATGTTGGGTTATCTGTTGTGTAAACATGAGACAACAGGCTATTGTTATGTGACAAATCTCCACAAAGCTTGTAGCTAAATAACATACATTTTAAGACTTTAGTTTCTGTGGTTCTGGATCATAATCTTGACTCATTAGGATCCTTTGCTTTGTTTCTCCTGAGCCTGGCTAGTAGTCTCAGCTGGACATTCCACTGTGTTGGAATTCACTTCTAAACACTTCAGTTTGTTGACAACTTGATATTCTTGTGAAATCTGGGCTGAAGGTCATGACATCTTTCTGCTTAGAGGCTGTAAGTCACTGGAATTTTCTAGAGGTCATCTGCAGTTTTTTTTTTTGTCACAGGGCTTTTTCAACATGACTCTTTTCTTTATCAAACCAGGAAAGTGTCTGTATTGGGAGTTTTCTAAAATCTCATATGGAGTTTTGTTGTAAGGTGAATCATCCCAGAAGCCACATTTTGAAATATGGAATATTGGAGTTTTTATTATACAGTTAGCAGGCTGCAGGCCTCCAGTTGTTACAAAGACCTGCAGCCCCCAAATACACATAAACAGCTAGGAAGTAGGCTAGAGAGGAGGAAAGAACAAAAACAATACCAACAAAGCCAATTCAGCTCCGATGGAGAACTGAATTGGGACACCATGATGACCAGACATAAGCCAGGAGACAGGACCCAGGACACCATCACAGAGATATGTGGCATGGTGTCCTGGTAGCTAGACTGGTCCACACCTAAACATGTCTGCTAAGTGGGCAGATCCACAGGAAATTCCCAGTCCCAGGCACTGGACTGACAGGTTCACTAACCTATCAGACAAGTGCAGCCCCTGCCTCCAGGGATCAGGGCATGCCCATTACCTGGGAGGAAGGTGATAGTCAGGGGGTTTCTTTCTCCCAACATGAAGACAAGATGTCAGATCTTAACATCCACTATGTGGCCAATATGGCGCTGGACAGACCTTACCTCCTTACTTCAGTTTGAGATGACATAGCCTAATCATAGCAACAAGATTCCATGACATGCTGGGCACTGGTGGCTCAAGCCTGTAATCCTAACTACCCAGGAGGCTGAGATCTGAGAAGCGTGGTTCAAAGCCACCCCTGGCAGGAAAGTCCTAGAGACACTTATCCCCAACAAACCACTCAGAAACCCGGAAGTGGTGTTGTGGCTCAAGCGGTAGAGCACTAGTCTTAAGGTAAAGAGCTGAGGGACAGTGCCAGGCCAAGAGTTCAAGCCCCATGACCAAAAAAGCCCCCCCCAAACCCCCCAAACCAACCAACCAAACAAACCAAACCAAAACAAAAAAGATTCCCACCAGCACTTAAAGAGGATTACACAAAAGTGGGAACACCAGGAGGGGAAAATCAAGGGAGGTACCTTACGGAATAGAATGTACCACATCTGTTTTACTTGTTTAAATGCAAGTTCCTTGGATCACCTGACCTGAATATGGATGTCCGGGATGAGGTTCAGTAGTCTTTTCCAGGGGCTTCCTGTGCATATTATAGATTGAGGAATAGATGAACTTTGCTGACTTGAAATCCCTCTGAAAACATTAGGATATTTGATGTTCCTTTCTGCCCTTTCTGCTGAGGGTCTCCCAAGCCAGTCCCAGTGCAAACCAGTGTCCATGTGGTGACAGAATGTGAAGTCCAAAGAATTGTCAATTTTGTCAGTATTTAAGGTGTGGAAGTGTGTCACCTTGACAGCTTATCCATGAAGAACATTCTTGATATTTAATGGATACATAAAATGGGGTCTACATGGTCTTCAAATTTAGCATTTAAAAACCTGTGTGCAGGACTGGGAAGGTGGCTCAGTGGTACAGCGCTTGCCTTGCATGCATGAGGTCCTGGATTCGATTCCTCAGCACCACATAAACAGAAAAAAAAAGCTGAAAGTGGAAATCCTGTGTGCAGCATTCTTGGAAGGAAAGACATGATGGTGGATTACAAGGATCCTCCATTTTGCTTTCATGAATAAGAAAATTCAGGCAACAAATAAGAATCTACATTCTAATGACACAAAGAATGGAAGAGCATCAGAAATCATAAAAGAAATGGCAGGACAGCATACAAAAATTGAAAGATGAAAGAGAAAAGCTGTAAGCAGTCCTGTGACCCATTCCTGACTCCTTGGAGTGGAGGGAGGACAGAAACAATTGAAGAAATAATCACCAGGTAAGCCAGACAGCTTTGCTGACAGACAGGCAATTCTAACTATCTCCTATAAGCCTGAAACCCAGTGTAGGTATTTGGTGAGACAGTGACTACTTTGATTCATAAGGCTAACCTCAGTGACAAAAGACATTTTATAACTTACTTCAGAGAGTTATGGCAATATGCCATCTTAGAAGAGGGCCTAGAGTTTGAGATTGAGATACGCTAGGGATTAAAAATAAAAAATGATCATGACTCAGGGAGTTTTGTGAAGCCTTCCCACAGGTCAAGATATTCAAAGGTCTCAACCTCCCTGATGGGGAGCAAGTCCCATAGTCTGAGGGCCACAGCACCATACTTTTGCTGAGGATCAAGCAGAGTGCCCAGAGCATTTGAGCAAATGCTCAGCTACCCTAGTCCAAGGGTGAGAAATAGCATCTGAACCCTGTCACAACATTGTCTTGCTTGAACACTGAGACTACTTCAACCACCAGAAGAGTATACATGAGCAAAACGTACAACAAATGACTTGGCCTCAGATGCTCAAATACCAATGCAGAAATTGGAGAAATATAAAAAACAAGGCAGCAGGCCTCCTCTGAAATTCAACAACTCAACAGGAGAAAAAAAAATCACTAAGGAAAATGAAGTGGGTAAAATCTCAGACATAAAGCTCAAAAATGATTATTAGATTGATCAATGAAATTATGACACAAATAAGTGCTTAAATGACTTCGAAAGCAAATGCAAATAAAGAGGTGACTGGGTAAAGAAAATGAGTCATGTCAAAGAGAAATCCAAGAAATACAGAGAAATTCTGAAAAGTATCAAACGGAAATCCTGGAAATAAAAAGTTCAATAAATCACACAAAAACTCAAACTTCTCTAAAAGATTAGCTCAAATTGATGGCAGGATATCAAGGTTTCAAGCAACATTTAAAGAACTGAGGAAGTATAAATGGAGCATGCAAGACCACTGACTGTATGTAGCGATTGAGCCTTTGTCCACCAGTCCCATGCATATCCTCCTCTGCCTTCTGTATGTTAATGACTATATAATTTATATGCTCCAATGTGTGTATTTATATATATATATATATATAAATTCAATATATTTATTTATAGATTTGTAGACATATTCTATTTACCACAAATGAAGGAAACCATACAGCCTATGTTTCTTCGGCTCTGGCTTACTTTGCTTAATATCATTTTTCCAAGTCTTTCCATTTCTTATCATATAATATTCTATGAGATGAACTCCAAGAAAAGAAAACAAGAGACTTTTTTAGTTGCCACTGATCTTTTTTGTTTGCTTTTCCTTTTGTTTATCAGTTTGTTTGTATTTGGGAGGGCAAGGGAGGACACATAAAAGGTGGAACAAAGTGTGAACAAAGACAGCAATGGTACTCACTAGACACTATGTGGAATATAAACTGGATAGCTTGTAGGTGGAATGGGAGGAAAAGACTGGGAGAGAGCAAGGAAAGGGAACACATGGTTCAAAAAGAATTATACTCATTACTCATTACCTGATTCATGTAACTATAACTAACATTAAAAAACCTCATATTAATTAAAAAATTGACTCATGATTGAAAGACCAGACATATTAATCATGAGCATAGAAGAGGTTGAAGCTAAAGCCACAGAAATCATATTTAATAAATCAAAAACAGAAAACTTTTCAAATTTTCAGAAAGAGATGGTCATCCAAGTACAGGAGACTTTTAGGATTTCAAATAGATAAAACTAGAAAAGAACCTCCTCAGGTTCTATTAGAGTTAAATCATTAGACTTATAGAAATAGGAAAGAATATTGAAAGTTTCAGGAGGGAGGCACCAACTTACTTAAAAAGCAAATCCATCAGAATAACAGCAGAACTTTCAACAGAAACTTTAAAAGCAAGGAAGGCATGGAATGATGTATTAAGAGTACTGATAAAACATAGCTGCCAACCTAGATTACTGTACGCAGCAAAGCTATCACTAATAAATGAAGGAGAAATAAAATATTCCATGATCAAAAAAAATCTAAAGGCATTCATGGCCATTACTACATATAGAAGAAGAAGATAAACATGATCAAATACAAGGAGGAATAAATCTTGCTAGACAAGTAGATAAGCAAATGAGTAGTAGGGAAGAATCAAACACTACAAAAACAAAAAATGGAAGGGTTTATTACACACTTTTCAATAATCATTTTGAATGTTAATGGTCTCTAGTTTCCAATAAAATGGCACAGACTGGCAGCTTTGTTCCCCACAAGAAATGCATCTCACTGACAAAGACAAACACAGGCTTAAAATGAGAGAATGGACAGAGATTTCCTAAGCAGATGGAGCCTGACAGCAAGCAGGTGTGGTTATAGTCATATCTGATAAAGCAGGTTCCAAAATTAGAAAAGACAATGAAGGTTACTTTATATCATCAGGGGAATCTAACTACTGTAAACATATATTCAGAAAATGTCAGAGTGCCCAATCTCATAAAGCAAATACTACCAGAGTAAAGCACAGATAGACCCCCAACACAGTAATAGGTGTGACTGTAGGACTGAATTCTCATCAATAGGTGAGACAAAAAACTGCAACAGGAAAACTTCAAAGGTATGCACAGATCAGATGGATTTAACAGACATTTGCAGTATACTTTACCCAACAACATAAAGATACACATTTTTGTGTCCAAATTATATCATATTTTAAGATATAAAGCAAGTTTTAACAAATACAAAAAATAAGGGAACTAGGAAGAGAAGAATATCACTTCAATAACAAATCACACATGCTATTGGGAAAAACCTACAACCAACATCATATTACCTGTGGATAAAATGAAACCATTCCTTCTAAAGTCAGAAAGGAGACAAAAAGCCCATTCTTCCCTCCCCCTCTCATCCAATACAGTGTTGAATTCTTAGCCAGAGCAATTAGCCACAAAAAGAAACAAAAGGGATGCAAATAGGAAAGAGAGAATGATTAAAGGGGTGACATTGATCAAGATGCATTACATTCATAAACTGCTGTGTTAAATAACAACTCCTTTGCACAGATACTTAGAATAAAGGAAGGGTGACACTGATATTGATCAAGAAGCATTATACTCATAACTTGACTTATGTAATTATAAGCTTTTTTACAACTACTTAATAACAACAGCAATAATAACTAAAATATAATAAAATATATTTGAAAAAGAAATTAAATGATCCCTATTTTCAGATGACATGATATATATATATATATTTTTGGGGGGGGTCCTGCCATGGGGCCTGAACTCTGGGCCTGGGCGCTGTCCCTCAGCTCTTCAGCTCAAGGCTAGCACTCTACCACTTGAGCCACAGCACCACTTCCAGATTTTTTCTTATAGCTTATGTGGTGCTGAGGAATCGAACCCAGGTCCTCATGCATGCGAGGCAAGCGCTCTACCACTGAGCCACCTTCCCAGCCCCAGATGATATGATATAATACTTTACAGATCCTAAGAATCTACCAAAAAACACTTAGTTCTGATTAATACTTTGGGCAAATGGCAGGTGGTAAAAGTTAAGATAAAAAGAAGAGTAGCCAGGTGCCAGTGGCTCTCACCTGTAATCCTAGCTATTTGTCTCTCAGGAGGCTGAGATCTGAAGATCATGGTTTAAAGCCAGCCTGGGCGGGAAAGTCTGTGTGACTCATATCTCCAATTAAATTAGAAAAAGCTGGAAGTGATGCTGTGGCTCAAGTGGTTGAGTGCTAGCCTTCAGCAAAAGGAGCTCAGAGAGTGTCCAAGCCTTAGGACCAGAAAAAAAAAGCCAGTCATTTTTTTTCTATAGTCAAATAATAAAAAGGCTGAGAAAGGAATCAGGAAAACAATCCCATTCACAACAGCTACAAAAAGTTTAAATATTCAGAGACAAACCCAACTAAGAGAGATAAAAGACCTCTATAATGACAGTTGTTTAAGACTCTGAAGGAAGAAATTGGGGAAGTTCCAGAGGAAGGAAGGACATCCCAAAACATGCTGATCATGGATCAGCACAATTATTACTGTGAAAATGGCCCTGTATAGCATTCTCTTACTTGCCACCGTGTTAGTCAAATTTCCCTAACTATAATAAATACCGTACATAACCAACTTATAAAAAGCAAAGGTAGCCGGGAACCAGTGGCTCTCGCCTGTAATCCTAGTCAGAAGCTGAGATCTGAGGATCGCAGTTCAAAGCCAGCCTGGGAAAGAAAGTTCGTGAAACTCTTATCTCCAATCAACCACTAGAAAACCCGAAGAGGCATTGTGGATCAAATGTTAGAGTGCTAGCCTTGAGCTGAAGAGCTGAAAGACAGAGCCCAGGCCCAGAGTTTAAGCCCCATGACCAACCAAAAAAAAAAAAAAAGGTATATGTGGGTTCAGCTTTTGAGGTTTCAGTTTGTGTTTGATTAACCCCATTGCTTTGGATCTGCATTGAAGCAGCACATCATGGCAGGGTGCATGGTATAGATCTACTTACCCCATGTCCAGGAAATAAAGAGAAAGGGACCTAAGTGTACATAGTTCCCTCCTTCCCCCCTTTTTTTCGGTCAGTTGTGGGGCCTGAACTCTGGGCCTGGGCGCTGTCCCTCAACTCTTCAGCTCAAGGCTTAGTGCTCTACCACTTCAGCCACAGCATCACTCCCAGCTTTTTCTGCTTATGTGGTGTTGAGGAATCAAACCCAGGGCCTCATGCATGTGAAGCAAACACTCTACCACTGAGCCACCTTCCCAGCCCCCATAGTCCCTTTTAAATGTTCATGTCCAGTGAGTAAGCACCACTCACAATGCTCTACTTTTCAAAGGTTCTACCACATTCCAAACAAGGCCGTCCTAAAGATTAGGCTTTTATTGTTAGGTTTTTAAAGAGAGGTAGCCAAGAAAGAACCACACCATGTTCGTGGTATTCAGGTAAGGGGTAGGTTTATTCAGTAGAACTGCTGGGACCAGGTCAGGTTAGCACTCCACACGGCTGACAAAGAGAGCGTCTGGCCCTGGGGTAGGCCTTATCGAGGGTAAGGGCAGGGAAAGGTGTGGCCAGGTAAATGGAGGTGGGACCAGGTAAGAGGAGGTGAGACCAGGTGGGAGAAAGGTGTGACCACATCAGATCCAGATGTGACCTTAGCCGATGCAGATATGACCTCTTCCAGGTGTCCCAGTTGCCTAGGTAACACAGGTACTGGGTGGGGTTTGCTCCTCATTCAGGAGTAGACCTTACATTTATTACATGGGCTCCTGAGGGGCATTTATCACCCAAATGACAGTGCCCAGTAAAAAATTAGTGTGGCTTCCAAGAGAATCAGCACACTTTGTGACTGTGAGGTCAATTACACAGTTACCTCTCTTCTTAGCTCCAAAAATTGTGGATCGAACTCTGTCATGCTCATTCTGTGTCCCCTACTGCAGTGGGGTCCAATGAATAAGGGAACATTGAGTTTGACTTTGACAGCTTCCCTAAGGAAGGAGAGAGGCAGGCACTGTGATTTTCCAAGAAAAAGGTTACATGGCTGGTCTTGTCAAAAATGATTTCTCAGTGCTGGAATCAGACTACAATCTAGCAACTTCTCTCTTGGGGTATCACATACTTGTGTTCCTAACATTTTACCCAGAAACCTTATGATCACCACAACATCAATAAGGAGTACTCTGTATTAAAGGGTTGTCTGTATAAATGTGGATGGCAAACACTTCCAATCCCCCATGCTCAGGGGCCGTTACATTAGAGATCAGTCAGTCCCCAAGAATAACTGAATAGCCTGGACATCATCTTTTCTAGTGATCATCAAATAAGGCACTCTAGTGGTTTATCCAGTGCAATGTGATGAGAACTTCAGGGAAGAAGTAGGAAAAGCATATTTACCCCAAACAAAATGAAGTTATGAGGAACAAGTCTTCTGTTCTCTCTATATCTAATCACATGATTATAACCTAGATTATAACCTAGAGAATTACTCTCTCTGAGGCCATAAAGCTCCAAGAGACTCCATAGGCTGCTGGTTGTCTACAGATAAGATATCAGAATAACTGGATCAGTGACCTAAACTTTGATATTTAGACCATTGTACTCTTTTTAATAAGTTTTTTAATGTAAGAATACTGTACACAGGAGGAGTTACAGTTATTTAAGCAAGGTAATGAGCACATTTCTTATCAAGCATTGTCTCCTCCTTTAGTTTTCCCCTACCATCCCAGAATTGTACTCTTAAGGAGCCAAAACTCCACTCTCTTCTCTCCAGACAATAGGCTATTTGTTATTTCTGTGAGATTCTTCACTCAGTTGAGAGCATTTTATTCAAGAAAGCATGAAGTACAGCTTTCAAAATTTTGAAGGAATGAATTGGTGTGTTTCATGCAGAGATAGCCTTATAGAGATGCTGAGAAGATGGAGTGAAGCTTCAATCCATCAATCAGAAAGAATTTACTAAACATCTTGAATGACTTGGTCCCCTGGAAAGACAGCCCAGAAAAGGGTAGGCATCAGCTAGCCTGAGCAGAATGGGGAAGCTATGAACTAAACAAGGTCTCCTGCCAGTTTTTTACTTCAAAGTTAATCACAGAGCTCTTAAATACTCAAAAACAAGAACAAAATAACTTGCCATTACCTCAAAGGCTCAGACACTCTAAGTCTCTAGACCCATACTCCTCTGTTTTTTAAATTTAATTTAATTTTAATTTAAAGGTGATGTATAGAGGGTTTACAGTTACATAATTAAGGATATGAGTACATTTCTTGTCAAATACATTACCCTCATTTTTCTCCCATTTTCTTCCCCTTGACTTCTCCTCCCTCCATCCAAGTTGTAGAGCTGCTGTTCCATTGGTTCATCCTTTGTCTTTTGTTTCACCATTTTGTTATTCCCCTTCCCTTCCCCAAATCAGATAAAGGTATATACAAAACACAGGATACCAGAATCAAACACAGTAACTACATGGGATAGACCAAAGGGGGAAAGGAAAAAAAAAGAAAGAACTTCGTACAGTACATTAAAAACAACATCATCATCAACAAAAAAAACTCTCTTGTCTAATATCTTGGAGTTCATTTCAATTATCATCATTGTATATGGTCATATGTAGATAGCTATTGAGCTATTATGATCCTCTGCTAGGGCTATCCTAGACACACATTTTTTTTTTTTTTTGGGTCTGGTCGTGGGGCCTGAACTCGGCCTGGGCACTGTCCCTCAGCTCTTCAGCTCAAGGATAGCGCTCTATCACTTGAGCCACAGCACCACTTCCAGCTTTTTTCTTTTTGCTTATGTGGTGCTGAGGAATCGAACCTAGGGCCTCATGCATGCAAGGCAAGAGCTCTACCACTGAGCCAGCTTCCTAGCCCCGACACACACTTAATGTGATTTTTTTTCTTGCAAATGGGGCGATATCATTCTTTCTGATGGAAGCACAGAATTCCCATCTTCCTCTTACTTTTCTTTAAGAATTACTCAACCAGAACACAATCTGTACTTCCTCTTGGGAGGCAAAGGATCACAGTTTAAGCCAGTCCAGGCTAAAAACTAAAGGTATCACATCTTTAAAAAAAAAGGAAAAAGGCTTGGTATGGTGATCCACAACTACCATCTCAGCTATATAGGAACTATAGTTAAGAGAATTGTGGTATGAGGCTAGCTCCAGCAGATACATGATCCTCTTTGAAAAATAAAGTAGAAAAGGGGCTGGGGCATGGCTAAAGTGGTAGAGTATTGGCTGTACTCAAGCCCAGTTCTCCCCGGTACTTCCAAAAAAAATGTCCCATTGCTTAGAGATACAACAAATAAATGAGCCCTCAGCATTCTACTCTGCATGGATACCCAAATCCACATGTTTATGTCCATTGTAAAGAATAATAGAGTTTACATAGGACTTTCATACATCCTCTCATATTATGAGTCATTTCTACATGACTTGTAATACCTCATAGAAAGATTTATTTTACTTCACCCTGTGTTTCTTAAAAAGAATGACGAGAAAAACCTTCTGCCCATACTCAATACAGACACATCTCCCTTAACTGTTAATATTAAGCAGTTTACCTCTATGGGTGTTAAATACACAGATGTGGTTAGTTGACTGCATTTGTGGATGGAATCATAGCACATTTAAATTGCTTTTGAAAACAGTTTTCAAAAGGTAGAGACAAAATTAAAATGGCAAGATTGTTGGTAAGTACTGAAGCTGGGGACAAGTATTTAGGGTTTGCGTTCTATTCCTTCTACTTTGTATGTGCTTGAAAACTTCTATAATAAATAGATGAAGTAAAAAAATACCTAGTTTTTATTCGTAAGTCTCAGAGAAATGAAACAGGGGCCATCAATAATACAATAGAATAGGTCTCTCATTAATGCTTCTGTTCTTCTTTCTTTAGGATAGGGATTTATTGGTGGAGATAGAACTGGGGGAGGTGGAAATGTGATAGATACAGGGCTGGGCTTTCCTGGTGAAGGAAAACAGAGATCTAGAGGAGCAGTTGGGCAATAGCTTCTTAGATGGAGCATAATTTTGGGGCCAGAGTTTACTTCACTGTTTGAAGGATCTTGGCCCATGTCTATTTATAGTATGTTTGCTTCTTCTGCTAACCTTATGGGCATGGACTATGTTCCAGTTGTGGGCCCATCCTCAGTGCCAGCCAGAAAGATCAGGACAAAGGTTGACTTGCAGAGTAATTAAATTTGCATGAATTGATGTCAACTTTCTCTGAGTAACCTAGTTAAGGTTTTGACAAATAACCAATGCAAGGAGTAAGTTCATCTAAACAGATCCTTAGGGTTGAAGAAAAATGGCCACTTGTGGATGTGAGGAACCTTATGGCAGATTAGTGCTAGTCATCAGGAGAGAGAGGTGCTGGAGGTGCTGTCTGGTTTTGGAGATGGAGATACTGTTTATACCTTTTTGAATGAATTTGTGTTGTGATAGGTATGCTTATAACAAACACATGCAATGCTGAAAACACTACTTTTCTAGGCAATATTATAGACATAGAGATAAGAGATTACTTGCAAATGATAGAGATAGGAGATTACTTGCAAATGATAGAGATAGGAGATTACTTGCAAATGAAGAGACAAAAGGTTTCAGTAAAATGGCTTCTTATCAAGTGTAATAAACATGTACAATAAGTGGTTATTAAGGACAGCCACATTAATGAGCAATGAAAAAACTAAAAGAGATTTTTTTCGGGGGTATGGAGGGAGAGAAGGAAAATGAATAAAGATGAATGAAAAAGGAGGTAAACAGGAAGCGAAGGAAAAAAGAATGGATGCTGCTGGAAATTGCCTGGCTATTCTTAGGCGAGAGCAAAAGCAAATCGAATGAGTTTCTCCACTTTCACTTTGAAAAAAGAAGACATGTATCTCACATATGAAATGTGGCCCATTATTGGTCAATACTATTCAGAGTTGTCGTTAGAGCAGCAAGTCTATGCCATAAAATACATTTCAAACTCCCCATCTCTTCCTTTTTAGGAGTGGCACAACTCTAACTTGTTTGGAAAATTGTTTCTTTTAAATTAAATTTATTTATTTTAAGTTATCTTTATGTAGTTGCATCAAGGGATTTTATTTTATCGCTTTAAGTAGCTGTGAAAAGGGATTTCAATCTCATCTCAATTTATGAACACAATGCACCTTGGTCAATATCCCCCCTTTCATCATGCTCCTCCCTCCCTTCCAACCTCACATATGTACATTAAATAGCATGAGTGTATTTATCCACTCTTCCTCTCGCCATTTACCTACCCGTCTCCTATTAGAAAATTTGTATTTGATGGCACTTTTTCTACCTTTAGTGGAGAAATTTGAGTGTGTGTGTGTGTGTGTGTGTGTGTGTACTATGCAGTGAATACAGTTTATAACTGATGCTTTTAACATCTCTCAAAACAAGATGCGTGTCAAGGTTCAATTGAAATACTTTTTTTCCTCCCTTCTTGATGGTTCATAAAATGATGTGCTATATTTTATCAGCCATATCTTTGACCATAAATTTGATTTATTTGGAGAGGGCAGTTGGAGAAATAGGGGTAAATATGATGTATTGTGTAATGATATAATTTAGAACTTTTCTTTAACTTCAGTTTCTGCTATTTGTTTGTGTGACTAGCTATGATTTGAATGTGGCTTGTCTCCTGCCTGCCCCCGCCTCAAGGGCTCATCTGTTGAAAACTTGGTCCGCAGTGTGGTGGAACTAAGAGGTAGTAACACTTTTAATGTGTGAAGGTTAGTGGGAGGTGGTTAGGTTCCAAGGGGAGCTTCTTACAGTAGAAGTTAGTGCTGGCCTTACAGAGTCAATTTTCTCAAGGGTTGGTTGTTATAAATGAGGAACCTGTCCCCTGATTCACCTTTTTGCTTGTGTTACCATCCAATCTCTTCATCTCACACATGCTCTCACCATGTGTGGTGCCATAGTGCCATAGTGTGGTTCTGGGGTTGGTGTCTTCTTCAGGGCCAAACCAATGTGGTCACCTAATCTTGTACCCTATCAACCTCCAAAACTGTGAGCTAAGCAAGTCTCTTTTCTACATAAATAATCTAGCTTCATGTTATAGTAAAAGAAGTTCACTAGGACAAGTATTTTATGATAAAACTCATATCTATTTATAGACTCTGGATGGATCCATGAAATTGTTAAAAATCTTTCTTCTAAATGTTCCTTCATGTTTTATTTTTTTCTACCCTTTCTCTGCTTTGCTGAGCTCTGCGTTTATAACTTCCTGAAAGGCATGCACATCTTAGATCAGCTCTTGCTTTGAGAAGAACCAGCTGTGATGATATGAGAACATCGTTCTGTGCCATAAGGTGTGCCACAGATGCTCTTCAATACTTTAGAGAATACTACTGCTGAGTCTAAACACAGTGATGTGTGTGCCCTATACCCAGTGCTTCTGTTTCTCTTTCTCACAAGTGATTTCTGGTTTTCTGGGCACATGCTTGTGCTAAATGCCAAGCAACTGCAAGCTTCAGCACAGCAGCTAACAAATAAAGAGGGCTTGGTTCTCTTCTATAGGAGAGAATTGCTTTTAACTCTTGATAGCAATTCCTTTTGTATTTTTTCTGCAGCTTCAGGCTTTGTGGATTTCCACTTAAAAGTGAGGACACTAGTCATGTAGGCACACTTGGCACATCGTTCATCACATAGATGAAAAGGAAGTGAAACTGGTAAACTCCAAGGCTGGTACCCTCGGGGTGTGGGTCCAAATGTTGAGATATGATGCAGGACCAAGCATCTCTTAAACTCTTTTTGGTTGTGTAGTACATCTGACCTCAAGTGAGCAGGTGATATACTATAATGGGGGCTGGCTCAGCAGACTGTGGGGTGGAGGTCAAAGACATTGATCTGGATAATGGCACCTGACAATTGGTGATGAGATGAGACAATCAATAACAGAGCAAAAGCACTAGTATACAATCTATGGCTTTATCTGTTGCTCAAGCAGTGGGAAAGTCAAGTGAGCCAAATGAGTGCAAATTTGAGTCCTGAGTAAACACTCATTGCACATGGTAGATGCTTCCTAAAGCATTTACTTTAGAAAGTTGGTGACGTTCACTTGTATTCTATGCAAACGTCTTTTATACATCCACATAGTTACAGGTTTTGTCAGACACAATCTTTCTTCTTTAGAAACCAAACAAAATGTCACCTCCCTCTTGGAGAGATTTACTCATTGACAGAAACATAATTTCACTTATCCACCAAGAGAAATGTTGACAGTGACAAGAAGATAGTACCTTTTACCTTCAAACCTGTTTTATAGGAAGCAATTTAAGCTAAAATAGCCCTTTCTTCCATTTTTCTCAGTTTTATCAGCAATGATTATTCTCTTTGCTGCTCCAGTGGGTTTGCTGTGTCAACTCATGTCCAAAGTGCTAGAGATGGATCTAATTTGTTTTTGACTTGAAATGGAGATTAAACATCCATGGACCAGGTTTTAGAAATCAGGGATCTAAAGCGGCCTTGGGCAAGGATTCATATCCTGGTAGGGCTAGCTTTGTAGCTGCAAGGAATGGAGAGAATATGAAAGACCATTGGGATAAGAGCCTTGATGCGGTGGCTCTTTGTCATTATCATGCCAAACTAAGTCATTGGAAGGAGAAGAGCTGACCCCATGTGCAGTGTGCGTGACAACAGGGGTGAGGAGTAAGTTAGACAGGAAAGAGCAAAGAAAGTTAATGGAGTGAGCCATATATCTCTGTCCTCAATTAGAGACAGATACCATTGTGGTACCATTGTAAGGGGCTACTTATGACTCTCATTGCTTATCTTTAAATCGGTACACTCCTCTTTACTGGCTCTGTGACCTTCAGTGAGCTTGTAATTCTCCCCAAGTATCATTTGTAAAATGAAGATAGTAATGACTCTTGCCTCACTGGGGGCTTTGGTGATAATGCATGTGAATCATTTTAGCTGAGTTATGGTCATATAGTAAGTGCTCAATAAATGTTACACTAGCTACTAATTCCCATTCATCATACAGACCTATCTCATCAGACTGTGAACTCTTCTAGAATGGGAATTCTGATGTGTTCTTCATTTGACTTGCTCATCTACACAACTTTTGAATGGCCTGTTGCCGTCTCTCCCCTTCTTTAACTGTTCTCTCCTTCCTGAGTCTCCACAGATGGTAGGTTTTTCCATCACAGTTTCCCTGCTGCATTTTTCTCCTCCACTAGACCTCTCACCTGGGCTTTTCTTTTATCATGTTCTCCTCTCTATAATATTGGTATCTTCTGAGCCACTCTGTTTCCTTTTTTTATTTTTTTTGTTCTAAAAATAGTGTACAGAGGGGTTACAGTTACATGAGTAAGGTAATGAGTACATTTCCTATCGATCATGGTTACCTACTCCTTTGTTTTTCCTCTACCATCCCTTCCCTCCCCAACTCCCCAACTCCCCCCTCACCCCAAGTTGTAAAGTTTGTTTTCAACATAGTGTCTTGTACATCTCATTTTCTGACTCCCAACTTCACATAGCCAATTTTCTGACTGAAAATAGATTCTTAGAGGTGTCCTGGACAGAAATCTGGAGTTTGAAATCTAAACCATTGCGTCCCTTTTTCTTCTTTATCAAGTCTTCTCAATATGTAACTTTAATACTCATCTAATTTTTTTCAGCCAAAACCCAGTAATGTCTTCCTTAATTCCTATATCCATTGTAATCAGCAAGTCCAAAAGATTCCAAGGGCTGCCTTCTCCCTCCACTTCTGTGGGCACCACTGTGGTCCAGGTTATCTTTGTGCTTTGCCCGGAAAATCCACAGTAGCCTTCTAACTATTCTTCCCCTCTCTCTCCTTGATCTCAGACAGAAAATCCAGAGAAATACCTCAGAATCACAGTTAGTCACATCCCTATGCTGATTGAAACCTTACCATATCGTTTCTTTGAGTGTAGCATAGAAGCCCTCAGGGATGTGGTTCTGCCTCTTTCTCGGACTCCCTTGTATTTGCTTTTTCTTCTCATTCACATTCTCCAGTCACATGAGCTTTTTTAAAGCTTGAGTCAGGGCCTGGAGTGTCTTGTTGGTTGTCTGTGCTTCTGGGAAGCCCATTTCCCTGTATCCAGAGTGGCTCCTCGGAATGTTATTTTCTAAGGCAGACTACCCTTCCCCTAGTTCTCTCTGTCCCAACTTTGTGTCTTTTCTTTTCATGGCAGGTTCCACCACGTGGAGTTTGCCATTATTTGACTGAATTGATTTGACTTTCTCTCTTCTATGGAGACATACTGCAGTATCTCCAGTGCTTGGCACATAGTAGGACTCCGTGAACGTTTGCTGAATGAGCAAATCCAAAGAAGTAATGCTTAAATGCACATTGCGGGAGAGAAGTTAATGATGTCTTAAGGTGTGTGACTATTTTTAGAGGTGATTGTATTGCTATCAAGAGATAAAGTGCTAAGTCTACTGGAGACACATGTGCAGGGAAGATATTGGAACTTTGGGGCTAGAAAGCTACAGCGTGAGTTATGGCTTGGCCTGTTATTAGCTGTGTGACCTTGGGCATGTTTCTTAGCTACTCTTAACTTCAATTTTCTCGTCTGTAAGATGAGGATTAAATATCTTTACCTCAGAGCGTGTGATGAGGATTAAGTGAGTAATGCATGTAAATCCTCTGCATAGAGCTGGCACATGACAGGCACTTGATGCTTGGTCATTTAGTTTTTCCTTCTATCAAATGCAAAAACCTGGGACTTCAGGCATTGGTGAGCTGGTGAGAAAGGTTGGAGAGGACAGAGAAGCTGTCTAGGTACTAGCTTTCTCATGCCCCACGCCCTCTCTACTCACCCTCCAATCACATGGTGTCAGGAATCTCAGATAGGCACAGGAAGCACATTTATTTTCCAGTCATCATGGAACATATGGGCAGAGTAATTGCCTTTGCAAATCCTTCCTTAAAGTTGCAAATTTCAAATCCTTCAGTTCGGAATATTATTGTATATGTGGGGTGCTTTTTCCAATTTCCTTTATTTTGCCTTTCAATATTGAATTTATTAACTGTTTCTTAGTACTCTCCATTATCTGAAAGCCTGCTCAAACAGATACAGAGAGGTCTCTGCCATTTCCTAACCACTTTTCACTTAGTGGCACTGAACCCTGTTGTTCTGATTTTTCCTTTAAATATAATGTTTCTTATCTGCTTTCTCTCTCTCTCTTTCTCTTTCTCTGTCTCTCTGAATCTGTGTCTGTCTTTCTGTCTGTCTCTCTTACTGGTACCAGTGCTTGAACTCAGGAACTCTGGCTCTCGCTCAGCTTGCTTGCTCATGGATAGGGCTCTACCACTCAAGCTAAGACTCCAGTTTGACATTTTACAGACTTTCTTCCCAGGATGGCTTGAAACCATAATTGTCCAGGTCTTTGTCTCCCAAGTAACTAGGAATACAAGTGCTAGCCACCAGCTTGTAGCTTTCTGTTCTATATTTTGTTCTCTTGATGGAGGTTAAGTTTTCCTGGGATCCAAACTGTTCCTTCTTATTTGGTTTCTAGATTCCTGACTTTTCATTTCTTTTCTCTCTCTCTCTTTTTTTTTTTTAAAAACTCCTTCCTTTTCCTGTTCCTACCATCTTTCTTGATCTTTCTTCCCCTATCTCTCCATTTCTGTACTCTCACACTTTTCATTGTCTTTTTTCACTCCAATTATCTTTGCCTAGTATAGCTGGAGCAGACATTTATGTGCCCCACGTCGTCACATTCCTGTATCTGCTTGGAATATCAGCCACAGATGTGGAAGACAATTCCAGACCCACCACATTCCTTTCTGCCCAGAAGCCTTCTTACAGCACCAATGGAGCAGCTGACTTGTGCAAATGCAGCCCCAAACCAGTGAAAGTTGCCCTAGGAGTAATTCTCAGCCATGGGGATGTTAGAGCAATGGCTTTGTCTTGTTGGGACTACTGGATTTGGCATTTGCAGAAGACAAAAGAGTATAGAGTGGCTTCAGGTTGTAGAGGCCAAGGAAAGATAGTGTTAGTGGTGAAGGCAGAGGGGAAGGGGAGATAATACTTAGTTTAGTGACCTCAGGGCAGGGATCATAAATCATTACAGAGATAAATCATATTGATTTATAAATCATATTGATTTATCTCTGTACCGTGCTCCCAACACTAACATAGTAGTGCATCTAAGTGTTCATGAAATGTTTGCTGAAATAGTCAATGGGTTCTTCACGTGCTGGTGCTTTTGGGGAGAGTGGCTTGTGCTGGAATGGCTTCTTTGGGAAGTCAGGGGCTGCTGGAGAGGCACTGTGATATTGTCCTCAAGATATTGATAGATTTTTCTCTTTTAATATGTGTTGCATTGTTTCACAGGGCATTGTTATTTGATTCATAAGATGGCTATTTCCTTGTCATTTGTCAAACCACTTTGAAAGTCATTTGATTTTTTTGGGGGGGGGAGATTGATCTTCTAGAACGCCAGCATTGCATGGTATTTCAGGAAGCCTCGTAAGTGGCTCAGCAAACCGTAAATTGTTTAGCATTTATATATCACTTATACTTTCCAGAATCTCAACATTAGTTAATTCTCATGTTGCTTAAATATAAATGTCATTTCCAGTCATGATTTGTATTTCTTAAGTTTGTAAATGTTCTCTGTCAGCTTTTTATTTGTCAGTAGCTATTTTGTTTTCTGTCACTAAGATTTCTATTTAATTTTTTTAACTGTTTTATCGAGTTGCAAACACATAGAGAATTTTGTTTGGTGTGCAATGGCTATTTGAATAGTTTGTGGCTGATGTTGACCTCTGAGGTCCTACTGCCTGCTTGGCCATGTTTCTCATAATTAGGGGTTTCCTGGGAGAGGTAGCAGCAGGGGATAAAAGAAGGTATTCATAAAAGGCAGAGATGTGCTGGGTTCCTGCAGTTTCCACTTTTAGAAGTATATCTAATAGTTTTCAGAGAGATACCCATTCTTAAAGCTTAGCCCCACCATCCCAGATCCTAGACTAGAGAGAAGCATTAGGAGTGGGTGCCAGCATGCTGCCTTGGAGAATGCCTGACTCTAATGAGAGTCATCTTAGGAGGACACCCCAGTGGGGATGTCCTGCTGCACACAGCCACAGGGAGCCTCCCTGCCTTTTTCAGAAATCTGCATATTCAGAGGCCAGAAAGCAGCTGAATGCTGCCAGAGAAAGTTGCACATCACCTAGGATGAGACTTGACAGTAAAGATCATAAACTTCGATGTAGAACAAGAATGCCTGCCTTCTCCCTGCTGGCTCCCAGCTATAGCTGTGGCTGGCCATTTCCAGTATGTGCATCAGAACAGATGTGGCCTCCTGCAGTGAGAGCTGAGGAGAAAAATCACTGCCCCCTCCTGATATGATGATGCTGGACAAGAATCTTCTTGTATCCAAATGTCTTCCAGAGGTGGAGAGGGTTATTCTAAAATTATGTGAATATTTGCCAGAAAAGAACATTTTGAATCAGAAAGGACTGAATTATCATATATGGAAGGATGAAAAGTTTTCAACTATCAGTAGAAATTGGTGCTGAAGAGGTGAAATTGGTTATGAATAAATACTGAAAAATCATTTTACAAATTGGATGACTATCAAGCGTTCTATCAACTTCTATTATTATCCCACCCTGTAAGCGAGGAAGGTTTAGATGTATTCAATAGCTCAGTCAAAGTTGTCCAGCTTGTAGATAGTAGTGCTGTTTCCAAAGCTAGGTCTATTGTAGCTTTGATCTTAACCTTTACCCCAATGGATTACTTACATCTCCCCAAATTTCCCACAGATGTACTTTAAGGGGCTGATGAATTCATCCCCTTAGAGTTTAAATCAGATACTACAGGGAACTTAGGATTTCTTTGTGACTTGTTTTTTTGAAAATCATGTTTGATGATATAAAGAAATAGAGCATTTTATATAGGGGGTGACTATCTGGCTATCAAGTAGATCATCTACAACCACAGATCATTTGTGGGCCATGCCTGAGGAAAGAAAGAGTGAGACCTCTGGACTGGTTTGGTGAGGCAACTCTCCTCAAAACAAAAGAGCTAGAGAAGGAATTCTCCAGTGGACGACATCCCTGCATTGGTCTCTAGATATCCTCTCTAGTTGCATCTCTTTGTCTCTGTGGTTAAGTGTAATGAGCAGGTAACTTGATTTCTAATTTGCTTTCTATAACAGAATGTCCTAAACATTGGACAAGAGAATTCCTATTGCAGGAAAGATAGCATTTTCCCGCCTATAAACTGATAAATTGACACCCTGCTTTAGTAATTCATCCTCTGTGATATGTGTGTGTGTGTGTGTGTGTGTGTGTGTGTGTGTGTGTGTGAGTCCAAGGGCTTGAACTCAGGGCCTAAGCACTATACCTGAGTTGTTTTTTTTCTTTTTGCTCCAAGCTAGTGCTCTACTACTAAAGCCACAGCTCCACTTCTGGCTTTTTTGGGTAGCTAATTAGGGATAAGAGTCTCATGGACTTTCCTGCCTGGGCTGGCCTTGAACTGTGATCCTCAGATCTCAGCCTCCTGAGTAGTAGGATTTCAAGCATTAGTAATTGGCACCTAGCACCTGTGAGTTTTTTTTAAAAGCAAACATTTGTTCCAGAGGAAAAGCACATGTGGGTGATCAGAAGCCAAATTTTGCATCTGCAAAGGTGGGCACAATCCTTGGCTCAAACCCACAGTTATGAAGATAGAGTTACTCTCTGCAACTCACTGGTCTTCCCCATTCCCTCTAAGCCATCTCCTCTGAGGGTTGACATGGGAGCTCAATCTCTTTAACAAGCAGGGGATGCAGATAGGAAAATAACATGATATTATTACCTGGAAAATAACAACAACAAAAACAATAACAACTATAATAATACTCTGAGGTAGGAAAGCTATAGAGAAAATTGCCCATTCGTACTGATATTGTGAAGGTAAATTGGTAAGTTTTCACTTTTTTCTTGTGTAGTAGAAGATGTTTTTAGGTGCCTGTGCTTTGCAGTTAGTCAATTATCCATCTAGGAAGAAAGCTGAATGAAATGGATGAGAAGTACTAACAGGGATAGCTGTCCCTACCATACTTCAAATGCTCTTCCTTAAGGGTACAGGGGGAGGAGTACAGTAGACTGGGATTCATACAAATGATGGGATCCAGCATCCTGGCCACTGAAATGACCTTGTAGCAATACGTCTGTAGACATAGAATAGAATTCTTGGTCCAACTGAGGGAAAATATATTATATACTGCATATGTAGTATAATTTGATTTTGGATAAATGAGGCTATCAGCATGTACATTTTACACATGCAGGTTTGAATAAATGTTGCTGTAATGTGGATAGAAAATGTTCCACATGCTAAATAAATACTTGATTATCAGTGTAGAACTATGAGAAGTGATAGAAATGCTAAGAGAAGGGGTACAGTAGCAATAGTAGTTCCAGTCACAGGGGACATGACTTGAAAGGTCTTTTTCTCTCTTCCTTTCCATTTCCCAGCCATACCAGCCATAGCATGAGCATTTTGCTCTACACTGCCCTCCTCACCACAGCGTGCTACCTCACCATAGACTTGAAAGTAGTAGGGCCACTTACCATGACCAGAACCTCTGAAATCAGGAGCCAAAATAAACCTTTTCGCTGTAAGTTGGTTATCTCAAGTGTTTTGTTACAAACAGAAAAACATCTATGGCTGGTGACAATGGACATCTCCCAGAAGTAGAATGCTGACTGCTTCTAACAGAAATAAACCTGTTCTTTTACCTTTGGTGATGTCAGAAGATCCATTGATTTCAGCTCATCTAAATGCCTAAACTCACGACTACCAGCTTTGTGTCAGTGGTTTTCAGTTCTTGCTATTTTAAATATTGACAGTTTGGCTTTCATCTATTGTTTGTATTGCTGCCTACTCTGGGTTCTACCACTGCAACTATCCCCAGTCCCAGTATAGGCCTTTACACTGCCAGTATTTCATTCTTCTTAAACCCATGAATCCTCTCCTCTACTTCCTGGCTGTTGCTTTATGCCAAACTTTGGGGCTCACCTTTTGTACCCTTTCCTCGTCTTCTTGGCCACACATATGCCCATATAGTCAGCTTGCTGCTGTGACTCCTCTGTCTCCTGCAGAGAGACCATGCCATCTGTTTGGTGTCTGTTCATCCCTAATGAATTTATTCCATCTACCAACTCATATTCACTGGCCCATGCCTCTGGCTATTCAGTGGTGGACCTGTCATTCATTCCTGAGAATCTCCAGGACAGTGGAGATGAATGGCAGTGAGTTTGCCTTCCATGTGGGAGGACGGGCAGAGATCCAGGAGCTTTGCTTGCTACCCTGTCCTGCCATTCGTTATTAAGCTTGACTTGTTCCTGGGATGGATGACCTGTGGTCCCAGAGAGAGTTGGACTTAATATGTGTGTGGAAAAATGGTCTCAGTGATGGGTAAAAAATAGATTTATAGAAAAAACTTCAGTAATAAGGAGCTTTATATTTGATGCTCTCTTCTCCTCTCCTCCCCTTCCCTTCCTTCTTCTTTCCTTTCCCTCTTCCTTCCCCTTCCCTCTCCTTCCCTTTCCTTCCCCTTCTCTTTACCTCTCCTCTCCTCTCTTCTTCCCTCTTCTTCTCTTCTCCTTGTCTTTGCCTTCTCCTTCTTCCTCATCTCTTCCCTCTATCCCTTCCCCATTTCACTTTCCCTCTCCCTCCTTCCCTCCTGCCACTCTTTCTCCTTCCTTTCCCACTATCTTATTTAAGATTCTTAGTATTTGTCTGGGTAACTCTGAGACATTATTGGAAGAAGGGTTCAGGACCATAAAGATGCTTTGGCATATGACTTGAGTATTAGTAATTGTTCTATGACATAATCTGACAATCTTAAATAAGTGTCTCACTCTTTCTGATCTTTATTTATTTTACCACTTGAAAAAGCAGCTTAGTATCAATAATAATGGCAAATGGTTCTTTACTGGCTATTTTCATCCCTTGGTATTCACTAGAGATTAGTTATAGAATATCCCCTTCAGATTCCAAAAATCCATAGATGCTCATGTTTCTTATACAAAGTGGCATATATATTTTAAATTACCCCTATTATTTTTTTACTTATAATATCTAATGTAATACAAATGCTATGTAAATACTTGTTATACTATATTTTAGAGACTAGTAAGAAGGGAACATGTTCAAGTTCAGTATAGACATATCTTTGAATATTTTCATCCCTTAGCTGGTTGAATCTGCAGATGCACCCGGACCTGTGACCAAGAGGCAAAGTGTATTTACTACAAACCAACTACAAACTATGCTAAAGCCTTAAATATAATTTTCCTCAACACAGTAAAGACTGTTATTAATTTTCCTTTTGTAGAAGGGGAAAGGAAATTAGCTCCAAATTTTTACAATGTATATGGCATGGAACCACTATCCAAAAATCGGCCAACAATGAGCTCACGTTCCAAGTCTGCACTATTCACCTCCCCTAGTGAAGCAATGTAGGTGAGGGACAGTACAGAATTACTGCACATTCAAAACTTGTCCCTTCTTGAGGCATCCTTTGCTACAAGGTCAGGCTGGGTAGTGGGGAACAGAAGTTTTCCTCCTTAAGAATATCGCAGGATTTTTAAACTGAAGCCCAGGAGGTGGGCTGGCTTTTCATTTTGTATCTAAAGCTGTGGGCTGAATATTTCAGGCCCTGTGTGACAGTGAGCAATGAAACTTCAATTTATGATCTCCACTCTCTTTATGGAGCCTTTGTTCCTAAACCCTATCAGTCACTGTCACTTTGAATTTTTTCAGTGTCTTGCAAAATCAACCTATGTTGATCTTCCCATTGGTTTAAAGCTTCTGTGATGAAGATCTATGCCCATTTTGTCTCCAAAAAATGGGTCTTATGTTACATAGAGTCTTCAGCGACAACAGACCCTCAACAATGAGGACAACCAATTACAACTGTCAACACCACTGTGATTAATGTTAACCCACATACCACCCCACAAAGTACCCACGGTTTGGTACACTGAGTGCTGAGCTCAGGGATCTCAAACTAAAATTTTTGCTAGAGTAGGCAGGAGTTTAAATGAGGAAACAGGCCAGAGGGGGGTCTATTAAACCAAGAGCCTGTGGTCTCTCTGAAGTAAGAATGCTCCATACCTCTGGCTAACAGTTGTCATGTTGGACTATAGGCTTAGTTTTGTTAGATTTTCATATTTCTCAAGACAAATTACAAATGTAGATTTTTATATGCAACTTCCCAAGTAAAAATAATTGTCAAATAATTCATATCCAAAAAAAGTCTTTATCTCTGGGATGCAAGCCCTTTTATTTTTACATCCCTTCTAGGCCACTGAGTGCACACCAGACAATAATAACAGCATAAGCCATGATCATGGGAGAGTGGACATAATCAAAGGCTTGATACACCAGCAATCTCCAAAGAGCCATTGTAAGGCCACTGCCACCAGGATGCAGCCATGACTCTGAAGGGCTCACCAGTGTAACCACTGTAATTGCCACATCATTCGAGTTACTTCTAGGAGCCTATCCTGACTCCCCCAGATTCGTTTGCCTGACTTTAGCATTCCTTAGTCTGTCTTCTGACTTGATTTCCTATCAGCTGGCCTGGTTTCCTAAAGTGGTTCTTCTTTTGGCTTTGGCACCTTCCATCTCTTTCTTTGAGGAGATGAACTGCCAGCCCACACTGATGCTCAACTAAAAGACATATTTTTCCCCCAGGTTGTATGTGTGTGTGTGTGTGTGTGTCTATAATAATCCTCAGTGTCTCTTCTGTGGATACTTGTGCTGCTTCTCCCAGGGACCAGTTTCATCAACCACCTCACTGGGGGTCTCTGAAGTAGGAAAAAACATGCAGATTACAAAAGAGGGGGTAACAAAGCTTTGCAAGAAATGCACTCATTACTTATGTAACTGGAACCCCTCTGTACAGCATCTTTACAATAAAATAAAAAATTTAAAAAAGAACATGCAGATTCTAGTGTTATGACGCAGTGTTTTTGTGACTTCAGTGATCAAGTAACATTAAAGCGTAGGTGCGTAATTGTGTCTCTGATATTCATATGCTATAGCCCTAACTCCGAGTACTTCAGAATGTAATTGTATATGAGTCTAGATTCTTTAAAAATGGGTTAGGTTATCCAGGCATGGTGGCCATGCCTGGAATCCTAGCTACTTGGGAGGCTGAGATGGAGAGAATAGTAGTTTGAAGCCAGATTGTACAAAATGTTCACAATATTCCACCTCAACAGGAAAAAACATGTGTGTGAGAGGAACATGTCCATCATCCCAAATAGTGTGGGAAGTGTAAATAGGAGGATTACAATTCAGACTGGCTGAAGCAGAAAGAGAGACCATATTATCTCAAAAAATAAGAAAAGAGAAAAGGGCTGGAGGCATGGCTCAAGTGGTAGAATGCCTGCTTAGCAAGCTTGAAACCTGGAGTTCAAACTCTAGGTAAACACCTAGGAAAAGTAGATTAGAATAGTGGCCCTATTCCACTTGAATCTTTATAAGGCTTGAATCTTTATAAGAATAATTCTTAATCTGTTTGGGATCCTTGCTGGAACTGGGTGGGGTTGTGACTGTGAGGAGAGACCGTGGCAGGACTCTATGTCAGAAAAATTGAAGAGAGACTCTGGGGCTTAGTCCTTAGGGGAGGGAGGGTTATGTTCTGAGGGAAGACGTGTCTTGCTTGAGGGATAGGGGGAGGGGAGGTGGTTTGTGTTCTGATTCATGGTTGTGGTTTAGGATCAAAGCTGAGAATAATGAGAGGATATTAGATACCTATTTTTATGGCTGCTTAAAGGGCTTGGGCAAGGCCAAGTTTGAAATTCTCTCCTCTATTAGACATGATTACATCATTTTGGTTCATTTTCTGTCAGATGAAACCGTATGTTTTTACATTTTGTTTGAAGAACATTTGTAGCTTCTTTACATCTTTCCCCATATCTTCATCTTGTTATTTTGCATCCTATCTTACAAAATATTAACCAATGCTGCAATTAGTAAAGAAAACACCCTTCACCTTAGTTGATAGTCATGGCATTCATATTTTCCAGGAAAAGACAATGTCAATTGCTATGTATAGTTTTAAAATAGGAGAATTTTCAACAAATAAAGCCCCCTCTTCTTCCTAGAAATGATCCAGAAGTCACTGGAAGCTGCTGGCTGGGGTCAGGCAGCACAATTAGACCATTGCTTCTTGGCTTTGCTGAGGTTGGCAGAAGCAGTGTTCTGGGACAGGCTGAGGTTTGTTCTGCTGTGTGGCTTCCTTATTGATTTTGTCTTGGCTCTGAGAGCTGGAGGAGCTGGAGGCACAGCATTTCAGCCTTACTGAGCTTTTGAGTTCCATGTTTGCATTTTCACACGTTGTAGTTCTTGTTTTTGACAAGCTAAACAGTCTTCTTTGTGTATTGATGATTAACTTCAAGGCATTAGTCAGTGTGTGTGGAACAGAAAGTTCATAGCATTGATTTGTTGAAATGCTTGGGCCTTCATTTCAGTGAGTCTTTTTAGGGCCAGTAAAATTTCTGATCCTGGGCTCAAGGCGGGGAAGAGGTATGAATTATGGGGAGTGAGACCTCAGCTTTCATTTTTATTTCCAAAGCTAATCAATGATGGCTGCATCTGGGCCAGCATAGTCCCTACTTGGGCCTCAATCTATCATTCTTGAAATATTTCTTGGGCACTTACTTTGTGGCAGAGGCTGTTCTAGGTGCTGGGGACTTAGAAATAAATAAGAAACATGGTCATTGCTCCTGTGGAACTTCCATTCTAGTTGTGAGAAGGCAACATACACATAAGAAAATGATGTCCAATTGATGTATACTATAAAATGTTAAATAGGCTAATGAGATAGAGAAGATAGCAAAAGGGCCACTTTAGACAGTGGATCAAAGATAGATATTCTGAGGAGGTGACCTTTAATTTCAGTCTTGAATTACAGGTAAAAGGGAGTCAGGTACAGAGCATTGTGTGTGTGTATGTGTGTGTGTGTGTGTGAGAGAGAGAGAGAGAGAGACAGAGAGAGACAGAGAGAGACAGAGAGACAAGAGACAGAGAGACAGAGAGACAGAGAGAGTATGCAACTGAAGGAGAGAGCAATTGCAAAGGCCCTGAAAAAGCTTCCCAACTGTTTGTTGAGGGGAAAGGGAGGAACCAATATGGCAGACGAAGGAGAAGTAGGAAGACCTGAGGCCAGACAAGAAAAGAGAGTTATTTAGATTTTACTGTCATCACTGGTTTCAGCTCATAAAGAAGTTTAGAACAATGTTATGTGTTGAGCCAGAAAACCTTGTAATTTCAGGTTTACAACAGAGTGTCTAAGTCAGTGTACATGCTGATGTACCTCTTTACGAAGTGTATGTCTTTCCACTTCTCTCTGACTCTTTTTCTAGGCAAGCCCTCTACCATTTGAGCTGTGCCACTAGATATTCTACTTCTTTTTTTGGGGGGGTCCAGTCGTGGGGCCTGAACTCTGGGCCTGGGTGCTGTCCCTCAGCTCTTCAGCTCAAGGCTAGCGCTCTACCACTTGAGCCACAGCACTACTTCTGGCTTTTTTCTTTTTGCTTATGTGCTGCTGAGGAATTGAACCCAGAACCTCATGCATGCAAGGCAAGCGCTCTACCACTGAGCCACCTGCCCAGCTCCTTTACTTCTTTTTCTAATACTGAAGAGAAATGTATGAATTTTAGGGCATGGTTCTGGAGCCTAGCCAGAACTAGTGAATACCCACTTAGGCTTTGTGATTCAGTGCCCTCATCACATGAAAAGGTGTTATCAGGTAAGCATGAAGCCCTTAGTGGGCCTTACCTATAAGGAACAGTTTGATAGCCCAAGGGTAACAGTGTAGAGAGAGGAGGCATTGGAGTTCTCAAGATAACTCTAATTATCGTTATGGAGGCTAAGAAATCCCACAATATGGAAAGTCTCAGGGAAGTCTGACTCTGAGTTAGAAGGACTGAGAACTAGGGAGTCAGTGGTATAACTCCCTCTTAAGCTGAAAGGGAGTAGGAGAGATGGAGAGAGGAAGGGAGGCAGGGAAAGAAGGAGGAAAGGAAAGAGGGAGGGAAGGAAAGAGAGAGGGAAGGAGGAGGAAATGGAGGGAGAGAATGCATATCTTTCTTTCTCTGCCTTGTTGCTCAATTCAAGCACTCTCAGTCCTCTAGGGATTGGAGGATGACCGCTTACATTGGTGGATTTATCTTCTTCATCTAGTCTGATGATTCTGATGCTAGTCTTTTCACTGACACATCTGGAAATAATTTTAGCCTCCTACCTTGCTATACTTTCATTTAGACAAGTTGACACACGAATTATCACACAGAATTTTATCAGTTTCAAAATAACTGAAGCACAGTTTTGAGAAATAGTAAATGAACCAAAATTATCCAGAAAAGCTGCATCTGTATTGAAGATCTTGCTGTCCCTTGATTTTGGTTGAGTGATTGTAGAGCAGTGGAATGTTGAAGGGTAAGAGTCAAAATGATCTTGACCTGTTGGAGGAAATGGGAAAAGAGAAAGAAAAGACAATGTTAGAGAATAGACACCACCAAAATACATTGTAACTGTGAATAATGACAGCAAAATAAAACTCACTGAAAGCTGTTGTACTATAGTGAGTATGGAGTATAGGGACATAGTGATCAAAGAAATCAATGTGATTAAAGTAGTGTATATGTGTATATGTGTACATAGTGTATAGTGTATAGGTACATGAATAAAACTTTTTAAAGAATAAATATACACCCAAGAATGAATGACAAAAATGTGAAATGGGTCCTGTCTGGGGCATGGGTAACTAAGGGGAAAGGAGGGTAAATGAAGAGGATAAAGGAAGGTGAATAAGGTCAAAATATTTCTCATGCCTGTGTGAAAAGAGAACAATGAAGCTTGTTGGAAATGGTTTGAGCAAAGGGTGTGGGGATGAGGGAGAGCGATGGAGTAAGTCTGATCAAAGTACATCGTATATGTATGTGGATATGTCAAGATGAAGCTTTCTTGTACACTGATATTACTAAAAACATTTTATTTCCTTGCTCTCCCTTTTTTCATTGCTTTTCCTTTGTCTTCTTATTTTGTATCAGGACTTGAACTCAGAGCTTCTTACTTTCCCTTAGATTTTTTTTCATTTAAGACTGGTACTCTACTACTTGAGTAATAATTTCATTTCCAGTTTTATGCTGGTTACTTGGAGATAAGAATTTCATAGATTTGCTTGCCTGAACTGCTTCCAACCAAGATCCTCAGATCACAGCTTTTCTAAGAAGCTAGAGTTACAGGTGTGAGCCACTGGTATCCTACTTTCTCTCGTATTTTTTTTTTTTTAGAGACAATGTTTTTTTATATAGCCCAGGCTGGTAACTGGCAATCGTTCTGCCTCACGTCATCAAGTTCTGAGATTATATGAGTGCACTAGTCATCATACCTGGCTTTATAAGCTAATTTGTATTTCAAAAATGTCTAATGAAGCCACTTTGGCAGATTCTGTTTCTCAGAATCTATCTACTAAGACTTGGTGCACATATACTGAAGTAACTTCTTTACTAGGTGTGGATACTAGATACAGAAATTCTTATGTATATTCCTCAGAAGATACATACCAAAATATTTAAAGCATTACTACTGGAGATAGCCAATACTTCGAGATTGCCCAAATGCCTGCCAACATTAGAACGGATAAACTGTAGTGTATTTATACAATAGAATGTGTATTAGGCACTGACCTTCATATATAATGTGCATATTAGCTGATGTCAAGTGAAAGTAGCCAGACACAAATAAACATGTACTGTAAAAAACATTTATACAAAATGTAAACATTGGGGAAACTAAAGTCAGGATAGTTGTCGTCCTTAGGAGATAGTGGTGCATGGTGACTGGAAAGAAAGTTTAGGGGGCTGTGCTGTTCCATTTTCTGATCTGGATGCGTTTGGTTTGTGAAGACAAATAGTATATTTTTAGTATAAACTTTGAGGTTTGTGCAGTGGCTCAAACACATAATACCAGCTTCTCAGGAGGCAGAGATCAGAAGGATAAGGGTTTAAGGCCTGATAAGAGGTCAGGACCCTATCTGAAACAAATTGGCTATAGGCATGGCCCAAGTGGTAAAGTGCTTGCTTCATATGTTCAAACTCAAATACCACCAAAAAAAAGTTCCTAGAAATATTTAAACATTTTTATTTACTTTATACTATTTTACTTTACAATATTTTATTCCAGTTAAATGTGATGATTCATGAGAGATGAGGTGAGAGAGAAAAATAATCATTGCTGGAAAACTATAATGATGTCAATTGAAGAGGAAAAATGATTTCCTTGGGAGAACCATCTATGAAAACTTTTAGAGCCAGTAGGCTAAACTTTTAAGTCAAGCCGTTTCATGGCTGATGTGTTTGTTACCAGAACATACTATAGAAAGTTATCTATCAAGATAAAGAATGTTCTCATTTAAACATGATTTGGATTTCAATAGACCTGACAAGGTATGTAGAGGTGACTTAGAGATCTTTTTTGTGCAGGTACTTTAAGATTCACTTGTTATTAATGTCCTATTCAGGGACAATGAGGTGAGAGTCCCAAGTTTACCCAAGCTCTTCCCCTTTGACCTGTCTGGTAGACTGCAGGTGGTCAGCTGTGTTGTTCAATGCTTGGATGCCACCTTCTGGTCGGCAATTAAACAAAGAAAGATAAGGAATTGCATGCCTGATCGAAAGTGAGCTTGTCATGTGCTTCAATGAGACAAAGGACTTATGTTCTGCTAGGATCAGAGTTTACGGCTTCTTTTGGCAACTGGACAATTTTCCACCATCTGCCAGCCACCCCTTGCCACCATCTGCCAGTCATCTAACTAATCTAGTCTCCTGCTCATTGTACGCCTCGGTGGGGGCAGTCAAGCAGTCCATGTAACTGGACCAATGCATCCTGGCTTTGGGAAGACAATGCCAGAGCAGGATTGATGCAGGTGGTGATAGGGAAGTGAGAAACTGCTGCCACTTATGGCCTGGCTTCATTTAATTGGCTCATGGTAGTCCTTTCAGTCTGGATGCCTGGAGAAACTGGGGAAAGAGGGCAGCTGTCATCTTTGGAAGGACCTGAAAGCCCAGGTTCTGGAAAAGAGATGAAGGATAAGTAGCCAGAAGGCATCCGTCTTCAGCAGGAGTCATGTGGTAGTGAGAAGAACTCATCAAGAGCCATGGCGTGGTCTCCAAGACTCAGTCAATGATGTAAGATAATGAGACTACACTACCCAGCAGACAGCCTGATCTATTATCTGCGTGTCCACTACCCTGCTTGACTCAGGATGTAAACCCAGGTTAATTGAAACCAAATTTCGATCCAATTATTCTTGCCAATGACTAGGGAAAAAAATTTATCCTGAATCTACCCAGACAAGAGAACAAAAATGTCATTGACGATGTCTGATACATGTTTTCTCAGGAAGAAGTGGTTTTGTTGTCACCTCATGGCATGGCATAAAATGCCAACAGTCATGCAGATACCAGGTCTGGAGATAAGCTGACATGTTTGGGCGACTGAGCGAGAGATGGAGGGAAACTAGACCCTTCAGATTGCCACACATTTAAAGTACCTTATCTTGAGTGGAATTTTCATGATGGGAGCTACTATATTTCCCTTACTGTCTAAGCTAATTGAGTTTGAATATTTTATTCCTTGCAGCCCAATCCTCTCTCATTAATTGCAAGCATCAATCCAACCTTTCCAGATTTGTATGCACATATTATCAATCCCCAGCTAGGAAACTTTTACTTGACTATCTCCTATGAATCATCATTTTTTTCTGACTCAAAATATCTAAAATTTCATGAATCCTCTTTTCCTTACATCTGCATTTCAATTTTTTATTAGAAATAATTAGGAAACCTTGGCTTCTCCTACTTCCGATCTGTTAATATACCATACACATACATAAAGTCATGCGATCGCATTTCAATAACCACATAAAAATTCTATCACTGTGAATGCTTACTGGGTGGTAAGTCTTGTGCTAGAAACTTTTATGAGGTTTTATATAAATGATTGCAAATCCTTAAAGCAATATGGTAGGCTGAACAATTTTATCTCCCTTGTGTCTGTCAAGGAAGTAAGGCTTAGAGCTGTCATAACATTCCCAAAGATCCTGGCTGAGAGGGAATTGAAACACAGCATTGATTTTCCTTTCCCAGATGCTACTCTTCTCTGACCACCTTTTTCTTCAAACCTGTCCTGCATTCTATCTTACTGCTTTTCATCAGGATTAGGCCCTACTGTCTCTGAGCTGGTTGTTTCTCCTGTCTCAGCCCTAAGCTTCATAGTTCTGCTCCACTGATTTTCTTAAAATTCTGTTCATTCTGCCTTCCACTTTTTACAGTCTTCAGGCATTTATCAGATGTGGTAGTAGTCACAGTAGCAGGCAGGTGATATAAATGTGTGATGTCTGATGGAGCTGTGAACCTAGGTTCTCAACTACTTTTGTTGGGATGAAGTAACTTCTAGATTGCTGGCTATTTAAGTAAAGAAAAACTATCAGTTTGTCACCAATTTGTAAGCAATGGTCTTTAAGAGAAAACCTCACATTTCAATGTCACCTAAAACCATATCCTGCGTCAGCTTCTCTCTCACAGTGGCCTCCCAGTTTGTTTTTCTGTTGAATTTCTAGGTCATCATTCCTCTGAAGCCTTGTTTAGTTATTATGCCCAATCTTCACGAATGGATTTGACTCACCCTGATCCTATCTTATGCCTTCATCAGCAGATTTTGTCCATCCCCCTTATTCACTATTGTGGTTTTGGTCTAGTTATACTCGACAAAATATTCTTGGGATTTCATAGAAGAGACTATTCAGGTTCAGCAGTCCTCATATTCACATTGTTGTGCATTATCCAGGTCATACCTTGAATATGGCTGTTGTCAGAGAGCTCACAACTTCCCCAAGCAGCCCTCATAACAACCAGGTTGCATAGCTTGTTTAAAATCTTGTCATCTATTGAGCCTAAAGATGCCATCCTAACTCTCTTTCCTGAGATCAAATGAGACAGGACTACTTTTTCTCTTTTACATGTTTAAAGAACAGCACTTACATTTTATCTTCCTAGAATCCTCTATATTTAAATCTAAGTCTCCTTCAGATCTGCTGTATTCTGCTAGGATGAATATAGATGCTATATTTTAACTTACCAGCCATACTCTAAAGCCCTGTAAGGAGACATTTGGCTCTGAATAATGGGTATGTGGCCAGTCTAAATGAGAGTAATACAAAGATAGTAATATCAATGTGGCACAGTCTCATATGGCAGTCCTCATGCACTGAAAACTCTTCCCCAAGTAAAGAATATTTTTCTGAAACATCTGTCCGAGGGAACCTGACAATGCTGCTCCTGAAGCCAATTAATTGAATAATTGAATGCACAGTTGGAAATGAAGCAACCACAGTGAGCTTTAGTGTTTGTCCATTCCTCTGGTGAACTTTCACAGTGATGATCACCTGTGGCACTTCCTTAGCAATTAGCATCATTTACATCATTAGGAATTGACATCATTTCTCCCCATGACATTGTGAATTCTTGCATCATGGTTGGCTCCATCACTGGTCTTTCCATGTTTGTCCAAGTGAAGTGTAAAATCCTCAGAAAGAGGGACTGAGATTCACACCCCACGTCTCTCATAACTTCTAGCAGAATGGCTGCCAAGCATAGGCGCCTGTCAGTATCTATTACCAAACCCAGAGAGAAGATGAAGAGCCATCAATATGCTGGAAAATTTTCCCAGTGGGTTCTCTAGGTAAAATCAGGCTATTATCGACATCATCACATCTCAGGGTTAAACACTGTAAAGAATATCTGTTTGAAAAGTCTCCCTTTCATTTAACTAAAAATTGCTTTCCTGTGACTTCCACCAATTAGTTTATAAGGAACAAGTTTTCTATTTTTTAGAGTAGACTTTATAGTAGACAGCCATTATGTCTCCTCTCTCTCTCTCTCTGTGTATACTGAGTACATTATCCTACTTGGAGAAAACCTTTTCAATAAGGCAGTATAACAATTAGGGTACCTATAAGTATGTTAGTAAATTTATATTATGAAAGAAAATTCAGAATTTGAGAGAAGTGTTTATTTGTGCTTTTTAGAATTTGTCCATCTTTCCTATATATAACACTGGTGTAAATTTAACTTACTATCATTTGAATTCATTATAGGTACCACAGAATTGTGAAAAATAAGGGAAGGGGTAGGTGGAGGGGGTGAAGGTGTTAAGGGATGACAGAATCAAGATGAACTGTATACATAAAATGTTTTGTAAAATGGCAAAAACATTCAACACATAACCAAAAAATTAAGAAAAGTGAAGTAAGGGGTTGTTTGGAAGCGGTGGGTGAGAATCTTGAAAGGGGTGGTATTGATCAAAACACATTGTTTTCACAAACTGCTTTATTGAGTGGCAACTTCTTTGTATGACTACTTTGAGATAATAAAACATTAAAAACTAAAATTTTAAGAATTTCAGAATGAATCTCATGATCATTGTAAGTTGATGATAAGTAGACAAAGCCTGGCTGAGAGGGGTTCCATTCTTGGGAGATCCTGCTCTTGGAAGAACGAATTGAGTAGTCCTTTCCACTTCTTGTCTGTTTTTTCCCCTCTGTAGGCTAACCTATCACTTCCCCGAAATGTAGTACTTTCTCTAGATATGAAATTCCACACAGATGGTTTATTGTCATATCCCTACTGACCTAAAAGGCCACTTCAAGAATAGTGCTCACCACTTCAAGCCATAAACAGAATCAGCACATTTAAGCTTTAATAGGTGTGAGCTGGAACAGTGGGCACAAACCAAAAAGGATGTACATCAATGATGATTGGGACAACTTTTTTTCCATAAACATTGGTTATTAATAAAATAGAGTCAGTTTATTTTCTTCTGAATATTTTTCAAGCTTTCTAAATTTTCTTTAAGCATACATTCATTTGTTCATTAACTCTTTATTAAGCATCTGTTGAAGCATCTGAGGTGTGTTTGATTGCTGTGCTAAGATAAACAATGGATCAGAAGCGATCACTTTTCAGGAACTTGTTCATATGACAGGACAGTTGATTATAGGCATTAAATGTATCTAGCATTTTACTTACATGCTTTCTTTCTATCTTCGTTTTTCCTGGTGCCAATCCTGGAGCTTGAACTCAGAGTGCTGTCCCTGAGCTTTGTTTTTTCATGTAAGGCCACTTCAGCCACAGCTCCACTTCCAGCCTTTTCTTTTCTTTTTTTGGTGGAAATATGAGTCTAATGGACATTCCTGCCAACGTTAGCTTTGAACCACAATCCTCAGATCTTCAGATATCAGCCTTTTGAGTAGCTAAAATTACAGGCGTGAGCCGCCAGTACCCAGCTTTTACTTACATGCTTTAATTTTATCCTCATAATAGTTTCATAGCACAGAAATGATCATCCTCATTTACTGTATGTGGACTCTGAAGCTCAGCAATATAAACCACCGTGGCAAAATGTATTAAGTAATAGAACCAGATTTGTATACTGTGGTAGATTATTTTTCTGGACACCACTATATGACTTCCCTTCCTTTTCTGTTGACTTTGGGCATGACATGGCTGGCTTTGACCAATGAGAAGAGAGTAGAAGGGACGTCCTTTCTCAACAGAAGCTTTAATGTCAATGAGTCATTTGTCTTATTCTCTGTGGTGATGACAGTAGGGTTGTGAATTTGGCATCATACATACTGTGGTTCACTGTGGGAACATAAAGTCAGGGAGTAAGGGATGAGTAACTTCTAGATCAAACTGAATCAGACCAGATCAAACTGAGTAAAGCTGGTCATGACCACCTTAGACCAACATAGGATTAGCTCAAACAGGATGGAGCCCATTCTAACTTTCTAATAACATAGGACTGTGTGGTACTTAATTGGAAAAAACAGAGTAGCTGAGGTTTTTTTTAATCAAACATTTATTACATAATAAATCAAATCAGTATCTTTTTAAGTGATGCTCTAGAGTATCGGAAAGTCCCCAATGGCCTCTGTGACAGAGTGAGTTGGATGTCTGTTCCTCATTCCTCTGAGCCTTTACCTCTTTCCACCTGCTGTTTCCTAGAGCTCACCTCACTCTCTCTACATACTTCAGCCAAGAGGACTACAATCTTTATTTTGGGCTTCTGAGCAATAAATAAATAATGTCTCTAATTTGAAGTCATTGACCCTGAACTAAGCAGAGATGAGTGTTACAGGGACAAAATCGAGATGAGCAGAGTAGCATGTTCTATCTTTAAATCTTTTGGTCATTGTAACATCCATGAATTGATTAGGCATCACAGAGCTGAGGAACAATTTAGCTGTTAAATAGCAAACTGTGAACAAATAAATGTTACTTAAATGTCTTCATTAGGAACATTTTAAAAAAAGACCCCAATATCCCATCTTCTTGCTTCTTGAAACCAAGGGCTTGATAGCAGAAGGGAAAAATATTTATTCTCACATAAGTCACCAGAGTCCTGGCAAATTTGGAGCAAGCTGCCTTCAATGAACTAATTTCAGGTCAATAAACAGTCAGATGGTCTCATAACAAGGGGAATATCCTTGTATTTATTCCTTTAAACAGAGTCCTTCTGAGCCTCTGTTGTCCCATCAGTTTCTGTTTCTCCATTGGAATGCACCCCAGCCCCCTGATTTCTCCATAGGCAACATGTTTTTGGGCCAAGTGCTATATTTCTTAGATACTCATCAAAGTCCAACCCCTCTCAGTTTGTCCAGGATTTATATTCAGCTCTGTTACTGGAAATTATGTTTTGCAGGGACATTAAGGCTGTATGTAGTGAGTTCTGCCCTATATTTCTAATCTCTTGTCTGTGTCTGCACCTCTCTCTGCCCAGAAATTTTGTGTGTTTCTCTGAATTTCCAAATCACCTATAAAGTGTCCATTTCTCTTTACCAGCTGCTCCCTGGTGTTATTTATAAGTACTCAGGAGAAATAGTCATTCAAATCAACAAGAAGAGATTATGCGAGAGAAGAGGGGGATTTGGCAATGCCATCTGGAGTTGAAATCTATGACATTAAAAAAAAATCATATGTGAAACAAGGTCTGTGGTGGAAGATGACTCATGAGGGTATACCAGTCAAGAGAAAAATCTTCCTCCAGAATGATGGCCGGATTGGGGCACTATTGAGAGTGGGATCCAAGAATCGATTATTCTTACATGAAAGAATTGTTTAAAAAGAAGTCATTTAGAATTTGTTTTTTATCACCTGCTTTTTGCTAAGGCTAAACTAATTACATGAATCATCTTTTAAGTAATATAACAAAGAAGTGGACACAGGGAAATGAAAGCTTTCTATTTGAATTTATCTAATCAATATGAATTCCAAGAGTCTCTGTTCAAGGAAGATTTTCAAAAGACCCCTGGGATTCTTATAAGCAAGACTTTGCTTTCTGAAACCTTAACATAAATTTGTGGAAACTGTTGGATTTTTTTGCTCCATAATATGGGTGTTCATTTTGGATTCTATTTTAAAGGGCCATATAAAAGGCTGTGCTCAGAACAAAAAATGGATAAATTTCTTATTTCTAGAAGTATTAATGACATTTCAGAAAGGACTAGAAATAATAGTCACTTTTCAGGTTCTGGGTGGCTAGTTCTTATAGAATTGTTAGTTCAGTTTGAAAATCTGCATAATTCTTCCCTGGTCTAAAACTATGCAGATATATGATTGATGGGGAAGTTTCTGAGTTTCATTTCTAGATTCCAGTGAACTAAAAACTTGTCCTGTTTGCAGGACTGATATTCAGTATTGTAACCATTATCTATGTTTCTCTCAGACTTGAATTAGGCTCCTTTCCAAGTTCCCATACTGTGGCCTTGCTATCTATCAACCCTAATTCTACAGCCAGTAACCTCTGCATCTATCTTAGCTCCTTACTTTCTCTTAGTCCCTTCCTCCAGTCCTTTGCAGATTCCTGTTGTTCCTGCTTTCTAAACGTTGTCTACTCTGTTGTTGTCTTCTCATTTTTCTGCGTAAACGATTGCTTTCTCAGTGACTTCTGCCAGAGCCTCTTGGTGCTCTTGCTGTGACCTTGCTCCTCATTTATCCGGTAGCAAGTCTTTCCTGCTCTTGGTCTTTTTTTTCTTCTGGGTACATTTTTTAAGTTCTTTTTTTTTGGTCTTAAGCTCACCAATCTTAGTCTATTGAAATTCAGTATATATTTAATTGCTTCAATGAAATATTCCTTGATTACTCTATTCATATTGGACACATTGTCTTTTTTTAAAGCCCCTATAAAATATGCACTTCAGAGCAACACAAGTCCCACTTTGAGTTCATGGCTGTAGGCTCCATGAGGTCAGGGTGGGATCTGTTTTGTTCATAGGACTTGAAACTTAGTAGATGTTCAGGAAATAGGAAATATTGCATGCAAGAGAAATTCTACATTGTATTTTTCTTGTAGACACAGTCAAATAAACAAAGTTGACAGAAGGAAGAGATATTATCTCGCTACAGAGATATGAGTTTCACTGATCACTGGATTTCCAAGTTTAATTGGTATCTCATTCTCTCTCTCTCTCTCCCTTTTTCATGACATTTGTATTGTAGACAAGTAAGTTGGTTTTAATTAGTCATCCTGTGCCATTTCTTTTGGGATTATTTGTGTTTAGATGGAAATGAAAATTTGTGTTTAGATGTTATGTTTTTAAAAGGAATTTTTAGAGCTTTTTATTTCTATATGCTTTTTCAAATAAATACATACAAGAACACACAGATATTTAGTGGAGTAGAAATGTTAGAAATATGTTTCATATTCTGTTTCATACTTAATTTTCTAAAAGCATTTCTTGGTAACATGTCAGCACTTACAACTATCTTATGTCATAGTTGTTTTCAGAACATTACTGAGTAAAGAATTTGGATAAAAGAGGAAAATTGGTTGACTCGTCACATGTTCTAGCTATAGAAATTATTTTTGGTGACTGGCTGTGAGACATCTTTGTTCCCATCTTTATAAAAATTTACTGTCATAAAAGTTACTAGGTGAAAAATAATGCTGCTTTCTTAGGCTTTGCACCAGGGAGAAGATACCATTTCATTGTACAAAATGCCATGGCTTTTCACATCTCTAGATTAGTACTAGTTCAGCCTTTCACATGTAACTTGGCACTTTCAAGTAATTATTGCTGTCTTTGTTGGTAGAACTTTTAGTATCATTTTGGCCACAGGTAACATTGCCTTGGTTTTTATTTTTTGGAAGGCTACCATGTAGCCTTTGAAAAAGAAATGGAGATTTTGAATGGCTGTGTGAAAATGGAACTCTTGTTGTTCCTGAAAGACTTCAATGTCTTAATTTCTTACCAGCAAGAACATCACATCTGATTTTCTCAATAGTTATTTTAATTTGCTTTTTTGAGTCTAGAGTGATTTCTGTAGCATATTTATGATTTCAGAATTTGATTTCAGGAAATATTTATGTTCTCTCATTTTGCTTTTCCTAGAAGTACTCTTTGCATTAAGGCTTGCTGAGCCAACCTTTAACAAATCATCATATTTCTCAAAACATTTAATGTAAACTGCATCAACCATCTGTGTATTTTTCCTTTATGTGTATGGTAAATGTCTCATGATTTAAATGTTGACTGCCAGATTTTTGGAGTATCTAGTTCCTTGCCTCACCTCTTTTGTTTTTACTATTTCTCTGTTCTAGTCTTTTGGGCTGCTTTGTCACTGTAGCAGGAGGAATGACGCCATTGAGCTTATCACTTAATTGAAAAGTACTCATCATGTGCTTTTGTTCAGTGCAAAGACTGCACTGAACTCACTATTCTCCCAGGGAGACAATATCCATGAAACCATTGTGATTCACCCAAGATGGATTATCACGCTCTCAGTTGGTGGTTCAGACTATGTGAGACATATTTTCTTTCCATTGGCTTCTCCTTGGCTTCTTATAGGCTGTCTATGGCTATCTTCCTGTATTGATAATTTTGAATGGCTAGCAAATAATGTTACAACATTCAAATGGCCCTTAGAAGAAAAAAAGATTCCCTACTTTGGTGAGAAAGAAAGATTTGAGACACAATCAGCTAGAGGAAAGAATATCCTAAACTTTGAAGGGACCAGTTTTTAACTTTGGGTATGTGATGGGAAATTGGGGAAGAGAGGACTGGATTATGTTTGAAAGACTTGATGTCAGAAAGGCACCCAAGAGGATGTTTTACTTTGTGTGATAGGTGATGAACACCCATTCATGGTTTTGACCCAATCTCTGAAATTCAAAAGAATTAGCAGATTCCTTGTAAGGAGCTTTGATTAGAGCCTTGTCAAAGAGGGTACTGAATGGAAGTTTAAAATTAAGTTTGGGCAGATTTATCAGTTAACTTAAAATTTTTCTAGTTTTTAGAGATGATAGAGAATTAGCTTCATGTCACCTCCTCCTTCTTTATCTCACCCCTTTGTATGTTCATTGATAGGAGATTTGCATTTGAAAAGTTTTATTATATATTCCAGCAGGAAAATTTTATATTGTTGATACGTGTATCTTTTATAATCCTGGCTGTTATTAGAACACTGCTAATTTTATTAACAGGTTTTCAAAAGAAAAATAAGAGTGAAATAAATGCCCGTGCAACCCCTTCATTATCTTGTCTGCCCTTGCCTTGCCAACATTCTAATGGAAAAAAAAAATCAGGGCTGCCCAGTAATTTTCTTTCTGTGTGACATTTCAGCACTCCTCCAGTATATAGCTGTATTGAAAATTGGCAGCTCTTGAGAAAAACACTAACCATTCAGAGGAGAGAACCTGCTACATGGACCATGAATGGCAGAGAAGCCTTTTCAGTTTCAATATGATGCTATCCTTCAAATACATTAGAGCCAACCCTGCTAGATGCCCACAGGTCAGTCACTTTCAGAGCAGAATATGGGCAAACATTCTATTTCAAATACCTTGTCATCCATCAAACTTGCTCACAATAATCAGAAGTTTGAAATTTAAAGGGAATATCACCTCAAGGCCATGATCATTTCTCTTTAGGCTTCTCAGCAAAATGATAGGACACAAGATGTCTTAAACAACATTAACTTCAAAGACTTAGTCCTTACCTTATTATGAAATATTTGATTCAATAGTAGTTAAAACAGCATTAAGTTGATTTGCTTTTGCCTTTATCATCACAGAGTTTGCGTTTCAAATATATCAATTCAATATTGAAGATTGAAGGGACTATCTGGGTCTCTGTATTTCCTGCTGTTGATGGGACTTCGATCAGAGTCTACTAGCAACTCACCTTTGGGGATTTCTCTGACACAGTTGATAAGACTCACAAAATAATCACACTGTTTTCTCTTAAACCTCAAATGTTGTTACCAGCAGGGTCACACATAAATGTGGCCAGCTGTTCCCCAGTGGCTTTGGACTGTCCCACAAATAAGCTCCCCATTGAAAGTATGAGGATAGGTCAACATTGAAGGTCATTAAAAATGTGTTCATGGATGTTAAGGAAATTTCAAAAATGGGTTCCCAAATGATTTCCATAACAGTAATGGCATTGGAATGGATACATCTAGAGGTGAGAAATTAGAGCGAGGAAGCATACAACTAACTATACACATTTTATGTGGCATTTGTCACAATTAAGTGATGTAGTAATTTATAGAGTGGGAATTGTAACTAAGTGAATTGTTTTTAGATTCTTCTACAGCCTTGGAGAAATGAGTAGATAAGAGTTTTCAGGATACAGATAGATTGAAATAAACCTTTTAGAAGTTATTTTTTTATTCTTAAAATGCATAATTTGCATAAAACTTTTTTTTTTGGGTCTGGTCATGGGGCCTGAACTCTGGGCCTGGGCTCTGTCCCTCAGCTCTTCAGCTTAAGGCTAGCGCTATACCACTTGAGCCACAGCGCCACTTCGGGCTTTTTTCTTTTTCTTATGTGGTGCTGAGGAATCGAACCCAGGGCCTCAAGCATGCAAGGCAAGCGCTCTACCACTGAGCCACCTTCCCAGCCCAATGCATAAAACTTTTATTGTAATTAAGCCAATGAATTGATTTAGGCTGGATTAAACATAGATACATTTTTGTGTACATATTACATATTTTATCTATTTGACCGTCCATTGGTTCTTTCCACAAACTTATTCATCCATCAGTCCATCCATTCATAGGACAACATGTCAAGATCCCAATAGGTGGCAATTATTCTTATCATGAAAACTTGCTATTGTGATTTTTCCTATTTGCAATTGCCTAAATTTCCTAAATACTCTCATTGCTTGCTCTTCTTTTTCCTTTTCTTTTATTATTATATCCATTATGCTTCCCCTCTTCATTCAGGTAATCATCTTCTTCTGTTTTATCTGACTTTTGTTTTTATAATCTCTTCTTTCCTCCAAGGAGTTGGTCTGCTCCTAAGTTCAGAGAGGGAGTAGGGATCAACGCATTCCATGAACAGTTTTCTTGCTTGCTTTTGGAGCTAAATTTTAGTACTGGATGGCCTAGAGGGAAAACAATCCATTATTTCTTTGAGGAAAAATCATTATTTCTTTAAGTCATATGCTGCTTGAAAAGCGTTCTTCCTATTGTAACATGATGTTAAGACAAAGGCATTGGAAGCTGAAGAAAATTCCCACCATTTGCATATATAAAACTACAGGAATGGGTTAGACAAACCAGCTAAAATATTCTGAAGAAGCACTGTCTTTAGAATGATAACAATTATGAATGGGGGGGGGAAGCTATTATCCAGTTATTATTCTTACTTTTTTTCAGAGATGAGGAACAAACTCATGGTCTTGCACTTGCCAGGCAAATGCTCTTCCACTAAGCTAAATCCCCAATCCTTATTCTTACTATTTTTGATGGAAAATGCATGTGAATTTCTTGTATTTACCAATTGGAAAATAATTTTTAAGTATAAAAATGGTTGAGAAACACTTTGTTTATAAAGTTAGTAAAGCAGTCATCATACAAATCCAAGTGAGTCCCACTTCTGTATTTAATGAGAAGCTGGTCTATGAAATGCCAACTGAGACTCACAAGCTTGAGGCATTTTAATTTGATACTAACCTGCCCATCACAGAAAATTCACATGAGATCTCAATCATGAAAAACACAACTCTGTACTTCAGTAAATAGAATTAACAATCCCTATGTGAGTTGTGTATTTGAAATTGATGATAACCTCCCTTAGGTTTTTCTATCTGTCCCCAAATCACTTGCTATTTTATCGTGTTTCAAGGCAAATGAAACACTGCTGGTTATGCTCATAGTCATAAAAATTTCTTGAATCACTCAAGTAAATCTCCCAGATGCTTGGTTGGTATAGCTAATCTATCTAATTGCATATAATAATTTGGCTCTTATCCATTGAAAAGCACCCAAACACATAGTATAAGCATAAACTTGTGGAAAACAACACTTTTGATTAGTCCTTCTAATGTATCTTGTAAAATGCTCTTTACTTGTCAAATAAATATAGAGAAAATGTGACAACTCTGGGTGATATATTAAAAAACTTCAGTTTTCTCATCTATGTTAACTTCTGTTGACTAGTATTATAATATCTTCACTGGTAATCACATATTCTTATACTGATTACAACACATCCTTTCCGTGCATTTAAACTCTTACATATTGATGTGCATAGCATATGTTCAAACAAAAATTAGTTCACCATACTTAGAAAATTATATACAAATACATAGAAACCCAGATATTTTAGACATTTCAATCTGTCTTCATCAATAATACATGTATACAAAAGATAGGAGGTGGGACAGAGGGCTTGATGTCAGTCACACTCAACCCACTTTGATGAAGCTAGGATATCCAGGCAAGGGAAACTGAGAATTGCTCACAGGAGCAATTTTTAACCCGACACTGGTGCCTGCTGCAGCAGGCACAGATACAGCTTCCTTCCTCCTTACCCTCCCTCCCTCCCTCCTTCTCTCCCTCTTTCCCCCTCCCTCCCTCCCTTCCTTCCTTCCTTCCTTCCTTCCTTCCTTCCTTCCTTCCTTCCTTCCTTCCTTCCTTCCTTCCTTCCTTCCTGTCTTCTTCTTGTCTTCCTTCCTTTTTTTTGTATTTAATATTGAACCCAGGACATTGCGAATACAAGACAAACTTTTACACTAAAGCTATAACTCCAATCCTTTCAGTTAATTAATTGATCAATTAATTAATTGTCCATCCATGGCTTTTAGCCACATGGAAAATATATCCTTTTTTAGAACCTGCTATTCATTTGAAGTGAATTTTTTTAAATTTACTTAATTTCTGAAGTTTATTTGCTTTATACATTCATTTTTATTTGAGACAGGGTCTTGCTAAGTTTCATTGGCAACTTAGTGGTGGTCTCCCTGCCTTAGCTTCCCAAATAGCTTCAATCAGAAGTATGCACCACTGGTATAAAGTTCTGCTCTTCAGATCACAGTCATGAAGATACTTTGGCATGATTGAATAAAGAGAGGTTGATCTGAAGCCAAGAAAGGCTGAACTCTGGCAGCTTTTGGATTTGTTTTTGGCTCCCTCTCCTTTATTAAGTTTGATAAACTTTTGTGTTTTTTACACATCCTTAATAAGCTTGGAAAGGGTCAGATACATGTCCTTTTGGCCTGCTGTCTGTCTTGGAGATCTTTTGCGCTCAGGAGAAGCTTATTAACCAGGAGATGGGGAGGAACTATGGTTCTGTAAGCTACTTTGTTGACTGACCTCTGAACTCTAAATGTGAGGTGCTGAATCTTTGACTGATTCGCCATTGGCTTTCTTTTGCTAAGAATTATGTATCCCTTTTCTGGCTCTTGTGATTTTCCTCTCAAGGTTGGGCAGAAGAAGAAAGAAGAGAAGTATGCCAAACAATTTTGTTTTTCTTTGTTCAAGGTGGGATGGCAGGTCAATCCATTGTTAAAGGCAAAGTGTATGGGTTGTTTATTGATTTTTTTTCACAAGTAGAAACATCTCTACTGTGGCTTTCAGACTGTACAAATAAGACATACTTATTTAAAATAGTCGCACAATTCCTAGCAGTATAAAATGGCAAGTAGAAATCACCTGGAATGCTAACATTGTGAGATTACTCCCATTAACATTTGGTGACCTACTCTTTCATGAAACTTCTTTTGCAAGTAGATGTAGAAATATATAATTTCATGCAAATCATATCCCAATGATATTTCTTGTATTCATAGGCATAGTTTTGATTGTGTGTGTGTGTGCACTATTATATTAGAATGGCATATACACAGCTCTACATTTTTACAGGTAACATTTTGGAAACCTTTTCCTGTTAATCAGTCTGGAAGTAGTCATGATTTTTCAAACTTAGTACTGTTAACTCTTTGGTCTGGGTGCTTTGTTGTTATGGAAGAGATTATCCAATGAATAGTAGTATGTTAATAGTTTTATGCCTAACAGACATCAGAAACACCAGCATCCACCCATCTCCATTTACTGGTAAGCAGCTTTGACCCACACTGTCTATTGTAATGCTGGGCTCTGCATGGCACCCTCATCCTTTCTCACAGAGCCCACTATCAAGTAGCTTGCACTATCCCTATATGTAACCTTGTCTGATCAACTCTTTAGCTCAGAGGCTGCTGATTCATGTGGTCTCACATCTCAGTCGTCCTACTTCTACCCTTAATACTTTTACAGAAACATCTCTGGATGTTGTCATATGGTCATTAAAGCAAAATTTCTTGAGAGTCACTACTCTGATCTTTTTTTTTTTGGAATAGGTATATAGTATTCTGTAGTATAGATCTGCCACTTTTGTCCAATTATTCCTTTCCTAGTGGTCATCCAATCTGTTCCCCAAATTTTTTTGTATGTCAACTTGATGATTTGGATGGATGCTGCCTTGAGTCCATGGTTATTATTTAGGAAACTAAAATGTGGCAGGGAAAAATTCTCATGCCTGTATCTCTCCAAATGCAGAATTACTGTGATTGGGCTGCATCCACTTTAATCCTGGATAAGGGCAAAGGGAAACTAGAAATTAGTGAAGCTGAGATTAAGCCGAGTCACACTAAGAGTCCTGTACCACCTACTGTGAGGCAGATCAATGCTCTTCAGATCCAACTAGTATTGGCTCAGTGCTAGCAAATACTCTAGTTTTTTTTAAGTGTCAAGTGATGTATAGAGGGTTACACTTAGATAATTATGGTAATAAGTACATGTCTTGTCAAACTTGTTGCCCTTTTCTCATTTTTCTCCTACTTTTCCTCCTCCTACCCTCCCCCAAGTTGTACAGATCATTTCCCCCTTGTCCTTTGTCTCACCATACTGTTATTCCCCTTCTCTTCCCTAATTCATATAAACGTATATACAATACCAGGGTACCACAATAAAATACAGTGACAAGAAGGGATATATCATAGGAGAAAGAACATACAAAAGAAACAAAAAATCACATAGTACATTAAAGACAACAAAGAAAAACCTCTTGTGTCTATGTCTTGGCATTTATTTCCCTTAGCATCATTTTATATGATCATATGTACATAGCTATTGAGCTATTCTGCTCATCTGTTAATATTATCCTCTGCTCATCTGTTAATATTATCCTAGACATATACTAATTATTGCAAACTATGGGACTTTGGGTCTCACTTAATATGATTATACTCTGTAGTTTTTTTTTTAAAGAGAAGCTGGGAACAGGTACTTTTAAGTAAAAAGAAAGTCAGCCTTATTATAATGTTGGGAAACAATTAAAGTTTTGGAAAACTATACAGGCAAAACAAAATAGGTTTCCTGCCCAAATTTGGTCCACTGCTGGTGTTTGGTGATGACTCCTGTGCTTTGGCCTCTCTTGTCTATTGTGATGCTTGCCATCTCTCGGCATCTCCATCCTCTCTCCCCAGCAGCCAGCATCATCTCTAAAACCAACCCTGTCTGAGCTATGATGGATCTCAGAGTATGCTGATTTAGGTGTTATCAGGAGCATCAGCGACAGTACTGAGGATACCACAGAATCTTCCAGACTCCACCCTCAGAGCCTATCTCTATGGTGCCTGAGGTAGCTGTGTTAGAGAAAGTGTTTACTGGTAGTTGATGGCTGTTAGCTACATGGAAGCGACGTGCTTCTTTGGAACCTGCTATTTATTTGCAGTGCACATTTGCTAATTTATTTACCTGATTTTCTTTTCAGGAAAAATGTTAGAACCAGAAAGGATATTGGGGATCTTTAAAACTTGCTTTTTATTTCACAACTAGGGGGAATGAGGCTCAAAGAAATAAGACGACTTAGCTATGGCTCCACAGCTAGCTGAGTCCAGGACAGCTCTTCCCTTCCCTGGCTTCCTTTCAGCATGTCTGGACTGCTGCCTCTGGACAGTCAGCTTTGGTAAAAATCCTCTTTGCTGCTTCTAATTTGCAGATGAGTTGTCTGGATATCCACATTTCTATGATCCATTTTTGAAAGGGTGATACTATGTGTCATGCATTTATATGAGTTTTTGCAGAGCTACTTATCTACCCACTTTTTTTTTAAATCACCATCCTTGCTCTTGTATTCAGATGCTATTTTAAAGATTAGGGAAAGATTTTCTGATAATGTAGTAACTTAAAGACTAGATTATATCAGATTTATAGATACTGCCTCAATAAATTAAATTTGGGGCCAGTAAAGACTCTCGAAGACAGAAAAACATGTGATAAATAGTAGTGTTTACATGGCATTGGATTGATGGGCAGTTTGTCCCTTCACTAGGAAATGTATTTGACTGTAGTTACTATGGCCTCAACTTGCTGATTCTCTGCACTCACAGCTGCCAGCAGCTCTCAGATACTGAAGAGGGCAGAATGGACAGCCCACGCGGGATGCCATGTGTTGGAGCAGGCTCTTATGCCAGTGCCAGTTTTGATGGCAGCATGTTATCAGCACAGTCTGAGAAATGCTTTAGGGGCGACTCACCAACATGACACCTGGATTGGCCACGGTCAGAACCCTCAGGATTTTGACAGCTTGTTGGTGGTTTTATCAGCAGAAGTGATGGCATATACCCCAAGAGATGAGAAAGTACACTCAAGTCAGAGCTAAGAGACTGGAGATTCCCTGAGCCTCACTAATTTTTTTCTGGAGTATAGAGACAAAATTAAATTGCCTTTTGTATGCTTTAGAGATGCTATGAAAGCAATTGTATGCACATTATGTGTGTGTATGTGTATGTGTGTGTTTGTGGCATTCTGCGTTGAACTGTGCCCATTCAGAATTCACATATTCAAGTCTGGAGTCCCTTCCAGTGCTTCAGAATTTGGCTGTGTTTGGAAATAGAGTTACTGACAATCTAGTTGGAGTAGTCCCTCTTATCCATGGGACATATATTCCAAAACCTTTAGTGGATGCTTGAAACCAGGGATAATACCGAATCCTATAAAAAAGAGTTGGGATACCTAGCCAGGTGCCTGTGGCTCATGCCTGGAATCTTAGCTACTCATGATCTGAGGATCATGGTTTGAAGCCAGCCTGGGCAGGAAAGTTCATGATACTCTTCTCTTTGATAAACTGTCAAACAGCTGGAACTGGAGCTATGGCTCCTGTGGTAGCGTGTTAGCTTTGGGCAAAAGAAGCCAAGGAATAGTACACACACACACACACACACACACACACACACACACACACACACACACAAAAGAGAGAGAGAGAGAGAGAGAGCGCTATGATACCCTAACAGTTTATGTGATTACTGAGATGGACATCAAATGAGCAGTAGGTATAGACAATCTGGACAAAGTGATAATTTAGCACCCAGGTCTTGTACTCAGTGGGATAATGCAAGATTTCATCATATTATTCAGAATGGTACAGAGAATAAAATTTGTGAGCTGCTTATTTCTGGGATTTACCATTTAATATTTTCAGACTATTGTTGATGTATATAACTGAAACCACAGAAAATGAGACTGTAGGTAAGGAGGAGCTACTACAGATAGGAAGAGTTTATAATGGAGTAACATGAACCTTAATCCATTCTGAACAGTACCCTGAAAAAGGTGGAAATCACACACACACACACACACACACACACACACACACACACACATATGCATATACAGAGATCAAGGTGAAAATTGAAGTTATTTAGCCAAAAGCTTAGGAACTTCCAGAAACTAGGAAGTAGGCTGAAAGATCCTGCAGAAAGGGCATGACTCAGATACCACGTTGATACCTTGGACTTCTAGCCTTTAGTCTGTGGCACTTTGTTATGAAAATAGGGTTAAAACCGTAAAAGGCAAAAACCTAATCTGATAGTATATGTAAGCACATGTACAAAATGAATATTTTATGATACGCATATATTGTTCAAATAATTGAAGTATTTAAGGCCCAACAGTAGCCTCTGGGATATCTCAGGTTAATATAATACTGGTTTTGATGGATTCACAGCAGCATGATGGGGCTTAGGTAGATAGACTGAATTGTAAGGTCTTGGAGGACAGGGACTTTATTAGTCATGCTTGACATTTTATCCTCAGCATTCAGTATAATCTCCAGCTCATAATTGTCCCTATTTGTTAAGTACTGTACTTAATGGTTGTCACTAATAAAATTACCATCACTATAAAAAGGAATCTGTGCCAGCCAAGCAGTCATCACCCTCCACCAAGTGCCTGGAAATAGCTAAATATCTTTTTTGTCTCTGTGGATTGGCCTATCTGACATTTCCAATAAATGGAGTAATAACAAAATATGAGGTCTTTTGTGACTTGCTTCTTTCAACTTGCATGGCAGTTTCGAGATTTATCCACACTGTGGTGTGTATCAAAGCTTCATTCAACTTTTAGTTCTACTTAATATTCTGTTGCATGGACATTTTTAAAATCTATTAATCAATCAGTGGGCAAATGAATTTTCAGTGTGGGGTTATTATGAAAAATACTGCTATCAAATTTTCATACACAAGTTTTTGTGGACATTCACATGCAAACATTCTCTGGAATATATACTTAGGAGAAGAATTGGTGCATCATATAGTTTATATCTAACTTTTTAAGATCTGCCAAATAATTTTCTGCACCTTTTGCAACACTTACATTCTCATAAGTAATAGAGGAGAGGCAGTTCTAATTTCATTTTCTCTGCTGCCCTGCCACATTTGTTACTTTCTGTATTTTTAAAAAGAAACTCACAGTGGATGTGAGAAGGTACGACATTATGGTATTGTTTTATATTTCCTGAAATATTTGTGCTGTTACACAGCTTTCCACATGCTTATTGTCCACTGAAATACTCTCTTTTAGAGAAAGGTCTATTGAAGTCCTTTGCCCACTTGTCTTCTTGATATCATTTAACTAACAGCTTAACCTAATGTCATAAAGATGTATACCCATTTTCTAAGAGTTTCATAGTTTTAACATTTACATTTAAACATGGGCTCCATTTTGAGTTAATTATTGTATATATTGTGAGGTAGGTGTTTAAGTCTATTCTTTTGCACATTGCTATTCATCTGTCTCCCTACTGTTGGATTCTTCTTTCTCCATTCAATAGCCTAGGCCCCTTTGTCAAATCAGTTTGATATACACATATGGATTTATTTCTGGATGCTTAATTCTATTCTATACATATGTGACATATGATACCCACAGTTCCATATGTCAGTTGCACACTATTTTGGTAACTATAGCTTTATAGTAAGTTTTGAAATTGTGAAGCTTTTCTATAACCATTATGTTTATTTTAAGATTATTTTAGCCGATGAGCCTTTATTAATCAGTAAGGACAGCCAGAACTTCACTAAGAACAAGAGTTCAGCAAATTGGCAGCAAGATAGCTCTGCCCCTTCTGAATCTCAACTTTTGTAAACAGTCCTGGCCACACCAAAGATGCAGAGATGTTGGTAACTGAGGTAGCTAGTCATTCTTAGTGCTTTCCTTAAATTTGGGTCAAGTCATTTTGGAAATCAAAGGTATTATCTCATTTAATTCTTCATACATGTACCTGGAACAGGTGAAGCAAATGTGCTCTTGCTCATTATGTGAGTAAGGAAAATATGTGGCAGAATTCAAATACGTATTCAGATTGCAGTTATTTTGTGTCATAATAATTATTACATTCAGGTCAACTACATCTCCATGTTATATTGTCTTGTTTACAAAGTGTTTTTTTGATTATGATAAACTGCTGCAATGAACATGGTTGTGCATGGTCTGGTTTGTGTCTGTTGGATCAATGTTCATGAGTAGAATTTCTGGGTCTTTTGAGGATCCTCTATACTGCTTTCCAGAGTGATTAAATAAGTTTATACTCTGACCACAGTGAGGAAACATTCCCTTTTGGTCACATCCCCATCAGCATCCGTTAGTTTTCTTATTAATAGCCATTCTAACTAAGATGAAGTAGAATCTCAGTGTTGTTTTGATTGTACTTCTTTTATGGCCAGAGATGTTGAACATTTCTTCTTCTGAGAAGTCTCTCTTTAATGCTTTAGCCCATTTATTAATTGGTTGTTGTTTCTTTGAGGATTTGGTTTTGGGGGGGTTTAATTTTTGGGGGTTTAATTTTTTGAGCTCTAAGTATATTTTAGATATAAGGCCCTTGTCTGATTCATAGCTGGTAAAGATCTTCTCCCATTCTGTGGGCATTCTAATTATCTTGTTAACTATGTCCTTTGCCATGCAGAAGCTCTTCAGTTTGATGCAATCCCAATTCTCCAGTCTTTGATTTGTTGTGATTCTGGATTTTTACTTAGGAAATTTCAACCTGTGCCTAGGATCACTAGTGTTTCCCCAACTCTTCCTGTAATATTTTCATGACATCTGGCCTTACATTGAGATCTTTGATCCATTTGGACTTGATTCTGGTCTGGGGTGATATATAAGGATCTAGCTTCAGTTTTCTGCATGTGCCAGCACATGTAGAAACTCTTTGTATAAGAGTTTGAAGTTTGGTATTGATATTCATCCAGCACTGTTCTTCCTGCTAAGGATTTTTTTTTACTATTTTTCCATATGAATTTTTTTATTGCTTCCTCTATATCATTGAAGAATGTTGTTGGGATTTTGGTAGGTATTGCATTGAATTTGTAAATAGCTTTGGGCAATATTGTCATTTTCATGATGCTAATTCTTCTAATTCAGGAGTATGGTATGTTTTTTCCCTTTCCTTTAATCTTATGATTTAAGATATGTAATCAATCCAGATGCCCTTTAGTGGATGAATGTATCAATGAATATGTTGTGTCTATACAATGGAATTCTATATTTCAGCCAGAAGGAATGATATCCATAAGGAAATGGAAAAAGTTTGAAAAAATATATTAAGTGGAGTATGCCAGACCCAAGAAACATAGGTTGCATGGTTTTCCTCATTTGTAGTAATTAGAATGTGCCTATAAATCTACAATTAAACACAATGGATGGCAAAAGACAACTGCACTTGGACATGACAAATTAAACAGAACTCTAAACATTTCACAATGAGACCAAAGGAATATATTCTTAGGAGTTGATAACAAAAGCTCAATAGTTATATGCATCTGATCATATAAAATGATGTTTATTGAAATAAACTTGGAAAAAATGGGGTAGAAGTGACAATGTTCAAAAAGAAATGGACTCATTACCTGACCTAGGAAACTATCATCCCTCTGTACATCACCTTTACAATAAAATAAATTCAAAAAAAGCGTTTTTGGAAATAATATGAACAGTAAATTTAAGTATAAAATCATTACAAATAAGAAGCAGAAGTAGAAGAAAAAAGCAGGGGAGCAGAAGAATTATCCATTATTCCATTACTTAGAGAAAATTCTCCACTAAGCCATAAGCCAGGATGCAGGTAAATGTTTATCAACACTCCTGATTGGTAGCACTTACACTTCATTTATGGTTAGTCTTTGAGTGAATGTGGATACAGGAGTTGACACACATAGTTGACTCTCATTAGCCAGGTTCAGCACCTACTTGAAAGGTACCCTACTTCCTTGCTGCTCAAAATGTAATCCACTAGCTATTAACATTGGTAGCACCTGAGAATATTTAGAAATCCAATCTCAGGCTCTGATCTGGCCTGTGAAGTCAGACTCTATATTTCAACAAGATTATTAGGTGATCACTATACATACTAAAGTTTGAGCATATTTACCTGTCCAGTAAAACTAGTCACTAGCAACATGTAGCAACACTAGCAACTGAGCCATTAAGACAGGCTCAGTCTGAATCCAGATGGTCTGTAGGTTATGTACAACAAGTACCAGAATTTGAATACTTAGTGTGAATAAAAAATGCAAATTACTTAATAAATAATTTTGATATTGACTACCTATTAATGTGATAACATCAGAATAAAATACCTTCTTAAAAACAATTTCACTTTGTTTCTTTTCATTTTTTTAAGTGTAGCTAATAGAAAACATAAAGCTTCTGCGACACATATTATATTTCTTTTAGAGAGTACCATGTGTCCTCTGGGCCTACGTTACTCTAAACCTCAGCATAATTAACCTGAGCATTAATGTAATGTAATTAGTTGCTCATTGTCATATTGCTGGTAAGGGCCAAATCCACTTTCTTCTTTTTATTACTGCTCTTTTACCCCACTGTGGACTCAGATGATGTTAATAAAGTGAAACGAGAAATTACTACACTGTCTTTGAAAACCTTGAGACTATCCTGCTTCAAGAATGGAGAAGGATCCTAGAAATGAGGAATGTCCTTTATCTCTCTTCCTGAATCTATTGTTATCCAGTATGATCCCCAGGCAATGGTACATGAGGCTAAGCATCATTTCTATTGCCTTCAATGATCTCTCAGGGACTCATCTCTGTGACAAAGAAAGAGTCACTAAATAACTCCTGTTCCTAATAAACAGCCCAAGAGTGAGTACACCACCACTCAGCACATTAACCATATTTACCGTCCAAGGGACAGAAAGCATCCTGTCTCATTTGATGAGAAAACCATAAAGTTTTAGTGAACAGGGAGTAAATCAAGGCTTCCGTTTGCCTTGTAAAAATGCACTGCCTCATACTGCATCTAACCCTTCACTTGCAGGAGTGTATTTTTATTCCTCTGCATAAATAAAACATGATTTGTAGCCACCTTCTTGACTTGTCTCTGGCGCTGGGTTCAACAACCAAAAAATTAAAGTTGTCATTGTGTTCTGATGAGGTGTTGGCATAAGTATGAAATACATAAAATACTTGTAAGATGAAAATGACTTTAAGTTGAGAAGGGGAGAAAAGGAGAAACCTTCCCCTTAGTCCCTTTGAAAGAGCATTCAACATTAGGCACAAAAGGAGGCCACAAAACAGATAACGTAGCTTTTCGTTTTCACGTGTTAAAGCAAAGAGCCCTTTTAGGAAAAGGATGGATAAATAACCCAATAGTGGATTGGGAAAATTCAACTCGCTTTTGAAATTGATCCCTAATATCAGTGGCACGTGCTAAATGGTGCATCAGTACATGAATATAGTGAGTATTTGGAAAGATACTTTGCTGGCCTTTTTTATTTATATGAACTTTTTGATTTATATGAACTTTAATTTTAGATCTGACAGTAAGGAAGGATTGAGAATAAAATATAGAGACTGACAAGTAGACTTCTGGTGAGAAGGTGGGGAAGAATGGACATCTAGACTGGCCAGGTATTTAGAGAAAGCCTAAAGTTTGAGAACAGAGGACAAATAAGAGTACTGTGGGGATTCTGTGGAAATTTTCCAATGCTAAGCTTCTGCAATAGGTGTAAAGTTGATTTTCAAATTCCTCAGCCTTTGAATCAAATATGATGGAACCCCTATGGATGTTTAGCTAGCAGAGAAGGAAAGGCAAAGGCAAGACAGTGTGGTGAATTCCTGGTCCAAGTGGGTATCTCTTCTAGTACGGCTTATAAGCCTCCAGTGAATGTTTTCAAGGATAGTTTAGGATTGTTGGAAACCCCATAGGAAGCACTTGTCTATCTTATTTATCTGATTTTTAAACTTTTAAAATTTTCATCTGACAGATAATAGGAAATGTTCCCCTTTATATATTTGTACATATAAATCTCCACTAACACAATTTAAAGAAGGCATTATAGTCATGTCAGAATTTTATATAAAGCTGCAACATTGAGAATAACTGGCAATAAAAAATATCGTATTTGAAAGAAGGCAGTGGACATGGTCCCCTGAACTTAGAAAACACATAAAAACAGGAGGAACGCCAATACCTCCTCCTGCCTCTATAAAGAGTCACTTTGAAACTGGAAAAGATGTTAGTTGTACGTTACAAACCTAGTGGGGAAGCTTTTACCCTCAGCTCTCCAAAGGTGCTTTTCTTCCCAGCTAAATGAGCACCCTATGTTAGAGATTGGTGGGTGCCTATCAGAAGGGAAGGCTAGGATCTTACCTCCTTATCTAGGTGGGAACATGTGGAGCTTCAGAAGCCATGTGTGTGCCTGAGCCTCCTTTGGGAGAGTAGAGCTCAGTAAAACAGAACTGCAGAGTCCTGATGCATGTTTTGGGAGTCTGGATACCATAGGAAGAGAACCACATCTCCTAGTTACATGAGATTGAAGAAGAATAGATGTTTGAAGCAATGTTGTAGCAAATGTAGAGAGAGAAAGACAGAGAGAGAGACAGAGAGACATAGAAAGACAGAGGAGAGACAGAGACTGAGAGATAGTTGACTAGACAGACAATGGGGTAGCCTATGTACTGCCATTGACTCATCAAGATGACTGAATTTTGTGTGGCTAAGAGATAATTGCAACGTGGGGCTTGGAAAGTGCTCAGTAGTAGAGTGTTTGCCTTGCATATACTAGGCCCTGGGTTTGATTTCTCAGCACCAGAGAAGCAGAAAATGTCAGAAGTGGTGTCATGGTTCAAGTGGTAGAGCATTAGCCTTGAGCTGAAGAGTCCAGGCCCAGAGTTCAGGCCCGATAAGGGGCACAACGAACAGAAAAAAAAAAGAGATAATTGCAATGAATGTGATGAATGCAGTGAATTAGATTTTCTTATACTACTTCAGATTCTGTGACCTAGATATTACAGACATACCATTTGAGGTAGGAATGAAGAGAAGTATTTGAAAGGTCTGCCAAAGAGTGCACCACCATGTGCTGGAAAAAGTGAAGGAACCCCTAAAGATCCATATAACCCACAAAAGTGCCAACAATAAAATACCTGTGCCCACTGGGAACATCGGTGTTGAGTCCTTCGGGAACAAAAATGATGAGTTCAGTTAAGTAAAGTATTTGTTTACTTTTCCTACTCCCTTTTCCTCTTTCCCAGTAAAATCTAGGAAAGGAAGAGAAAATAGATGAAGGACTAGGGTAATAAAAGACTATATATATATCACTATTTATTTTTTTGTCCATCTTAGAGCTTGAGCTCAGGGACTGGGTATTGTCCCTGAGCTTTTGTGTTCAAGGCTAGCATTCTACCACTTTGAGTCACAGTACCATTTCTGGGTTTCTGCTGGTTAATTGGAGATAAGAGTCTCAGGAACTTTCCTGTCCAGGCTGGCTTTTTACAGCAATCCTCAGATCTCAGCCTCCTGAGTAGCTAGGTTGACAGGCTGGAGCTGCTGGTGCCCAGCTCTCATTTGGTTTTGATCCGGCAGTTCGGCTTGAGTGTGGGACAGGTTGGAAGCTTTGTATAATACTCAAGTTTTAATTTAAAATGTAATGCACTTTTCCAAACCAAAAAGTTCTAACATTGTCAATACCCAACTGTTTACTGTAGGCAAGACATCTTATCTGGGTTCTTTCCTTAGTGGTCAAAAAATTGGAAAACTTTTAATAACCTATTAAAAGCTGAATTACACAAGTTGAACTGCAGAGAGAAGGAACAATGAGCATCTGACTAAATTAACTCCTCAGACATCTGATTGGACGCCTACTGCATCCATCTGACTAAATTAACTCCTCAGACATCTGATTGGACGCCTACTGCATCCGGGCCACAAAAGACAAAAAGAAGCCTTCCGAAAGTATACAAAGTGTGATGTGTTTTATTATAAGGCTGAAGAACTCCCTGAAGTCCTCATTGTCATTCTCTAGGCTAGATGGTATGTGTGTTTTATTAGTGTGGCCACTGGGTCTTTACTGGGACACCTGTTTACTTCATGTGTCAGTGTATCCTAGCCAAACTGGTGGCTATAATGTAGAGACAATTCCCTACCATTGCCTATCATAAACCATAGAACCCTGCTGCTTGGGTTTCCACTAGCATCTACAGCGGGCATTCTGTCTAGTAAAGGGCTCACCTTCATCTGATGCCTGAAATATTAAAAATGGATTTGGGATATCCATGGTATATTAGCACCGCGTTTGGTCAAATATCAAATTTTAGCTGCTATTTGCCCAAAGGTCTAGAAATTATTATCTGAGGGGAGGGTTGTATGTGTTTCTCAAGGCACTGGGATCACTTTATGGGTATTCACTTTTCTCAAGAAAGGTACTCATAGGAATCTGGGCAGAAAGCATTTTTTTCTTGGAGAACAACTTCTATCACTCAATAATACTGAATCATTTACTTACTGCCTCCTTCTTTCATTTTATCTTCCCATTTTGGTTTGGTTTCCTCTGAAAGCATAGCCATGATCTGAGCCTTGGCTGTAAGTGGTTTATTCAGGAGATGATTCTAGAAAAAAACACATGAAGGAACTGAGAGTAAAACCGGGGCTGGGGAAAAATTCAATATATGTGTGAATTATTGTGACTATTGGTATAAGAAATGTAGATCTATTCTACCAAATTATTTCCGTCTTTTTTTTCTGGTCTAGGCCTTGGTGCTTTTCATGAGCTCTTCAGTTCAAGGCAAGTGCTCTACCACTTGAGCCACAGCGCCACTTCCAGTTTTCTGGTGGTTTATTGGAAATAAGAGTCTCAGAGACTTTCCTGCCTGGGCTGGCTTTGAACTTAGATCCTCAGATCTCAGCATCCTGAGTAGGTAGGATTGCAGATGTGAGCCACCAGCACCTGGCTTTATTTTAGTCTTAAAAAAGAAGAAGCACTTTTGATAGATTTTTTTTCCTTGAAACTCTCTACTCCCTCAGTTCTGCTGACCTTGCATTCCTAGTTCTCTTGAACTTCTCTGACTTAATTCTTATCTCTTCTATAGACTGTTGTAGCTCTATGTGATATGTCAGAGACCTCAGGACTGATCTTCAGTCCATTACTCTTTTTATGCTAATCAATTTTCCTGACTCATTCTTAGTATTCCTAACCTCAACTACTTCCTATGAAATAAATGATGATTCCCAAATCTATACCTTCCAGCTCCCTAAACTTCAGAAATATGTCTCTATTTGCCTGGCAGATATCTCTAACCAGCGTTTCCTTAAGGACCTCATACTGGTATTTACAAAATCAAAATTTTCTACTTTACCTCCAAACTCAATTTCTCTTTATTTTTCTAAATCATGTAGTGCTATTTGCATTGTACCTGACTGATCCAATCTTCTTTTTCTGTTCTTTTCAATTATTCTTTTCAGAAAATTTTTATTGGCATATATAAATTGTACAAAGAGAAGGGTTTCTTATGATATATCTTTTTATATATTTTTATTGTAAAGATACTGTACAGAGAGATTACAGTTACATGAGCAAGGTAATGAGTACATTTCCTAACAAGCTTTGTTACACCCTTCTTTGTTTTCCCCCTAGTATCCCTTCCTTCCTCACCTCCCCAACTCCTCCGTCCCCACACCAAAGTTTACAAGTTCGTTTTCAATATAGTGTCTTGTACATCTCATTGTTACAATGGGTCAACCTGTATCCTTATTTCAGCATTTTGTTATTTCCCTTCTCCTCCCCAAATTAGAAAAATGCACATACAATATGAAGGGAACTGACATCAAATACAGTGAAAACAGGGGTTATATCATGGGGGAAGAACATACAAAAGAAACAAAAAATCACAGAGTACATTATAAATACACTGAAAACAATAGCAAGAAAGATAAAACCTCTTGTGTCCCTATGTTGGGGTTCATTTCACTTAGCATCATCTTGTATGTTCATATGTATATAGCTTTTGACCTTTTCTGCTTGTCCTAAACATACACTAGTTATTTCAGATAAGAGAAGCCAAGGGACATACTTTTCTTTGGACCTGGCTTACTTTAGTTAATATGATTTTTTCCCAAGTCTTTCCATTTCTTAACAAATGTGGCGGTATCATTCTTTCTGATGGAGGTATAGAATTCCATTGTAAATATATACACATTTTATTGATCCATTCATTTACTGAGGGGCATCTGGGTTGGTTCCATATCTTAGCTATGGTGAATAATGCTGCTATAAACATAGTTGGGTTGGTAACTTTAGTATGGCCTTGTTTGTGATCATTTGGGTAAATGCCTAAAATAGGATTGCTGAGTCATAGGGGAGCTCTATGTGTAGTCTTTTGAGGAACTTCCATACTGCTTTCCAAAGTGATTGAACATGTTTACACTACCACTAACAATGCTGTAGGGTTCCTTTTTGGCCACATCCCATCCAGCATCTGTTGTTATTAGATTTCTTGGTTCTACCCATTCTAACTGGAGTGAGGTGAAATCTCAATGTTGTTTTGATTTGCATTTCTTTTATGGCTAAAGAAGTTGAACATTTCTTTGTGTCTATTGGCCATTCTTATTTCCTCTTCAGAGAAGTTTCTCTTTAAGTCTTTAGCCCACTTATTTATTGGGCAGTTGTTTTTCGAGGATTTGTTGTTGGGGGATTTAATTTTTGAGTTCTAAGTATATTTTAGATATGAGACCCTTGTCCATTGTATGGCTAGTGAAGATCTTCTCCCAATCCGTGGGTTTTCTATTGGTCTTGCTAGCTATGTCCTTTGCCATGCGGAAACTCTGCAGTTTTATGCAACCCCATTTGTTCAAACTTTCTTTGATTTGTTGTGTTTCTGGATCTTTATTAAGAAAATTTTGGCCTGTGCCAGGAGCCTTAGAGTTTCTTCTATTCCTTCCTGTAACGTTTTCAGGGTGTCTGCTTTGACTCTGAGGCCTTTGATCCATTTGGAGTTGATTCTAGTGCAGGGTGATATATAATGATCTAGCTTTAGTTTTCTACAAGTGTTAAACCAGTTTTGTCAGCACCATTTACTGAAGAGGCTGTCTCTCATCCATCCTATTTTTTTAGCTTCCTCATTGAAGATTAGATGGCTATAGGTCTGTGCGTTCATCTCTGGGTTTTCAGCTCTATTCCATTGGTTCTCAGGTCTGTTCTTGTGCCAGTATCAAGCTGTTTTGATTACTATGGGTTTGTAATAGAGTTTGAAGTTTGTTATTGATATTTCTCCAGCACTGTTCTTTCTGCTAAGGATTGTTTTTGCCATTTGGGGTCTTTTATTGTTCCATAGGAATTTTTGGGTTGCTTCTTCTATTTCATTGAAGAATGAGATTGGGATATTGGTAGGTATTGCATTGAATTTGTAGATAGCCTTTGGCAATATTGCCATTTTCATGATGTTAACCCTCCCAATCCAGGATCATGGGATGTTTTTCCACTTCCTTAGTTTTGCTTTAATTTCATTTGTCAAGTTTTTAAAGTTTTCATCATAGAGGTCCTTCACTTCTTTGGTTAAGTTAACTCCTAGGTATTTTATTTTTTGTGAGTATATTACAAAAGGAGTTGCTTTCTTGATTTCAGCCATGCTCTTGTCATTATTGGCATACAGAAAAGCCATTGTTTTTTGTTCTTAATATAAATCTTTATTGTAAAGATACTGTACAGAGGAGTTACAGTTACATGAGCAAGGTAATGAGTCCATTTCCCATTGAGCATTGTTACCCTCCTTTATTTTCCTCTACAATCCCTTCCTCCCCACCTCCTGAACTCCTCCCTCCCCCCACAAAGTTGTAAAGTTTGTTTTCAGCATACTGTCTTGTATATCTTATTGTTACAATGGGTAATCCTATTTCCTAATCTCAGCATTTTGTTATTTCCCTTCCCCTCCCCAAATTAGAAAAATGTATATACAACATGCAGGATACTGGAATCAAATACAGTGCCAACAGGGGTTGTACCATGGGGGAAGAACATACACAGAAACAAAAAAAATCACACAGTACATTATAAGTACATTTAAAAGAAAAGCAAGAAAAATAAAACCTCTGTGTCCCTATCTTGGGGCTCATTTCACTTAGCATCAGACTTTATGTAATATGTACATAGCTTTTGGCCTCTTTTGCTTGTCTTAGACATATATTAATTATTGTGGATTTGGGAAACCATGTTTCTTTGAGTCTGAAAGCCACTGATTTTTGAGGGTTAATTTTGTATCCTGCTACTTTGCTAAAGTTTCAGATCAGCTTGAGTAACTTGTGAGTGGAGTCCATGGGATTCTTTAAATACAAGATCATGTCATCTGCGAAGGAGAGTTTTACTTCATCTTTCTCTATTTGAATCCCCTTTATGTTTGCATCTCGTCTTATTACTTTAGCTAGGCATTCTAATATTGATTGAAGAGAAGTGGAGAGAGTGGACATCCTTGTCTCATTCCTGAATTTAGAGGGAATGGCTTTAGTTTTTCACCATTATGTATAATGCTGGCTGTAGGTTTGCCATACACAGCCTTTATTGTATTGGGGAATGTTCCATGGATTCCTAGCTTACATCTCTTATGTTATTTCTGATCCAATCTTAACTTTTCAAGTTACTCTCAGTCTACTCCTTTCTATCCTTTACCGTAGATAGACTAACTTTGCTACAGCAATACAACTAATAAGTAATGAATCTGAGAATAAAGGAAAGTCGTGCATGTTTGTAGAACACCACAGGTGTTGGTTTTAGAATGAGTAGACACTTGTCATCCAGCTTCTCATTTCAGCACCAGTCTTGGTGGATAGCTCCCAGTACCTGTGCTCTGTCTCTGGTAAAATGGTCACATGTTTCTGTTCCAAGTTCTTGGGAAAGAAAGCTTATTAAACTGGTGAAGTCGGAAAGGACAGGAAGACAATACCTTGAGAAATACCACCAAACAGCGCAGGAAGGAGACTATTGAAGGCATCAATCTTTCATTTTTGTCTTACATTGAGTCATTTGGTGGCAGTCCGCATTCACATCCTTATCTTTCTTACCAGGTAATTCGTGAGTTTCACTTTGACATCTCATTGCTGTTTCCTATGTTACCATTGAGTTTTACTCATTTAGCTCTACAATTAGTTTTCATAATAGTGTATATGAATTGTCCTAAGGTGTTTCCCTGTGTTGCATGCTTTGATTCTTTTTGATGAAAAATTGGAGATTTCTGTGAAAAATTTCAATATGATGAATACATGCTTAAAACAGTTAAAACAAAGACCAGGCATGGTATTATATGCCTGTAATTTCAGCTTTGTGAAAGGCATAGATACAGAGGCTGGCCCCAGGCAAAAAATGTGAGACTTGACCTGAAAAATAAGTAAAAATAAGGGTTGAAGCATGACTCGAACAGCGTCCTGCCTAGGAAGCATAAAGCCCTGCATACAAATTCCACTATAGTCAAAACAAATCCCCAAACCTCCCCTTCACAAAGCCAACAGTTAAAATAATATGTGGGCTGCAAATTCTTTTTAAGAAAAACAATATGATTGATACAATGTAGCCTAGATCTTTCCCTTGTTGACTTGTGGAGTGTTTCCTGTGCAGGCCCTCAGCTGTGGGCAGCACTCAGGTGAGTGAGGTAGCATTGCAGGGGCTCACTGGGGAGGAGTGAAAGCTGCAGACCACAAGTCAAGCTCTAAAGAGGAGCCCAGGAAATGCTGCAGTGCCCCGACAGGAAGATTTTTTTATGAAGACATTTTTCTTTATACAATATTAACATGAAATATTGATTCCCTTAAATAAATAATTGAACTTCAAAATATCCAGGGAAACCTATTTATTCTTCCGTTCCTGGGGTCCATGGTATGTGACTGGCTTAAAGGTAAGACCACTTTAATAATGAAGTCATTCCATACTTCACTAAATAAATCCCCTCGAGGGAAGGATTTATACTTTACTGATTTTGACTTTGGAGTGTTACAGTGCAATTCTCATGTAAACAGTGAAATAGGATTTTAAAAGATCGTTTTTTTTTCTAGTCATGATGACTAATGAGAGAAGTAATCCCTTAAGATGTATTCACATGCTTCGAGGTCCAAACATTCTAGAACTCGCCAAATATAGAGAGCAAGCAGTCCAGTAAGGTGGGGTTTTTCTTGGAGGAAGATGTGGCTGTGCCTGATGGAGGGAGCAGAGCCAGAGTCAGGGTCTGGTGATTATCATGTTCATCTCTGCTGCCTCAGCATGGCTAGTGGGCTTCTTCCTCTTTAAAGGCTCTTCACATGCTGCGTATACATGGTTTATTTTCCTCCAGCAAACTATAGCATCTGGCTGATATGAAGAGACATATTGAATGTCACTTAAATGAATGAATCTGTGACAAATCAAATAAAAATGGAAGAGAGTTCAGTGAGAGGTGGTTGTACTGGTGGCTGGTTAGAATGAGGTTACAGGCAGTTTGGAACTGACAATGTGTAGGGATACAGGAAGGGAAAATAAAGGGCAAGCTCTTACTTTGGATCTGCCAAGTGATTAATAAGGCACACACAAAAAATCTTGGGCTGGAGGAAACACAATGAGGGTTCACTGTGCATAGAATGGAGGAGTTGGACCCAGTGGAGTAACAGAAGAAGGGGCAAGAACAAATGTTTTGGCATCAGAGAGTTCATCAAAAGTTCAAATTTTGGCTTTATCCTTTCTTATCTGGGGCACTTGATTGCTCTGCACCGTAGTGTTAATTTAGTACTCTTAAAAGAGAGTGTGATTGTAATGAAAATAAAATGAGATATCGCATGTGAAGCTTTTAGGAGTGACTGGCAGAGAATTATTAAGGAAAACAGGGGTTGATAATAACAGGATGCAGATGGTGAGCCTTTTGGAACAGGAGTCAGGAGCTGGGGAGTCAACCTCTGGCATTTTGCAAGCTATAGATATCTTCACCTCATCCCAAACTGGGTTTAGATATTATATTTGAAAAGCCTCCTGGAGCTTCTAATATTTCCCTTACCAAATCTTTTCTCAGTGCACTTGCACTTATACTAAACCATTCAAAGAAAACCAGTATAGGATCTGATACTTTATAATGGGATTTGCCCAAAGGCGAAGGCAATCAATAACTACATGCATACACCCATATAAAATGATGCTCATTGAAATGAACTCCAAGAAATGGAAACAAGAGGATTTTTATTGTTCTATTTGTGGTTCTTCTTTTCTTTTTTCTTTGGTTTACTCTCTTTTGTCACTGTCTTTAATTTCTGTATACTTTGTCTTGCATATAAATCTATCTGCTTTGGGGAGGGGAAGGGGAAGCACAGAAATCTTGGGACAAAGGGTGAATCAATTCAACAGTGATATATTGGAAATGAACTATATAACTTGCAGGAAAGAGGAGCTTGGAAGGGAAAAACCAGGAGAGAACAAGGGAGTGAGTGACACTGTTTAAAAGGAAATGTACTCATTACCTGACTTATGTAACTATAACCCCTCAGTACATCATCTTTACAATGAAATCAGTAAAATAAAAAATAACCTCAGAAAATGGGGATTAAAAGTATATCAGGACAGCAAGGCTAATGTATTCACAATACTATAATGGACTCAATGAATATGTTTAAATTAAAAGAATAGGAAATTTCTTAATACGCTTCTAGTATGTAATCACAATACATTTATTGTTTTACATTGTCATATGTACATATTATATTATATCACATCATATTATGTTAGAATATAATGGTATATAATATAAATATAACAATAAAAACATGATATATTATAATGTTATAGTACATAGTGTTAATATATTATATATAAGGAAAGGATATTATCAAGTTCATAATTGTGAGAGTGACCAACAGTCAGAATGAGCCCTGAGAATAAGGATTCCTGTTCATCAGGAATAATATGATATTATTGTTTAAATCTAAGATATGTGAGGTACACATAAAGTGTTCATTACAATTCAGGTTCCATGTTGCCACCTCAGAAAGTCAGATATCACAATTTGTAATGCACCCAGGAGCCAACATTTTAACAGAGGCTTGGCTTTTTTTTAATTTAATTTTATTTGTGAACATACTGTACAGAGGAGTTACAATTACATGGGCAGGCTAATGCGTACATTTCTTACCAAGCATTGCAGCCTCCTCCTTTGTTTACCCTTCACATCCCTTCCCAGCCTTCCCCCTTCTCCCCAAGAGGCTTGGCTTTTTTACAGTAGGTTAAAGGAACCTTAGGAAACCTGTACCTCATCCCCTCAGTCCCCCTCTACCACCTGGTGGTATGACAGAAGTGCTGAAGGAAGAAGCTGTTACTCAAATCCATTAAGGCATGCAGCCCAGTTCCAAGTGTTATCAATGCATCAGACAGGTCAAATAACTTCTGGATTGGTTAAAAAAATTCTTTACCTACTTCCTGTTGGAGGTACTTAAATACCTTATGCCCAGAGCTGGAGATTCAGCTCAAGCCATAGTAAACCTAAGGCCTTGGGTACTGCCAAATATGTGTGTGTGTGTGTGTGTGGGTGTGTGTGCGCATATGTGTGTGCATGTGTGTTTATCTTTGGTCTTTAAAGAAATATTTTAGCAGCTTTTCTTTTTATATTGTATATATTATGTATGTATGCATATGTGTGTATTTATTTAGTTGTACAAAGGACTTGCCATTCAATAAAGCAGTCTATGAATACTATGTGTCTTGATAAGTAGTGTTTCTTTAAATGACTATGTTCTACCTTTGTGAGATGTTACTTTCCATTTAAGTCCCAGTTTCTCTAGGTTATTGTACAGAATCATTACATGGAACTGCGACATTAAACACAGGCATTACACAGGCAGCTGATTTTGCTCCATTTTCCACGAATAAGCAGATTTCTTTAATTAAATATATGCTTTCCCGTAATTATAGCAGTTAGTTCAAAGGTGATAACTAAATAAAATTTAATCCTGTAAAATTTATAGAGGAAGAGCAACATTAAAATAACATTAACACTGTAGGAGAGTCCCAATGAAATCGAGAGTAGAAAGACCATCATCAAATCCCTCAACTTAATAGCTTACAGCCACTCTGACTTCCTCGCACTGGTAACTCATTGCAACAATACCCGATTGTCGTGTGTGTGTGTGTGTGTGTGTGTGTGTGTGTGTGTGTGTGTGTGTGTGTGCCAGTCCTAGGGCTTGAACTCAGGGCCTAAGTGATGTCCCTGAGCACTTTTGCTCAAGGCAAGCACTTGACCACTGGAACCATAGCTCCACTTCTGGCTTTTTTGTCAGTTGTGGGGCTTGAACTCTGGGCCTGGGCCCTATTCCTGAGCTCTTCAGCTCAAGGCGAGTGCTCTGCCACTTGAGCCACAGTGCCACTTCTAGTTTTCTGGTGGTTAACTGAGGATGAGTCTCATGAACTTTGCTGACTGGTTGGCTTTGAATTACAATCCTCAGATCTCAGCCACCTGAGTAGCTAGGATTACAGGCAGGAGCCACTGACACCTGGCCACTTCTGGCTTTTTTTGTGCTTAATTTGAGATAAGAGTCTCAAGGACTTTCTGCATGGGCTGGATTTGAATCTTGATCTTGAGATCTCAGCCTCCTGAGTTGCTAGGATTGTAGGTGTGAGCCAGGAGTATGCAGCTGCCAATTGTCTTTGTTTTATCTCTATCAGTATCATTGGTTGAATTATGATTTTGCCTGAGTTTCTTGTTGAGACTGATTCATTCGGAATTGTAGAGTCCATGTGTTGGTTCAGAAGACAATATGTGAATCAGAGTCTTCTCATATCAACAAATTTTAAAGAAAACAATTGGTAGGGAAATTTAGTAAGTAAAGTAAGTTAAAGTCAGAGAGACAAAGGACTCTTGTCTTCTCTTATATGTGGAAGTTATATCTAGATTATAAATATATTAACATGGAAAAGAAAATAAATGTAATGCCCTAATCATCATTTAAAATATGCTTTGTAGATAATATAATCTACCTACCCATATTCATAAATATCAAGTTGATGTTTTATGTGTAACCAAACAAAAATATCAAGGCAAACAATATAAAATAAATTAACATTGACTTCAAAATGCAAATTCTTGGGCAGGACTATACTGGAAAATATAATAAAGCTGTCAGGTTCTTCCACCTTGAATCTCATTGAACAAAAAATCCTCCTGGTGTATTCTGTTGATAACTCAACTACCCACATAGCATTGTGTCCAGTCATGATTTTCTGAAACAGTGAGGAATTTTTTAAACTCCCAAATAAAGAAAAATACATGCTAAAAAAATTTCCCTGGTAGTTAAGCTTCCAGAAATACAACTTACATGAAATAAAAAGCTCACACCAAAATAAGTGTTACGTGTCTCTGTGTAAAACAGAACTGGGTTATAGACTTAGACTATAAGCTCTATATAATATAGGGGATATTCCTTATAATGTGGCCACCACCTGCAAGTTCTCTGCCTACTAAGTGCTAATATCATTAAAAGTTCTCAAAAATAACCCTATGAGGAATTACTATAACAGATGGAAAAGGGAAAACACTCTATTAGCAGGAAGGAAAGAAAGACAGGAAGGAGTCAGGAAACCAACACGTTTTGCATGTTGGATCACACAGATAACATACTTAGAGATCAGAAGGATTGTTTTTCTTCTCACAAGATTTTTTTTGTTTTTTTTTAAATAGTTTTATTGCTATTATAAAGGTGATGTACAGAGAGAGGGGTTACCATTTCATAAGTTGGTCCATGAGTACATTTCTTTTTGGGCAATGACACTCCTTCCTTTGTTTTCTCCAAGTTTTTCCCTCCAGTCCCTGTCCATAAGTTATACAGTTCATTTTCAACACAGTGTCTACAGAGTACCACAGCTTCATTTGTTCACTCTGTCACTCCATTTCTGTACTCCCATTAGGCCCCCAAAGACAGTTAAGTGAATAAACAAAAAAACCAAGGAGGAGAACACCAAAAAGCAAAGCAGGCAATACCATTATCATAATACCAACAACAGCAGAAAGAATTTTTTAAAATCCTTATTTCTATTTCTTAGAATCCATTTTAAAAAATTTGTTTGTTTGTTTGTTTATTTATTTATTTGTGGGTCATGGGGCTTGAACTCTGGACCTGAATGCTGTCCCTCAGCTCTTCAGCTCAAGGATAAGTATCACTTGAGCCACTGTGTCACTTCTGTTTTTCTGAGTTGGAAATTGGAAATTTTCTTATTGGAGATAAGAGTCTCACAGACTTTCCTGCCAGAGCTGGCTTTGAACTTAGATCTTCAGATCTCAGTTTCCTAAATAGCTAGGATTATAGACATGAGCCACCAGCGCCCGGCTTTCCTAGAATCCATTTTGATGAATATTATTTTGAATGTTCAGAGGCACAGAAATGTTGCACCTTTGGTTCCTCTTCTCAGAGTATCCTCCTTTGGTCTCACTGTATGTAAATGCTTGGAGTCCTGTATAATTTATCATATCCCCAAGTATTGTAGTTCTAGCTTCTGCCTATGAGACAAAACATGTGCCCTTTGTCTCTCTGAGCTTGCCTTATCTCACTTAACATGATTTGTTTCCATTTTTCTTCAAATGACACAATATTATTCTAATGGTGGTGTGAAATTTCATTGTGTGTAGGTACCACATTTTTGGGTCCACTCATCTATTCTAGAACATGTGGGCTCTTTCCATAACATGGCTATTATGAACAATGCAGCAATGAATATGGATGTGCAAATGTCCTTACCTTATCCTGGCTTGTAATGTTCTGGTGGATGCCCAAGAGTATTATGGCTGGGTTTATTTTTTTGAGAACCTCAAGACCCTTGTCTGGAGTGGTTGTACTAGTTTACATTCCCACCAACAATTAAATAAGGTTCCTTTTCCCGCACATCCCTGTAAACATTTGTTGTTGTTCTAATACACAATGTTGACCAATTTAAGTGGAGTGAGATAGAATCCCAGAGTTGTTTTGATTTGCATTTCCTATATGACCATGGATGTTGAGCAGTTCCTCATGTTTTGTTGTCATTATTACCTCTTCTGTGTAGTCTTTACTTAGCTTCTTTGCCATTTAGTAATTGGTTTATTCATTTGGGGAAGGGTTAATTTCTTGAGCTCTTTGTATATTCTGGATATCAGGTCTTTGTTAGATGTGTTGCTGGTAAAGATCTTTTCCCAGTATGTTGGCTGTTTTTTTCTAGTTTAGTAGCTATTTCCTTTGTTGTGCAACTCCTTTTTATTTTGATATAATCCCATTTGTCAAATTTCTTTCTTATCTGCTGTGCCCCTGGGACTCTTTTCAAAAAGTTTCTTCCTATGCCTGTAAGTTATAGTGTTTCTACTATTCCCTTCTTTCAGAGTTTCAGGTCTGAGCTTGAAGCCTTTTTTAATATTACTTATTTATTTTTATTGTAAAGGTGATGTATGGAGGGGTTACAGTTACATAAATAAGGTAATAAGTATGTTTCTTGTTGAACTGGTTACCCCTTCCCCCGTTTTCTCCAACTTTCCCTCCCCTACCCCCCAAGATCATTTCCAACATATTGTCTTGTGCGTATCACTGTTGAATTGGTTCCCCTTTGCCTTTGTCTCATTATTTTGTTGTTCCCTTTCCCTTCCCTAAATGAAATAAAGGTATATATGATACCTAGGGTATAAAATTCAAGTACAGTGACAACAAGGGATAAACCATAGGGGGAAGAACATACAAAAAGAAACAAGAAATCACATAGTACAATAAAAACAACAGCAACAAAGGAAAAACTTCTTGTGTCCATGTCATAGACTTCATTTCATTTATCATCATCTTATATGGCCATATACACATAAATATTGAGCTATTCTCATCCACTAAGAGTATCTTAGATGTATACTAGTTATTACAAATAAGGGAAACCATAGGACCTATATGAATTGTGTGGCTGTTGGATGAAATACTCCAGATGTCTATTAAGTCCATTTGGATTATGATGCCATATAATTTAAAGGCTTCTTTTTTGATCTTTGGTTTTGTTGACATTTTGTTTAGTTGACCTTCTGCTTAGTTGACCTGTTCTTGGTGAGTGGTAAAGTCTCCCACTATTGCTGTTTTGGAGTCTATCATGTTCTATATTTCTGAGACTGTTTAATGTATTTAGGCACTTCATGTTTGGTACATACATATTCACTGCTATGATTTCCTCATTGTGAACTATTCCCTTCATTAATATGTAATTTCTTTCCTCATATCTTTATATTGATTTTAGTGAGAAGTCTATTTTATCAGATAACAGTATGGCTACTCCTGCCTTTGACCAGGATGCATTTTCATGAAAGATGTTTTTCCGTCCCTTCACTTGGAATTTATTTTTAATCTTTGACTATGAGATGTGTTTCTTAGAGACAACAAAAGGTTGCATCTTGTTTTTTTAATCCAATCTATGGCTTTTGTTTGGGGAATTTAGCCTGTTTATGTTTAATGTTATAAATACATCATGTTTGTTGTCATTTTATAGTTTTCCTGTGGCATGATACTTTCCTCTTCTTGTGTTTACTAATTTTCTAATAATTTTTATTCAATGTTGTGTTTTCTTGTCTTTGATTGTCTTCTTCAAATATTATACTTCCATTTAGTATCCTTTGTAGTGCTGGGTGGTGACCTTAGGTGGCCAGTGCATGAAGCAGGGTCAGCAGTTTATTGGGGGTGAATTCGGTTAGATATCCTTCTTGGCAGTGATATGTGAGTCAGAGCAGGGGTGGGGGGGGAAAGGAGGAAAGGGGGAAGGGAGGAGGGGGTGGGGTGCTGCAAGCAAGTTGCCGTGGTTCGTTTGGATGCTGTCCCTGGCTGCTGGTAGCAAGAGAGAAGGTTTCAGTTCTGACACTCACCACTCCCCAGCATTAAAAATTCCACAGCAACCTCCTGGAGTCACTGTTCCTGAGATTGACAGTTTTTGTGGGCAGGTTTGGGCCAGACACTCTCCATTCTCTGGCACTAGAAGTCCCATTGACTCAGTTCCATAGGTTCAGGGACCCACCGAGGCCATTCCTGGTATTAGAGCCCCTGCTGAATCCTCTACCTGTCATTAGAGGTCCCACTGTGAGTCCTCTCCCAGTGTTAGAGGACCTGCTGAGTTTTTTTTTTCTCACGTTAGAAGTCCCACCAAGTCCTCTACCCAGAGTTAGAGACCCCGCTGTGTCCACTTGATGGTGGTGTTAAAGATCTACCAAGTCTGTTCCAGGCATTAGGAACTTGGGGTTAGAGGATCGAAAGGGTTGGAGGCCCCACTGTGTCTGCTGGCTGGCTTAAGAGAGTCTGTTTTCAGTGTTAGAGATTAACGAAGTTTGCCCTTGAGGCTAGAGAACCTGCCAGAATTTTGTAGTTACCTTGAAAAGTTGCTTTTTCTCGGAAAATGGCATTCCTGGTGCTCACTACTTTGGCTGCCTTATCCTGTTACAAGATTCAGCTTCCAGATCACAGGTATGTTGTTGCTGTCTGCTGGTGAGGTTGAGTTGAGAGGAGGTGAAGTTGCTGGTGAGGCTGAGGTAGTGAGAGGAAGAAAAGAAGAGAGAGTAGAAAAAAAGAGAAAAAACTAGAATGGCTCTCCAGCTGGAGTGTGTGTGCAGCCACACTGGACACCTGCTTCAATCTCTCTGTGTTTATGGCCCCTCTTGTAGATGCTTAAGTTTGAATCTTCTTGGTTGGTACCAAACTCTGATTATTTTTAGTTTGTCACTCTCTTCAAGTGGAGTTCTGTGCAAAAGGCCCAGTTCCTCTGTTTTATCAGAGAGAATTCAGGTTTATCCCTGTCACTACTCAGAAACAATTTTCAAATATAGAATTTGATCACTAGTTGAATGTAGTTTTTATTACCTTGTATTTTCTTATATCTACCTTGCTCTGCCTTTCAGTTTCTTAACACATTAAATTTTATTATTTGCTTTTCTATGGTGATTTGGTAGTTGAATAGTTGCTATCTACCATTTTTTTTTGTTTCTGACAATACCCATCTATGGAAGAATTCTGTGTTCTCCATAAGATGAGGTACAAAGAGATTAAACGATATGTCCAACCTCATACAACTTGTAAAGTACAGTTTTAAGATTTAAAACTCTATTTATAGCCTGGCATAGTGGCTCACCCTGTAATTCTAGCTATTCAGGAGGCTGAGCACTACTGGTTGAGGGCAGCCCAGGCAAGAAGTTGGCAAAACCCTATCTCCTTCAATACACTGGACATGGTGGTGCACATCTCTTATCCCTGCTATGCAGTAGAGGGAACAAGGAGGATCATAGTCACAATCAGCACCTGCAAAAAGTGTGAGAGCCTATCTAAAAAATAAAGGGAAAATGGCTGGGGTGTGGCTCAAGTAGCAGAGTATTTGCTTAGCAAGAAAGAAGCCCTATTTCAATCCTTATTACCACCAAAAAATAACAATCTAATCATATTAATTGGAATCCAAAATGTTCCATTCTTTCTGCAATGTAGTCATTGTTTATACAACCTATGTCAGGCTATAGTGATGCATCTTGAATAACTGCCTTCATACTGGCCTTGAAAAGGCTTTGGTTTCGACACTTAGAGGTAGATCAAGTGTGAGGTGGTCTTTGAACATGTGATACCAGGTCCACAGGTTCTAATTGTTTCAAGGGAGACCAGAACACATTAAGCTCCTACTGAGTTTATCCAATCTTGTTTAAGCAGTCCCACAACATCTATAAAGATTTTTCTCCACCGTGTCCTCCTGCAAATAAGAAGTTTATCAAATAAAACCCGCCACAAAGAGCAGGAAGACATGCCATATCGATGACCCCTCACTGAGTGCCGGTTCCTTTCAGGGATCCTGGTGAGGCAAAATCACCTCCCATTCAATAATCACATTTGCTGCAAGCCTAAGAGTTGGAGCTGGAGTCCAGGGCATTTTGATGAATTTAAGTTTGCAATTTATTTGAACAATCCCAATCTTCCAATTCCAGTCTAAGGAATAATTTCTTGAAATTCAATAATGTATTACAAAACATGATAAACAACTCATTTTCCTGGTTTTTTTGTAATTACTTTTGGAAAATAAATCTTACATGTACGAGAAAGCAAGGGTATAGGATGGACCGGATAGTTATTCGTCCTGGCATTTTCGGGAGTAATAACTGTAAAATTCATTTGCTGAGCACCTGAGTAATGCTGAAACAAGGAGAATCAAATGACTGTGTTTATACTTTGCATTTCTAGCTCGCTAGACCAGATTTAAATTTACTTTGAGAATTTGGAATTGCAGCTGTGAATTGATAGTCAGCGTCTAGTAATTCTTGAACTTGGAAACCACTGTACAGGGTGTGGGAGAGCGGGCATCTTTTCTTACCTATGAAGCTAAGAAGAGATGAGTAAAAAGTAGAGGTGAGTAAGAATCTAGGATCAGTGAGGCAGAAGTGAGAGCCGGTGTAATTCAGAGTGGGAAGGAAACTGTTTATAGAAGTACCTTGACTTTTTAAAATGCATTTTAATTGTTCTTGTAAAGGTACAGAGGGGTTACAGCTGTGTAAGTCAGATAACAAGTACATGTCTTGTTGAACAATGTCACACCTTCCTTTGCTCTTGCTCAGTTTTTTCTCTCCTGTCCCCACTCACAAGATACAGGTTATTTTCTTTAAAAATGTTTTTGTTTTGTCTTTTCTTTTTTCTTTTTCCTAAGTTAATTTACTTTATTGTTATAAAGAGGTGATGTACAGAGGAATCACAAGTATATGAGTCAGGTAATGAGTACATTTCCTTTCACACAGTGTCTTCTGTTTCCTCATTCTTTCCCAGTCCTTCCTTCCGACCTCCACACATTGAGTTGAATACTTCACTCTCAACTGGGTTCAGTGAACTCCACTGTGGCACTTTTCACTCTTTTTCCCTTGACTTCTGTGCCTCCCGAAGATATACACGTGAGTACACCAAAAAGAAGGCAAAAATCATCAAAAACTAAAAACAAAGCAACAAAAAAGAAGTCTCTTCTTTCTATATCTTGGAGTTTATTTCAGTATGTGTATAACTTTATATAAAGATGAGGAGGCACTTAGGCATTGTGCCTTTGTGTTTCTCTCCTTAGAGTAGCCTCTTTTGGTCTAACTGTATGTGAGTATCTAGAATCCTGTGCATTTTAGATCTAACTTCCACATATCAGAGAGAACATATGCCTTTTGTCTGCGATTGGCCTCATTTAACATGATTTATTCTAGTTCCATCCATTTCCCTGAAAATGACATTAGTTTATTCTTCTTAATGATTGTGTAAAATTCCATTGTGTATAGGTACTACATTGTCTGGCTCCACTCATGTATTATGTGGCATCCGCACTGTTTCCATATCTTGGTTATTGTGAATAGTGCAGCAATGAACATGGATATACCGGTGTTCTTATCATATCCTGGCTCATGATGTTTGGAGTAGATGCTTAGGAGTGGTATGGCTGGGTCATAGGACAGATCTATGTTTAGTTGGTTTTTTTTTGCTGTTGTTGTTTGTTTGTTTTGTCAGTCATGGGGCTTGAACTCTGGGCCTGGGCGCTGTCCCTCAGCTCTTCAGCTCAAGGCTAGTGCTCTACCACTTGAACCACAGCACCATTTCCAGGTTTTTCTGCTTATGTGGTACTGAGCAATCGAACCCAGGACCTCATGCATGCAAGGCAAGCACTCTATCACTGAGCCACCTTCCCAGCCCTCTTTGTTTCATTTTTTGAGGAACCTCCAGGCTTCTGTCCAGAGTGGTTGTACTAGTTTACATTCCAGTGCAATAGGGCTTCCTTTTCCTGACATTCCTGCCAACATTTGTTCAAATTCACAATGTTGGCCAATGTTACTGGGTGAAATGAAATCTCAGAGTTTTTTTGATTTCCATTTCTTTTATGGCCAAGGATGATGAGCATTTCCTCATGTGTTTCTTAGCCATTTTTACTGTCTAGGTCATTTTCAACATAGTGTCTATTGAGTATCACTGCTGCCTTTGTTCACCCTTTGTCCCACCATTTTTTCAAGTTGTCTTTTTCTTTTGGTGGGGGGGTCCAGTCGTGGGGCCTGAACTCTGGGCCTGGATGCTGTCCCTCAGCTCTTCAGCTCAAGGCTAGTGTTCTACCACTTGAGCCACAGCACCACTTCCGGCTTTTTTCTTTTTGCTTATATGGTGCTGAGGAATTGAACACAGGGCCTCAAGCATGCAAGGCAAGCACTCTACCACTGAGACACCTTCCCAGCCCTTGTTTCACCATTTCTGTGTCCCCTTACCATCAGAAAGAATGATATTGTACCATTCATAAGGAAATGAAAAGACTTGGAAGACATATATTAAATGAAATGAGACTCAAAGAAACATAGGTTGTATGTTTTCCCTCATTTGTGGTAGCTAGAATATGCCTGTAAATCTACAAATAAACACTGAGATGGTTAAAAGATGCACTAGAACATGATAAATTATACAGATCTCTAGGCATTCACACATAGTAAAACCAAAGGAAGATATTCTTAGGAGAGGAACACGAAGGCTCAATACCTATGTACATCTATCTGATCATATAAAATAATATTTATCGAAATGAACTGCAGGAAATGAAAAAAGAGGTGTTTTTTCTTTGGTACCTTGACTCTTTCTTAAAATTTACTTTATTATTGTTGTAAAGGTGATGTACAGAGGGATTATAATTACGAGTCATGTAATGAATGCATCTTCCTTCCCCTTACTCTCTCCCAGTCCCTTTCTGCCATCTCCACTCATGAGTTGTATAGTTCACCTTCATCAATGTCCAGTGAGCTCCACTGCTGCACTTTTTCTCCCTTTTTCTTCCCTTCCTCCCATCTGTCCAAAGATATACATGCAAATATACTATACATAACAAAGAGAGAATCATCAAAAAATAAAAATTAAAAGAAAGAAAATAAAACAGATCTCTTGTTTCCATATCTGTTTGTTTTGATATAGATAAATAAAATACATGCTTATTATATATATGTAATTTTATATAACTATAAAGAAGCATATAGGTCACTTGAAGGTGCTTCAGAGTTATCTGAAATCCCTGATCATAAAGCAAATTATCGTTTACATTTATGCAAATTGAAGTAATTTTTTACTATATTAAGATAAGCAATTCTTGATGAAAACAATGAGATCCTTACATATACCCTCTTGTTTAATTTCTACCATATATATTTGCTGTACAAATTACTATTGTTTATGAATGAGGAAAGGGAAATTTCAATCTTTAAAACTTCCCCAAGGTCACAGCTAGCAAATGACAGAGCTAAGAAATGAAATACATAAAAATCCCTGCTTTATCTTTACCCTTTACAGTATACCCTATATGTGTTAAACTATAATTTCGAAAACAGGTGTTATGATTTTCAGTTCTCACATTGGCCTAATATAAAGGGTGGTTTACATATGGGGATATTGATGTATTGATAAGCTCAAAAAGCAGGTAAATTTAAACATACATACATATTTACATATGTAATAGTATGGATATATATATATGTGTGCACATTCAATAAGTTCTTTTCCCTTGCAGAATTATAGTGTTTAGAACTTTACAACTTTGGTGCGGTGGGGGGTGGGTAGGAGGATCGGGTGGGGGGGGCGGGGGGAGGCTGGGAAGGGATGTGAAGGGTAAACAAAGGAGGAGACTGCAATGCTTGATAAGAAATGTACTCACTATCTTGCCCATGTAATTGTAACCCCTCTGTACAGTATGTTCACAAAAAATAAAAATAAATAAAAAATTAAAAAAAAAGAATTATAGTGTTTAGACCTCATTCAGAAAGAGATAAAGAGAGCCCAGTTTTTTCCTGGTAGGGAAGGACAGATGTTGTTATGAAACCCAATGATTTTCACTACTCTCTAGTCTAAAACAAATCATTGACAGCTAAAAAATGAAATTCTAATAAATACATCACACAAATAAAGAAATATATATTTAAGGCCCATGGTACTGGTTTTATTGGTTGGCTCCTGATGCCATAAAATGTTGTATAGACTGGGTGGCTTGAAGAGCAGAAATTAATTTCTCCACAGTTTTTTTTTTTCCTCAGTCTTTGGGTTTGAACTCTGGATCTGGGGGCTGTCCCTCAGTTCTTCAGCTCAAGGCTAGTGCTCTAACATTTGAGCCACAGCACCACTTCTGGTTTTCTGGTGGTTTATTTGAGATACGAGTCTAATGGACTTTCCTGCCTGGGCTGGCTTTGAACTGCAATCCTCAGATCTCAGCCTCCTGAATAGCTAGGATTACAGGCATGGGCCACTGACGCCTGGCTCTCCACAGTTTTGAAGGCAGTGAAAACTAGTATGGAAGGACTGGCCCATCTATTTTCTATAGAGTGTTCTCTTGCTAGCTCGCCTTCTTAACTGTGTTCTTACAGTGAACAGAGAGAGAATGAGCTCCCTGATGTCCCTCCTATTAGGTCCAGGAGATTCTTTAACTCTGATCACCTCTTAGTAGCCTTTACTTTTTTTTTCAATAGTATCGCATTGAGAATTAGATCTTTAACCTGGGTTGAGGGGTACATTCAGCCCATAGAATATTTACAGAAGGAAAACAGTATGATTATTGTTTCTAAAAAAGCTATGGTGTATATACACAGTTTCCCTGTTAACTTTCTTTTCTGAAGACAGAGTATTTTTTGCCTAACTTGCTCTTTTCTTTGAAAACTCTGGCTCTGTGTGTGTGTGTGTGTGTGTTTACACATACTTATTGTATGGGAAAAAGCAGTAATTTGGGCTCTTAGATTTAGCTTTCAAAACTGGGCAATCCTAATCTGGCATGGCCACTCCCAGTTGCTGCATTCCTGATCAAGGCATTTAATTGTTAACTACTCTGGTTTATTCAGTCTCTTCTTGTTTATTTTTCAGTTCCAGTTCACAACTGGAGGATTTCTCAGCTTCATCTTTGTGAGCTCAGCAATATATTAAACTTTGTGGTGTTTGTACTGATTCAACATCTAGCTCTTTGAGTGAACACATTCTCCCCCCACCCCCCCAACACGCAACCCCCTTCCCACCCAGAATATCTAGTCCCTCCTGTTTGTAAAATGTTACTGTGCTGATTACTCATGCCTATTATCCTCAGAAAGCTAAAATAGGAGGATTGTGGTTCAAAGTTAACCCTTCTGGCAGACAAACTAAAGAGACTTTGAACTCTAACTAATCAATAAAAAGCTATAATTGCAGGTGTAACTCAAGTATCCAGTCATCTGTGTAAGAGCAAAATGAAGCTTGAGCCCCTGAGTTCAAGCCTGAGTACTAACTAGCACCATCCCCTCCACCCATAGCATTATATATGTTATGTTTATACACATATATACAACTACATATGTATGTATATGTAGTTGTAAAGTATCCATGTAACATTTACCTTGTTTATCATTTTAGGTGTGTTGTCAGTCCAGTGGTGTTAAGAATATTTGAATTGTGCATCCATTACCCATCCACTATCCATCTCTTGAACATCCATCATAACTCTTACATCCAACTCTTCTCTTGCAAAACTGACTCTATATACATTGAACAATAACCTGCATTTACCTCTCTCTTCGTCTTTGACAATCACGTCTATTTTTTATTCTGACTATTCCAACTATGTCACATAAATGGAATCACATACTATTTCTCTCATTTTATTTTAGATATCATAATATCCACAGGCTCATCTGTATAGTAGTCTCTGTCAGAATTACCTTTCATTTTAATTATAACTGGAAAGGAAGGTCTTATCACAATCATCCTACCATATTATTTTCTGTATGTATTATAGTTTCTTTGATGAAAGTTTCTTATTTCTTGCTTACTATCTTCTTTTGTGTTTGTTTTTTTAGTAAAAAATTTCTATGACAGAGTGTCTTTACAAATTTTATTTATTGTTATTGTAAAGGTGATATACAAAGGGGTTACAGTTACATGCCAGATAATGAGTACATTTCTTTTTGAACAATGTTGCCCCCACTTACTCGATCCAGTTTTTTCCCTTTTGTCCCACCCATGAGTTGTGTAGTTTGTTTTCAACATAGTGTCTGCTGAGTATCATCTGCATTTGTTCACCCTTTGTCCTTCTTTTTCTGTGCCCCTCTTACCCTTCTAAATCAGATAAATGAACAAACAAGCCAAAAAGAAAAGAAAACAAAACAGCAACAAAGAAGAAAGAAAAACACCTCTTGTTTCCATGTCCTGTAGTTTATTTCAATAAATATTAGTGTTGTGTCTGTATTCTACAGTGCTTTCAAGGTTCTGATGGGTATTGCACATAACATCCCCAAAGTATTGCACTCTTATTTGAAATTTTATCAGTTTCACATCAAAACCACAAAAATTTCTGCATTTTCACCACTCCTTTCAGTAGCCAATGTTCCAAATGAACTCTTTGTTGCATTTATGTCCAAGAAATTTGAACTAACATTTAAAAACAATGCATTGGTCATAAATTATGTAGGAATCAAAATATGATTTACAAATAATCTAGCTTTTAACTAATATCTGCTTTATTATTACAATTATCTTTTGTCAGTTGTGGGGCTTGAGCTCAGGGCCTGGGTGCTCTCACTGAGCCTTTTTGTGCTCAAGGGTAATGCTCTAAACACTTGAGCCATAGCACCACTAATAATTGCTTTTTAATTGTCTGTTTTATTTTTTGAGACAGAGTCTCACTTTATAGCTCAGGCTTGTCTTGAACTCACAATCTTCCTGGCTTAGCATCCTGAACACTAGGATTATAGGCAAGAACCCTCACCCCCACACCCAAAGTAGTTCAAAATTGTTATTGTTTTGTGATAATATGTAGGGTCCTGGTGATTAAACTCAGAACCTTGCACATGCTAGCACTGAGATACATCCTCATTCTTTAATAGTTTTAGGTATTTAGAAGTTTCTAACACTGTTCTCTATGTGTCTTGAATTATGTTAGAAAATAAGAAGATCAAGCTTCAAACTACTGGGGATGGGAACCTGCAACAATGGTGACTGGATTCTTTGTTTGCACTTCCCTGGAGTAGCAATCAGCAAGCAAAGAAAAGCAATCTGTCCAGGGAACAGGTTCTTTTTTGGTTAACTTGGGACCTAACAATTGTGTGTCAACTGTTTTAAAACTGTGGCTCTCAGTCATGGTTTGGAGATAGGTAGCTATAACTGTCTTAGGAGTTAAAATTGACCCAAACTAACTACAATTTGTTGTTCAACTCCTCTTTCTGAAAGCTGGAAACTTTCAGCAGACTCCAAATTCCAAAATACTTATATCAGAAAATTCTGCTAGAGCAGTTGTCTAGGTGGGGAGAGAGGCTCCAGATGTGTGTTTGTCCTGTCCTGTCATTATCCCAGGAGCTTCTGATTAATCCTTCCTGCTCAACCTGCATTCCCATATCATCCTTTTTGATTTTCTCTTAATCATACTCTCTAGTTAGCATGGAGATGAATGTTTATTGTGGTTTCTATGTCAGAAGGTCAGAGTTTGGAAGTGAAAGGGATTTGAAATATAAGGGTTATATATCTATAGTCAGACCATCCTGGATATACTCAATTTTGTGAAATTTAAGTGCCCTAGGTTCAGGTTGCTGAAGATCCAGAGCTCAAACAGACTATGAACCACATAGCTTTTCGTGTTGGCCCTTAGGAGATTAATGGATCAGGATGATATTTCAGGGCCTGGTTAAACTCAGTTAGAGCCTTTTGGTCTTTTCTGGAGGATGTTTATAGAGTTTTCTGAGGTGGTCTATTCATTTGTTGATTCTTTTTCTTTGTTTATATAAACAGTCCCATCTATCAATCTACTCAATTAAATATTTGTTCCATTTGCCTCCAAAAAGGCAACAAATTCTAAAAAGAATTAGTGCAACCAAAAAGTTCAAAAGCATCCTAAATTCTCTTTCATGTTCTCTCTCTCTCTCTCTCTCTCTCTCTCTCTCCCTCCCTCCCTCTCTCTTGCTCTTTCTTTTTTTGTGCTGGTACTGAGGCTTAAATTCATGGCCTTATGTTTTTTGCTTGAAGTTTTCTACACAAGAATTGTACTCTACCACATGAGCTACATCTCCACTTCTGGCTTTTTTTTTCTTTTTTGGTTAATTAAAGATGAGATGTTCACAATCTTTTCTGATTCTCACAATCTTTCCTGCCAGGATAGATTTGAACCGTGATCTTCAGATCTATGTTTTTTGAGTAACTAGGATTACAGGCATGAGCCACTGCCATCATTGGAAATTCATTTTTAATAGAAAATTGATTGAATTTATGACAACCATGAATAAATAACTGGCTTTGTTCATGTAGTCTCCTGAGGTAGAGTTAAGACAATAGAATACAATGGAAGCAGGAGGCATGGTAGGTCTAGTATTGATTTTTCCAATCAAATAAGTTTTCTGAAAACAATGAAACATAATTTTTAGAAAGCTGTTTTGGAAAACTAATTCCTTCTTCTCCCTTTTGAAATATACCTTGTTATTTGGTGAGATTTCCCATTACCATTTTCCACTTCATGAAAAATAAACCAATTGAACCTCTTGTCTACCCAGTTCCCTTGAAAGTACAATTCTGGGATCTAATAATAATCCAGCCAACTGTGGGATAACCTCATGCAGTAGAAATTGAGTTCATCTGCTAACAAGAATAAGAGGCAATTAATTAGAAATATAGCATGCATTTTGTAATTTTACTAAAGAAAGCCTCACTATCCAGAAGACTGGCTGAATTTCAGATGTTAAGAAAACTTTATAAAGAATGGAATCAAGTGATTTAGAAAATATAATATTAAATCCTGGGTAGGTAGGAGCAATTTTCACTATCCTTTATTTATTAAACTCAAGTCTATTTGAAAAGGGAAGATGGTGATGGATGCAGATTTGCTTTTGCTGCCACTTTCAGAAATAAAATCTTTTTAGTACCTGGTAAAGGTGATCATAAAAATAATTCTATCTAGTGGAAAACATGAATATGTTGGCTTATATGGACCCCTCATTATTACTTGTAGGGGTAGGTGTTTGAATATATATATATATATATATATATATATATATATACATACATGTATTATAATATAGTCCCTGTCACAGGGTCATCTTGAGACTTGTGCTATTGTGCACTAATCTCACACTTTCCTGTCAGCAAGAAGATAATGGTAAATTGCTTATTCTCTGCTTACATTGCAGCATTCTGTGATTATATGCTCTGAGTGATGTACAGTGTGCACGTCTTTATAGCAACAATGCAACAGCCAAAGAAAATGATCAAAATAAAGCTTTCAGTACAGTGTGCATAGCCTGCTTGCACAGTAAACTCATATAACCTAAGAAAATACAGACCTACTCCTGCTCATAAGAAACATTCTTTCTATCTGACCAGCTATTGTTCCTGTCCTGCTGAATCATAATCCCTCATACCTTCTCCAGCACTCCCCCTTCTTGGAGCTTTATTTGGAGCCCTCTCCCTAGAGTTGGTCAATAATTCAAGAGGCTGGCAGTATAGTCACCACAACAAGTTCTCAAATCCGTTTTAGAAATGGAGAATTTTGTTTTCCTGGATGATTGCTCTCCTCATCTCCATGAATCCTAGGAATCTATATATTCTTATATTCAAATATGTGTGCCTCAAAGGTGAAGTTTCTAGATTTTTTTTGCCTTGTTGAAAGCTTTCAATCTTCTTGTAACTTGCTGAACACACTATTTCCAGACTATTCTATTTGAACATGATCTTACTCTGCCAAGGCACTCTGACCATTTCACTTAGAAAACTCTCCTTTGTTCTTCAAAGTCTGTTCCATATCCCCTCCTCCGAAAAGTTTTCTCAGATGTGTTGACAGTTAATTGTTTTATTTAGCTCCTATTGAAAGCATTATTCTGAATTTACTCTGCTATTTATTGTTAATCATTTTTATTGATAGTTCATCGTACCTGTTAGACTATTGAGCTCCTTTGTGAAAGGAACTGCTTCCTGTCCACATTTGTACACCCTGGCTCTATGACTATATGCTTTTGGTAATTAGTACACATGGTTGAACAGAATTGAATTGCATTACTACAGTATAATTTTGTGTGTCTTTGGAAAATCTGATGCACTTCATCAGTTGTGAAAATATATCTCTTAAATCCTTAGACCTCCACTTCATCCCTTTAGACTTCAGTCCATGACACAAATTGAAGGCAGCCTAGAAGAGAGGATATATTCTTGCTTTCAACTAACTGTCTTCTGTTCTTCCACGGAAGTGGCTCATCAATCTCATTACTACAAACTGTGAAATAGGTAGGTAGGCATTATTCATGGTTTTGGGTTGTGCTTAGAGGCTATTCTCATTAATTAGGTGGCCCACAATAGAAGTCCATGGCTTTTGGGGGGCATTTTTGCCATGTAAGAGCCAATGGCTTTGAAATACAATCCAAAGTTCAGATCTCTTTCAGTGAAGTAAAGGCTTCCTTTATTTAGAGAGTAACAATGAAAACATTTATGTTCTCTCTTTTTGACTGAACCCCTACTGCCTAAAATCTACAGTGGTTAAGCTGCAGGCTGGTCACTCTTAAGATTGGTAAGCATTATTTTATGTTGTTGTTTCTGATTTATAAAGAACAAATGACTTTCCACCAGTAATTGGAATCCTCCAGGGGTGGTATCCTCTGTCGATTCACAGCCTGCCAGATCCCTGGCCCTAGGCAGTGCTTTGTTTGCTTGGAAGATGGTTGGAAGAAGCAATATTCTTCATTTAAAAGGTTCCAACTAAAATGATGTTTAATTAGAAGCAGATAACTGATTGCAATCATTCACCAATTATTCTTTTTCAAGTGTTTTTAGTTTTTCAGGTGGATTTTTAAAACTGCTTTACTAATTGTTAACACTGTTAGGATAGTAGAGTGGGTTAAGAAGGCAGAAACTGGCCGTGTGCCGGTGGCTCACGCCTGTAATCCTGGCTACTCAGGAGGCTGAGATCTGAGGATCATGGTTCTAAGGCAGCTTGCACAAGAAACTCCATGAGACTCTTATCTCCAATAAACCACTAGAAAACTGGAAATGGTGTTGTGGCTCAAGTGGTAGAGCACTGACCTTGAGCTGAAGAGTGTAGGGACAACGCCCAAGCCCAGAGTTCAAGCCTCACGACTGACAAAAAAAAAAAAAAAGCAGAAACTGGAAACTGCCAAACATAAGTGCATGCAGCTATGCTGGAGGTGTGACAGGAGGACACAAGTTCAAAGGAGCATAGTTGACTGGATCCTATTTCAACATAACATAATACAATACGACACAATATAACATAACATGAATAAAGGGTCTGGGTGCCAGTGGCTTCATAATTGTAATCCTTAGTACTTAGAAAGCTGAGGTATGGAGGACTATGACTCAAGACCAGCCTAGAAAAGAGTCCAAGAGAGTTTTTCTCTAAAATAACTACTGAAAAGCTATACTGGATAAAGTGGTAGAGCACCAGACAAGAATGTAAATCACATCCTGTCTGAGGTTAAGGTCCCAGTGGAAGACAGGAGGGGAATGGAAGGGTAACGGAGGGTGAATATAGTTGAAATACTTTATGTACATGTTTGAAAATGGAGTTATGAAGCCTTTTGAGATTATTGGGGGAAAATGAGAGAGAGTGATGGAGAGGCCAAGCGTGATTAAGGTGAACTGTATGCGTATATGGACATGTCAAAGTGAAACCCCCTGTATAACTAATTGATGCTAATAAAAATATGGAAAAGTAAGCAACAAAACAAAACAAAAAACAAAAAGGCTAGGGTGAAGGTAGTAGTAATGTTTGCAAGGCCATATGTTTAATTACTAGTATATAAAAGAGACAAGAAGAGAGGGAGTGGAGGAAAAGGGAGAGGGAGAAGGAGGAGAGGAAAGCAGAAACGTTCAAATATACATTGAAATTTCATTCATTCACTTCGTGTGTGTGTGTGTGTGTGTGTGTGTGTTCTTGGACTTGAATTCAGGGCCTGTCCTTGAGCTTTTTGGCTCAAGGTTTCTGTTCTACTACTTGAGCCATAACTCCACTTCTGGCTTTTTTTTTTTTTGATAGTTATTTAGAGATAAGAGACTCATGAACTTTCCTTCCTGGACTGGCTTTGAACCATGATCCTCAGATCTCAGCCTTTAAGGAGCTAGGATTACAGTTGTAAGCCACCAGCACCTGGCTTCATTCATTCACTTCTTCAACAAAGGTTCTGAGACACATGCTAAATAATGAACAAACCCCTCAACTATGCTGTCTGGTAAAAGAGAAAAGATGGTTAATGAAAGAAAGCCAACCATAAGATCTAAGGAAGGACTGAAAAGTGGGCTGGATACACAGATAAGGGATTTCTTACTACATACTAGATAGTGGGGAAAAGTGGTCATAAGGACTTTCCCATGTCACCCGCTCCATCTGCTACTCTTCATAGCATGTATCTTAGAGGGGGTGATGCATGGTCCAGACAGAGCAGTAGCATGAATGACAAGGACAGGAAGGCTAGAAATAAGTAAGATTATCTCTGTCTTGGGAGAATAGAGCCATAGGAATGATTCATGATATAAATAAGTCCCAGAAGTTAAGCTGGGGAAAGAGAGACATTTACTAAATGTAACTGAAGCCAGAGATTGGTAAACATTCTTGAACCCAGATAGTGATGGTTGAGAAAAAACAACAAAAAATGTAAGGTAAATTGGGAGCGAGAAAGGATACCACTTACATGTGTGCTCTGAGTAACAACCTAGTACATCAACAACAAGAATGAAACTGCAGTCAATAGCAAGGTCAAAAGTTAGGTTTTGTTAAATCTCTTTAGATCCCAAGCTGTGGTCTAATTTCTGGTAGAGGGAAAGTATATGGGGAAGACAATGGTGATACTACAAGCTGCTGTGAGAGTTCATAGGGCTCAGGGTCCACATGTGTGGGGGCCACGAGGATTAAAATTAAAGATGAGTGTGAATAAAATAGTGGAGTATGTTAGTCAGCTTTTCCTTGCCTGAGAGAAAAATTTGTTTTGTGCGCCGTTACAGGAGTTTGACCTCAGAGCTTCACCTCTTGCTTGACTTTTTCTCAGGATTGGTGTTTCACCTTTTGAGCCACACCTCCACTTCAGCTTTTTGCTGATTAATTGGCTATCTGAGTCACATGGACTTTCCTGCTTGGGTGGCTTTGAGATTCTCAGAATTGCTAGGATTACAAGTGTGAGCCATCAGTGGCCAGTGAGAAACAACTTAAAAGGTAAAAAGACCTATTTGAGTTATGCTTTCAATCCATAGCTAATGTGATTGCTTTGGGCCTGAAGACAAAGAGATTATTTTGATAGCAGGAGTTTGTAAATGAGGTTGCTCACTTCATGGTGACAAGTGGTGGCTACATTTCTCCTTTTTTAATTTCTTTCTGGGTGTCCTACCCACCCCTCCTATTCTACCAATAGAATGGTGCTGGCCACATTCAGTGCAGACATTTTCTCCTTAGTGAATCCTTAGGAAAAGCACCTGCATGGTCACACTTAGAATATGTTTCACTCATCCTCTAAGCATTTCTCAATTCAATCAAGTTGTCAATATTAACCAGCACAACCAGAAAGGAGCCGATTTTAAAGTTCTATTAATACTACACAACATTTTTTTCTAAAAGTCACAACAAATATTCCTACTGAACTTTGTTATTCTCTGCTAGATGAACAAGGTTCTTAAAGTTAAAATTAAAATTGTGGGACAGTATTGGAAAAAATCTTGTTAGAGGTAAGCATGCATCTAATAGGAAACTGACTTTATGATGTTTTAGGAGGCCATTGATCTTTAGGAGGCTTCATTGATCTTTATTTTATTTTTTGCAGTAATGGCTACCTGTACACTAGTAGGAATTAACACACTAAAATGAATGAATTTAGTTAATCATGTATGGAAGGAGTTGAATTGATAGAAGCACTAAGAGAGATGGTGACCCCCTAATCCTCTATAAAATAAACTTCTTGAATTGAGGTGCAACTGGAGCCAGTTTATAAGGTTGGACACTAGCTTCTTGTGTTTAAATAAGAATTATCTGTTATCACCCTCACAAACTAGGTGAGCCTATGTTATGTAAACTGAAGCCCAGTAAGTTCCCAAAGATGTTTGCTTCCAAGAAAAATTCATCCCAATCCCAGAATCTCCACGCCAGTCTGCCGGTCCAATAGACCCAGGGGTAAGGGAAGTATTTATGGTAGATAACTGACAGATAACTGGTACTAAACATTTACTTCCTATGGCATGGGTGTTCCAAGAAGGAGAAATGAACTTAGAATTTAAGGCATACTAGCCCAATATAGTTTGTTTTGCAATTATAATTAGAGAACACACATATATGTATATATACATATATAATACTCCATTGTGTGTACATATATGAATATACAGATACAATTATATATACATAGAGAATACACATATATGTAAATCCATGCATATACATACACAATATATATGATTAGAGAATATGCTATACATATATATTTATATATATGTATTTTCTAATTCTATATAATACATGCATACATATGTATATATGTGTACACATATATATACATATAATATTTATACATATATACATATAGGCACACATATATACATATGTATTATCTAATTATATATCTAATTATATATTTATATGTATGTGTGTGTACACATGCATAATAAAGTAATGGAGTATTATTCAGCTAAAAAAAGAATGAAATCATGCCATATGTGGAAAAATGGATAGAACTGGAGGTTGATGTTAGCTTAAATAAGTGAAAGCCATAGAGATAAATACTATATGCCTCTTCTTATATGTAGAATCTAGATTTTAAGAAAGAAAAGACCTGAAAGCAGAAGGACTCACTTCGGGGAGAGATGAGTACTAACAAGAGGAAGAGAAGAGAGGGTAATGGAGTGGATATGCTCAAAACACAGGTATGAAAATATAATTAAGCCCAATATTCAGTAAAAATAATTACACAAATAAAACAAGACAATTTATAATACATCTCTTATTCCAATGTGTGATCTCAAAGTAGTTAAATAAAAGGAATTATGGCCAGGTGGCAGTAGTTCCTGTCTATAATCCTAGCTACTCAGGAGGCTGAGATCTGAAAATTGTGGTTCAGACAGTCTGGGCATACAAATCTCAGAGACCCTTCTCTCCCATTAACTAGTAAACAAACAAATAATAAACAACAACAACAAAACTGGATGTGGAGCTCAGTTTAAGTGGTAGAGCACCAGCCGTGAACAGAAAAGCTGATCAATAGTTCAAGGCCCTGATTTCAAGGTTTTTGGCACAAAAAGAAAAAAGAACTTATGAAAGTATTATATGAGAATTGGGAACATTTATTTAGTTCAACTTGATTCTTGCATGCAATGAGTTGTATTTTTGCTGGAGAGATAAGCAGGCAATCACACAAACAGCATTTAATTTAGTATTACTTGGTTTGCTTCTACTATGTATTTGGGAATGCAAAGGTAAAGTAAAAGTTCAAAACAAACACCTAAAGGCTAAGTTAATGTCTTGAAAATTCTACAAAGGTCGTAAGCTGGATGGCCAGAGTTACATTTATTCCATTAGCACAGTGCATTTTCCCTTTTTCTTTGTTTTAATTAAAATGAAATAGCTTACAGCAGACAACTGTGTTACTCCTAGTTACCTGTCTGAGCTTCTTGCCTCATTCCTTTAACATCTGACCTTCGTGTTCAGACAAATACTTAGTTCACAGCATAAAAAGAACACTTTGAGATAAAGACTCAAAGGAAGATATTAAGAAAAATATGGGAATTTTGGTCCTGAAGGGTAGATAAAATTTGGATAGCTAGAGAGTATTGGGTAGATTGGACAATAAATCATCCTCCTCATACTGCTGAGTTTCAAATAAATTGAACTATAGAACTGAGACAGGTAGGGGCCTGATATAAACCTCAGCTTTTTAAATATATGTATTAATCAGGGTAGGCCAGGCTGCTTGTGGTGATGAACAGACCTCTCCAGAGTCTCAGTGGCTTCATACTACAACAATTTCTTTCTCACCTCTGCTACATGTGCAATCCAGTCCATAAGAAGTCTTCTATCATAATAACAGGGATCAGAGTTTTATCCTGACATGTGCTTCCATTATTACTACCAATGTAAGAGTGAGGCAAAGTATAAAACTCACTGAATTCTAAAGCTCTTTTTTAAAAATATTTCATTGGTCAAAAAATGTCAGATGGTAAAGGCGACATTCAAAGGATATGAGTAATGACATTCTTACCTGTTCTGAAAAGAACAGAAACAGTTGTGAATAGCATTTAGGACTATGCTAGTAGAGAGATTGGTAGAAACTACTACAGTAACTCTAGGCCCAAATGGTTCTGCTCTACTCCTTTTCCAATGCATGATTCTGAATTCAAAGTCTCATACTTGCTAGACAAGTGGTCTAGCACTTAATTCATATCCCCAAGCCATCTTTTGCTTTAGTCATTTTTCAGATAGCTTCTTGAGTTTATGCTTGGACATGTCTGGTCTGTGATTCTCATATATTCTCTTTCCACATAACTGGGATGACAGGTACCAACCAGCATGCTCAGATTTGATTGATTAAGATGGTTCTCAAGAATTTTTTACTTGGGTCACTCTTCATTCTCCAAGTTTTAAACTAACGAAGAACAAAGACATGTTCCTAGTTGTTAACATAGAAGAACACAGCCCTTTCTTCTCCATGGATGGGCCTGGAGGATAGACTGATATGGGGACAGACAGCAACATTGAGCATACATTTCATGATTTCAGGTTGGGCCATCCTTAGTCAGATAGATTATCTTCCTGTTAGGTTAACAAGATATAAGCCAAAGTTGATAAGCCAAAGGAATAAGCCAAAGGAAGAAGACTGCAAGATCATGTGAAATCATTTAAAGACAAAAAAATCATTTCTAGGTAAAGCCAAGAAAACCACACAGATTGTTCTTTTTTATTGTGAAAATATCATACAGAGGGGTTACAATTACATGGGCAAGATAATGAGTATATTTCTTATCAAGCATTGTAGCCTCCTCCTTTGTTTTCCCTTCCCATTCCTTCCCATCTTCCCCACCCCCCCAGATTATTCTTGTTAGAGGAGAAGGCGGATGAGGTATCAAGTCCATTCTCAGAGGCCAAGAGCCATCCAGCTGCCTTACCACAGTTGGTTGGTGCTGTCACATAGGCCTGGCCAAGGTGGCAAGTTTGTGCTTTATCATGAGCATAAAAAGAGTTCAAAGCTGATGTTTGGAAGCTGTTGGGTCAGACCCATATCCAGATGAGGAGAGGCTCCCTTCAAAACAGACTGGTGAAAGGCGCTTTGGAAACGCTTGTGGAGGACACACATGAGAGCCAGGTGTCCCCGTGTTGCACCTGCCAGCCTACCACTTGCCTTGGCAGTTCTACACAGTCCCTTTCACCTTTTGTCTTGGGAGTTCCCAGAGAAAGCATCTGCTGGAGAAGAGACAGCAGTTCTGGAAGAGAAGCTGACAGGAAGCTGCTCAAGAAATGCTTTTGGTTTTTCTAATTTCTGAAGGAAAAAATAAATAAATGTGTGGATCACTGTGAACAAACAATGAGAGATAGCTTTGGAAGGGTTTGTTTAATTTGTCTTTTCATTTTCACAAAGGGGAAAGCGATTGGAACATGTTGAGAAGCATTGATACTGACTTTTCCTGTGAAGGGAAGCCGTGGAAATGAAAAGGGACCAGGGAGAAAGGTGGTGGATCTTAATTAGCAGGAGTGCTGTAGAAGGGGAACCTTCTGTTTGTTCATCTCTCACTGGAGTCCTGGTTTGCTCTCTTACACCCCCCACTGGCCACTCCCCTTAGCTTCTGTAACCCAATTGTCAGCCTCTGATCCCAGGTCTGGCAGAGCTGCTCTGAGGCAGGGAGGGTAGAGAATAAGTTAGAAACTTAGCATTGAACTAGACAGACTGTGGTGCTGGCCTCAGCTCCCACACATCACTGAGAGCTCATTCTCTTAATAATAATGCTATCAAATAATATCAAAAGAAGAGCAATTAAATCTTCTTCAAACACACACGTGGAGTACTTAATATGCAAGATGCAAGATGCTAAGGTTTTTGTATTTTGTGTCACCCACTAAAACTTCTTTGTAATCAATTCCTGTATAAAGAAACGGAACTTCAACTAACATATCCTGGTGCCCATGGACTTTAAACCTCATCCTCTGCAGCTCTGGGCAATGCTCTTCTGCCTTTCTCTAGTGTCCAGTGGGAACACCCTGAGTGCCTCTGTAGTCAGGCTGTGAAAAGTCAACAAGCCAGCATGTGAAAAGCAGATGGCACAGTGACTGCCATTTTATTGAGTTACCAATCTATGTTGACGACTGCAAATGCTAACCACTCCTGTTTACGGCCTGCTTAATACTTGCCAACTGTCATTCTATGCTCTCCTTGCAACTCTGTTCATCCACCCACCTCCCATCCCTGTGCGGCGGGCATCACTGGAACCTTTCACTCTCAGAATTCCAGGTAGTTAGGTAAATCTACTGAGTATCACAAAACTAATTATTGATAGAACCAGGGTTTGTGTACTCATGTCATTTTCTACCTTAGAAACCCAAAGTCTGATTTACCAATGTTCCTTTGTGTGTATGTGTGATATGGAAGATTGAACCCAGAATCTTAAGATTACAAGTTACCACCTGACCGTGTCATTTGTTTGTGTTTTGGTTTTAAGAAGGGTGTCTCCTGCTTTGTCTAGTCTAGCCTCAAACTTGTGATTCTTCTGCCTTCCTGTCCTGAGTGGCTAAGATTACAGGGGTACACCATCACTGCATGATTATCACTGCAGTAGACATATAAAAGAAGATATATAGCCTCAAGGAATTGTATTCTTAGGGTCATGTACCTTTACTTCCTTTTCTGATCAACCTCTGATGATATAGCTTATCAATATAGAGAAATGTTTTCATGAATGTGATAGCTTGTCTTCCAATTCTACCTGATCCAACGTGGCAGGATTGAGTGTCTGATTTTTACCCAACTCAAAATGAAGAATGTCGTAGAATAGAAATATGTCAGGCACAACACTCGTAGGGTAAGATAATTTGATTTCTTGTGAATATAAACATGAGTTTGAGAGGTCATTTTTGAAGTAAAGAGAGACACCCTGTGGTACAGGAACAGAGCCACCAACAATGTTCCATAGCAAGGAACATTGGTGGCTAGGAGCCATGGGTGGCTAGGGATGGAATGAAAGATGGAGTGGGGTGGGACAAATCCAGGATAGTCTCTGAAGGTCAAAACACACTGGGAACCAGATGCAAAAAGTTTTCCAGGCAGGAAAGGCTTCATGTATAACCAAAGAGAGAATCATGTGAAGGAAAGTCAGGAGTACAACAGACATGGTTAGGGCCTTGTGTAAGGACCAATGAGAGGGGCTTAATATTTCTAGTAATAGGAATTTTCTGAAAGATTGTGGCAGGCAGTAAAGACAAAGTGTTTTTCTTTCTTTCTTTACTTCCTTCCTTCCTACCTTCCTTCCTTCCTGCCTTCCTTCCTTTCCCTTCCCTTCCCTTCCTCCTCCTCTTCCTCCTCCTCCTCTTCCTCCTCCTCTTTTCTTCCTCTTCCTCCTCCGCTTTTCTTCCTCTTCCTTCTCCTCTTCCTTCTCCTTCTCCTCCCCCAACTTCTTCTTTGTGGTGTATGTTCATGCTGGTCATGGGGCTTGAACTCAATGCCTGGGTGTTCTCCTTGAGTTTTTGGGCTCAAGAGTATCACTCTAGGGGCTGGGAAGGTGGCTCAGTGGTAGAGCGCTTGCCTTGCATGTATGAGGCCCTGGGTTTGATTCCTCAGCACCACATAAGCAAAAAGAAAAAAAGCCGGAAGTGGCACTGTGGCTCAAGTGGTAGAGCGCTAGCCTTGAGCTGAAGAGCTGAGAGACAGCTCCCAGGCCCAGAGTTCAGGCCCCATGACCAGACCCCGCCAGGCACACACACGAAAGAGTATCACTCTATCCCCTGAGGCACAGCTCTGTTACTTAGAGATGAGATGAGTCTCACTGACTTTCCTGCCCAGTCCAACTTTGAACTGTGATCTTCAGATCTTAGCCTCCTGAGTAGTTAGATTTTAATTTAAGATCATGAACAACAGATTCCTGGGTCTCTTTTTAAAAATAATCTTTAAATAGTTGCAGACTGATTTTCATTTTAGAAAATTCTCTCTCTGTGAAAAGGAGTGATATTCGGAATTGAAGGCCACTCCGAGCACCTGGTCAGTAGGATGGGGCAATGGCAATAGTAATCTAACAGCAGGGGCTCATCTTGGAGCTTACTCCTGAGGTGCCTTTAAGGAGCCTTCCTGAGTCCTGAGGAGTGCGGTGACAGTGGGTCCTTCCCTCACCCTCTTTCCTGTGTAGTGTTTTTAGGTGTTCCACTTGCATGAGTAAGGTAAAGGGAATCACACATTGAATCTGGATGCTTAGCTCGTCCAGTGGGTGTTTGATAAGGAAGCAAAGTACATGGAGGATGACAGGAGGAAAGACTGAGCAGAGAGACTAGTGACCACCAGCCACGTCCCCCCATACCTCCTGTCTCCTAGAGATAAGTTCAATGAAAGAGCTGCTATCTCTTGAGTTCAGAGGAGGGTACAGGGTAATGTTAGGATGAAAAAGGACTCTACTTTTCAGGCTGTTATCTTCAGTCAACTCTTGCCTGCTGGATACAAGAAAATGGCTACGGGAGGAAAAAACATTGAAGAAAGAGGATATAATTCTAGGTGAAATGAGGCATTGCTACGTTCACATTATTTTCATGGCTGTTGAGCAGAAATAAACTAGCAAAATATAATAGAAACAGGCAAAGTTGTCTTGAATTTCAAGTCTAAACAATACATGTCCTAAAATGATTTGTTCCAGACCATTGGCATATATATTTTTAAATAGTACTGAGCTACTAGAAAGTTCTTTTGAGTTTTGTGGACAATGTCAAAGTTACTCTGGATGGCTATACGATATTTTCCTGGAATCTTTGAGCCTAGAAATGTTCCCCTTTCCTCTTATTTGTTCCATCTTTCAGTGAAGTAGGAGTACTGTCTCTGGAGTAGAATGTAAGAGATGGTATCTTGGGGCTGCTTTTAGATGGAGAAATGTGATGGAAAAGTTTGTCCTCAGAGTGACTAAGCTGAAGAAAGTTAGGCATGGTTATTAGGAAGCCAAGGCTAGGTGAAACAGTTCGTGTCAGGGCCTTGCTGTATTAAGGCATAAAGGAAGGGTAGAGTAAGCTGGGTATCTTTTCCTTGGTTATTCTTACTTTTTCAGTCATTGCTTATCAATTCCAATGCCCTTTCTTCTTGATTTTACCTGCTAGTCCCCAAGTGATTCCTTCTTGTTCCTTCAAAATGGTGGTCTCTGCTTGGTGCTGGGGGTTACTAACTATACATGAGGCTGAAATTTGAGAATCACAATTCAAAGCCAGCCTGGGCTGACAAAGCATGAGACTCTTATCCCCAACTGGGGAAAACCCAGAACTAGAGGTGTGGCTCAAGTGGCAGATCGCAGCTATGAGTGCAAAAATAAGGTCAGAGGACAAGATCCTGAATTCAAGCCCCAGCACTAGCATGAAAACAAGAAAGAAAAAGGGAAAAGAAACAGCAGTGCCTGGCTTTCCCTTCATTGCCACGCCTCCTGTCAATATCTTGAGGAACTTCAACACTTACATAGATGATCCCATTCTATATCTCGGCTACTCTTTCCCATCATCTTTGTGTTTGCCTTTGACCTCATCAATAACCGTACCACCTCTAAAATCCCTATGACAAACACTTCAACCTCTGATCTCTACCTTCCTCCTCACTACCTTTTAGTGTTCCACATATAACAGTTCTCTGCCTGCACTGGGGTCCTCAATCTATGACATTTAATATTTTTGTCCTTTATCTGCCTCCCTTTGTGCCATCATATCCTTCTGTATCCAGCTTAGATACCTCCCAGAATTAGCCAAATTGTGAGGCCAAGAGCACAATCTTTTTTTTTCGATTTTAATTGGATTTTTATTGGATGGAGGTGACTTCAGGGTAGATTTTTACGTACTTAGTGTCCCATTTTCCTCTCCTCTTCCCTGAGAAGCTGCAAGTACATCAAATGCTCATGTAGTAGATTGTGTCTAAGCAGCAAGGAAGGATGACAAGGATTATCCTGAGCACAAACCTCAGTGATCTCTATGTCTTGGATGTTTTTTCTGAGCCATGAGGAGGATGTAGATACATCAAAGGCCTGAAATAAGGAAACCAGTCAAGAGCGTAATCTTACAGGCTGATAAATGGGTCCATAATTTCTGACATGACTTGCAAGATTCAGAAATAAATTTTCCACAGCTCTGGAAGTTTGAAATGTGAGATAATGATTTTGGCAAGGTTGGCTTCTCATGAGAACCAGTTTCATGGGTCTGCCTATGCTTCTAGTGGATCACTGGCAATGTTTACTTCTGGATGAATTTGGCTGATCTCTTCTTGTTGGCTCATACTACTTTCCCATGCATATACGTGTGTCTATATTTCCCCTTTCTGTAAAGATATTAATCATATATGATAAATAGCCCATCTTCAAAATGACTTTGATTAATTGGATCTGCAATAACTTATTTCCAGATAAGGTCACATTCTGATGTTTTGGGAGTTAGGGCTTCAACCTATGATTCTGGGGGAGGGGGAGACAACAATTTAATCCCTAAATGCCTTGGTCATCACCGTATTCTATACTCATGGAAAGGTTCAATCTTCAGGTTTGACAACTTTCTAGCAGTACACAAATAACTCATTGAAACTGGAATATTTATTCCAGTTACATGAAATATAACTGGATATGTTATAATCAGCTAAGAGAAGAAATACAGAAGGTAGAGTCTGAGAGGACTTTGCATGTAAAGATAGGGACACATTACTCTTCCTGGACTGATTTGTCACCATATGCATGAAGTACAGGAAGCTCATGCAATCTTTGGTGTTCTGTAGCTTTTATTGGAGGTTCATTATGTGGGCAAAACTGATTGGATGATCTCCTACATAGCTAAACTTGAGATTGATTAATATCATATAAAGTAAAACTACCCTCTCCAAACACATGACAAGTTTTCCTGGTGTCTGGTTCTCTTAAGACATCTTGTGTGCATAAACTATGAGGCATGGCCCAAAGAGCTCACCATGAAGAATAAAGAGCTCTTCTATCACTAATGAAGTTTCAGTAGAGGTTACTTCCCAGGAGCCAGGACAATAGCCAGAGGCTAGACTTCTCATTTAGTAAGACTGAATTCTTTATTATACAACAGTCACCCACTGCCCCCATTAAACTCAAGCGATTAAAAATTTGACCTGATGAAATTCAAATATCCTCTTACTCCATGCCTGCATTTAATGTGCTGTGCTGAGCTCTACCAGAAAGAATCTCTGTACAAGGTCACTGGTCTTGATTTTTAACCACACATCTCAGCCTTGCTTTCTGCTCTACCAGATAGTCCTACTCCCTTGAGTAGCCTTTTTCCTTCTAACTGCAGGAACACACTTTGTGTCTTGTCTCAATAAACCTCTCTCATATGGTATGTTTCTCTTCATCAAGAATAGTGACATTCTATTTCATCCACCCAAACCATCAGCCATTGAACTTCACTACCCTACATATTCTACTCATCCCATGGCGAAAATCTGATAAAGTCTCTCTATTTTCACACATACAACCTATGAGCAATCTATTAGTCTGACCACATCTTACCCTCTGGACTGCTAGATCCATGTTGAAGCTCTACCTGCAATGAGTGCAAACATTTCATAAGCAGATCGTGTTTCCACTTTCTATACTTCTTCAGTCTTTTCTCCAAACAGCAGCTACAGAGATCTTTTCCAAGTATGAGCCACCTATAATCAACATGTGATGTAAATTAGAATAAATTCCCTCATCTTTTCATGACTTGGGTGCATAAACTAAGATTATTTTGACCTTAGAGCCTATGGGAAATGTACACTATTTAATTACTTCATTGTTTCTCATTTCATCCTGGCCACATAAATGTTTCCTTATATCCCTCACTAGAGAATATCTGAGTCATAGCTAAGAGAACAAGAAAAACATGACTCATGTGCCAGCTCTTTTTTTTATCTCTGTCTCTGTTTGTCTCTGTTGCTTGTCTGTTTATGTCTGTATTGTCTCCATACATTAATTTGATACAGAAGAGGATGAAGTCCTAAATATGGTGAATCCACATTTTGGAAGGAATCTGAGAGTCAAATGATTATGTAGAGCAGAATAACCTTTCCCACCACCCTAGGTTATACATTGGCCTGTGCTTTGGTCTAGATGGTTAGGGTTAGGGTTACGGTAAGGGTTAAATATATCCTGAGGTGGTAAGCCACTAAGATTTTCAGATCGTTGGTTATAACTGTTAACATAACATATAAGCCCTTATACTGTCTTTTTAAAGTTTTCTTTTCCAACATATTATTTGGTACCTTTCCTGTCAAATTCTAGGGTTTGATCCAAAGGGCTCTTCAATAGGATTTCTGTAAAAAACTGATGGTTATTCAGATGGAAACTTCTAGGACATAATTACTAAAGGTTGGTCAAAAAGAAATGGTCTTTGCTATTTTTGTTAGCTTGTGAAACCTTGGATATTTCATATTTTACTGTACTCAAGTTCCCTCTATGGTAAACGATCCACATCATGGCTTATTATATAAAATAAATTTGTAGACCAACTTCTAGCCATTTGTTTTAACAAAAATATCTTATATTTATAAAAGGCTTCTTCTGGTCCCTTGATCTGAAGTAGTTCCTTCCACCATCACATTATCCACCTGTCTTGTTTAAATTCTTTGCTGTACTTAGATCTATTTAATAATAAACATGAATATGGATATAAAATTATATTTGATTATTGATTTGTTCATTAAACATACTGTCTGTCTTCCCCACTGGAGTGTAAGTTCTCTTAGAGTATAAATCTTATCTATCTTGTTCATTTCTATATTCTCAGCTCTTGGAAAAGTATCAGGCACATAGGAGACATCTCAACAAGCATTAGTTTTGAATCATTGAATACATTTTAAAAGACCCCCAAAGAGAGTTTGGAATGATAGCATAAATTCCCAGCATGATGTTAGCTTTTTATTTGGAGAAGTGATGTGCAAGAAATATTTATTAATTTATTTTCTCAAATAGAGAAATGAATATAAAGTAATGTGTTGAATATCTGTCTTTTTAATCAACAGATTCACTTTAGGGAAAGACCTATCAGATAAGTTTTGTCCTTTTAAATGGCAGCCAAAAAGTATTTATAATAGGTCCCATTTATTTTCTTTTGAGTGCATTTTCCTTATCCAGTGATAGTTTCAGAGATCTACTCAATAGAATAATCAAGAACTTGGGGAAAGAAGTTCTCTAGCTCCATCTCCATCTCTGTCTATCTTGGCTTTATCTGGACAATAACAATAAACTACAAATTCTACCCTGCCCTTTTTCCCATCTCCATTCATTAGCCAGTAGATTTTCCCAAAGCTAAATCTAGCTCGAACACTTCAGTGGCTTCTTATTGTATAAGGCTCACTCTAGTTATCTTTCTTAACTTTATTCCTTGCTGGTATTCTTTAGGATAGGTTTCAGCCACCTTTATTCTTGTTCCTATTTGGTTGATATCTTTGTTATCTTTAGGATCTATTGGTCAGGAAATGTATTTGAACTTTTACTTACTGTTTTATCTTTAGTGCCAAGTATAGTGTCAAAAGATTATCAATAAATACTTACCTGAAATAGCAGATTAACAAGTCATACTAAAGCTCTCTACAGGGGTTGGGAAGCTGTAACCTAGATATTTTTTCAGTTGCTTGCTGTGAAGGTGGTCAGTCTCTTGCTGCAGAATGAAGTCATTAAAACCTATTGGCAGTGTGATTGCTTCAGCACCTACTTATTCACAGGAGAGGCCTGGAAACTTTAATGACTAGACCTAATCACTTGCATTGCAGTCTCTGGTCACCAAGGTATTGGGCGATTGAGTGATTATCAAGATTGATTTTTTTTAAAAAAAATCCTTAAAGATTAAAAAAAATAGCAAATTTTTAAGAATAGAATCTACTTGAAACCACATTTATGTTCTCTAGAGAGAAAAAGGAACACAAAATACTTACCTTGTATGTGTTTTGGGAGAAATGTCTGCTGACAAGTGCAAAAGACAACAGATTGCAAATATTGACATATATCAATAAATATCATTAAATAAGATGTTTAGATTCCAGCAGAAAAGTAGGCAATAGCCTTTTTGTCAAAGAAGAAATCAAAATCAATATAAATAAAGATGTCCATTCTCTTTAGAGTCAAAGATAATATACAAAATACATTTAAAAAATCTAGAACTTAATGTCAATAGGCTAGTGAGCTAGAGAATTTTCTCAGAAGAAGAGTAAAAATGGCCAATAGACACATGAAGAGGTGTTCAACATCTCTGGACATAAAGAAAATGCAAAGCAAACAACATTGAGATTCCACCTCAACTTAGAATGGCCATTATCAAGATAACTAATTTTGGAGAATGATCCATGTGCTTCTGAGAAGAACATCTATTCTGGTGTTGCTGGGTGGAATATTTTGTAGATGTCTAAGTCTCATTGGTCTATGCAATTGTTTTGTTCTGAAGTTTCTCTGTTAAGTTTTTGCCATGTTGCTCTATCCAGAGACGACAGTGGTATGTTAAAGTCACCAACAATCAATATGTTTAGATCTATGTGTGTTTTTAGTATAAGTAGTGTTTGTTTGATGAAGGTGAGTGCTCTGACATATGGTGTGTAGATATTCAGGGTTGTTATATCCTCCTGTAGGAGAGATCCCTTTCTTAGTATGTAATAACCTTCTTTGTCTCTTCTCACTAATTTTAATTTGAAGTCTATTTTATCTGATATTAGGATTGAAACTCCAGCCTTTCTATGGGGCCATTCGCTTGATAGATTTTAATTCCTTAGAAAGGCAAAATCAAAGTTCAGCAAAATCAAACACTAAGAAGTGGTTACACAAAAGGATTAAGGTGAAGGTCAAGGGGCAAAAGATAGATGAGTGAAGAGGAAAGAGAGGGAGAATTCAGTCAATAATTCAATGTATCTGGTCTTACATTGAGGTATTTGATCCATTTGGAACTGATTCTGGTGCAAGGGGATATATAAGGAGGAGCTAGCTTCATTTTTCTGTGATGCATAGACAGTTCTGCCAGCACCATTTGTTGAAGAGGCTTTCTTCCTTCCATCCTGTGTTTTTGGCTCCTTCATCAAATATTAGGTGGCTATAAGTCAATGGGTTTATTTCTGGGTCTTCTATTCTTTTTTTCCAGTTCCAAAATATCTCTTTTATTTCCTTTATTGAAAGTATTTTAAAACTAATTCATGACCAAGAGTAAATCCCCCATTCATCATGAGCTTTCTGTAACCAAGCCATGCAAAAAAGTATTTCCTGCCCTTTAAGTCAAATTGGAAGTTACAATATTGAAGTAGGATGGTAAAATTCATAGTACTTGGCAGAACTTGAACTTGGTTAAGTGCTAAATAAGTATTGGTGTTGAATTCTCCATATTGACAGAATTTTTAGGAAGCCTTAGTCTTCAGTTGGCTTTGAAAATATAGATGTCTTTGAAGGTGATTTGAATAAACACAAACAAAATTGTGGCTGTATACTTCCACAGTAACCATCTCAATGTTGAAAGTGCCTTCTGTCTTAAACCTCAAACCAAATATTTTGTGTGTTGAACTTGGGCAGAAGTCTTTCCTTTCTTGCCATAAAACAGAAAATGTGCATTCTGCAGAAAGGTTCTGTATGGCCGTTCATTCCTTAGACTAGGAAGTGGCAGCGATGGTTTTGCTTTCAATTGGATAGATCATTATGTTAAAAACAACAACAAAAACAGTCCATTAGATTAGTAACTTTTGAGAGCTTTATTGCTTTCTTTCTGAAGGAAAGGCCTCCTTGCAGTGTAAGCTGAAATGTGGCCAAGGTTCAGTAGTTAGCACCAGTCAAAGTTGGCAGGGTAAGTCTTCTGGCTGAAGGCAGGTAGACAGTCTGAATCATAAACTTTGAGTGAGTTTGAACCAGTTTCTTAAAAGATAGTTTAATTTAGATTTCTTCAAGACTTGTTCCCCATGAATGTGAATATTCCAGTTCCTGTCTTTTTTACATGTGGTTCCTGTATTCTGAAGTAGTCAAAGAACCCTAGAAAGCATTGATTGAATGTCTGGTGATGACGGAGGAACAAGTTCTTGTATTTGAGGATTTTTTTTTGCATTCTGTTTTCTTATAAGTTTATTGGCAAATTGGATTAGAAGACAGAAAATATCAAATGCTTAAAAATTAACACTTAATAACTTTACAACTTTGTGGGGGAAAGTAAGAGTAGGGGGAGGGAAAGGATAATGGGAGAACAATGGAGTGGCTAACAATGTTCAACAAGAAATGTATCTTCCTCCTCTAACTGTAACCCCTCTGTACAGCATCTCTATAACAAAATAAAAATTTTAAAATATATAAAAGGTTATTTAAATTGGAACAAATATCTATAAGTAAGAGTTAAACCTATAAAATTCTTAGAAGACAATATAGAGCAAAGGTATATTAGATTGGCAATGGTTTATTCTAAATCAAAAGCATACATAAAAATGTAAAGAAAAACTTTAAATAGGTAATGAAATTTGGAAAAGCAATGAAAAGATATGGAATTAGACATCGTATTTGAAAATATATTCAGAATATATAGAGAACTTCAGTTCAACAGATAAAAGTGGATAACGACTAAAAATGAGCAAAATATTTGAATAGAGATTTCTTTTTTTTTCAAATCTTTTTTATTGTGAAAATACTGTACAGAGGGGTTACAAGTACATGGGCAAGATAATGAGTACATTTCTTATCAAGCATTGTAGCCTCCTCCTTTGTTTCCCCTTCCCATCCCTTCCCAGCCTCCTCCCCGCCCCCCTAAACCTCCCCCCCACCAAAGCTGTAAAGTTCGTTTTTGACATGACAACTTGTACTTCTCATTGTTGCAACGAGTCAACAAGTCGTTTAAATAAGGATACAGGTGGACCCGTTGCAACAATGAGAAGTATTTGAGGATTTTGAGCAGTGGGCCCAGGTCCACCAGGCAAGTGGCTGATTCTTTCATAAGCTTGTGTAGAAATGGCTTAATGGCAAAAGACTTCTGTGGGGGGGGGGGCTGGGAAGATGGCTCAGTGGTAGCATGCTTGCTTTGCATTCATGAGGCCCTGGGTTTGATTCCTCAGAACCACCTAAGCAGAAAAAGCTAGAAGTGGTTCTGTGGCTCAATTGGTAGACACTAGCCTTGAGCAGAAGAGCTGAGGGACAGTGCCCAGGCCAAGAGTTCAGGCCCATGACATGTGGTGTGCATGACAGTTGTTGATCAGGTTCCTTATGATGTTGCTTTCTCTTAAGTGTCCTCAACTTTTAATAAGAAAGTGTGTGGAAGTGTGTGCACCAGACTGTCTCTTCAAGTTTTTCCTTTGATTTCCTTAGCATCAGGGAAGCCAGCTTTTGAGTCGTATAATTTTTTTGCCCCATTCCTTTGACTCCTTTTCTCACTGAAAGGTGAGCAGGTGATTTGCTGAAAAGCTCATTTCTCAGTGAACAACAGAAAACTCTGCTGCACCTTACTTGGTACTTTCTGCCCTGGGAGAATTTAGGTTTCATTCTGCACGTTTTGTCCACCCAGGAGAGAGGCTGTTACGACTTTTAAACTGGATACTTAAAACACTGGCATTACTAGATATCAATGGTCAAGAACAGTGGTTGGTTTCTACAGTAACTCCATGCTTTGTGGCTTTCAAGCGGTCTATAACAAACAAAGCCTCCTTTTAAAATTCTATTTTATTGTAAAGATGCTGTACAGAGGGGTTACAGTTACATGAGTAAAGTACATTTCTTTTTGAACATTGTTAACCACTCCAATGTTGTTCTCCCAATATCCCTTCACTTCCCCCACTCCTTCCCCGCCCCCCCCATGAAGTTGTAAAGTTCATTTCCAACATAGCGTCTTGTGAGTATTGCTGCAATGGGTCATCCTTTGCACTTCTTTCAGCTTATTTCCCTTCCCTTCCTCAAATCAGATAAATATATATATGAGATGCAGGGTACCAGAATCAAAGACAGCAATTGCCAGGGATAAACCAATGGAAAAAGAAAAATCAAATAAAATAAGAAAGAACTGGATATTGTACCTTGGTGACATCAAGGTTGACAACTGAAAAAAGGACCTGTTATTTCAATTTCCTGGAGTTCATTTTAATTAGCATCATTTTGTATGGTCATATGTACATACATAGCTATAGAACTATTATTATTCTCTGCCAGGATTGTATCCTAGGCATGTACTAATTATTACAAATGGGGAAACCATAGAGCCTATGTTTCTTTGGGTCTGGCTTACTTCACTTAGTATGATTTATTCCAAATCTTTCCATTTCCTTATCAAAGGTGCGATGCCATTCTTTCTGATAGAAGCATAAAATTCCATTGTTTGTATATACCACATTTTCTTGATCCATTCATTTATTGAGGGGCATCAGGGTTGGTCCCATATCTTAGCTACGGTAAATAATACTGCAATGAAGATAGATGTGCTGGTAGCTTTAGTGTGGCTTAGCTTGAGATCATTCGGATAAATGCTCAGGAGTAGGATTGCTGGATCATAGGGGAGTTCATGTTTAGTCTTTTGAGGAATGTCCATACTGCCTTCTAAAGTGGTTGAACCAGTTTACATTCCCACCAACAGTGTAGTAGTGTTCTCTTTTGGCCACATCCTCACCAGCATTAGTTATTATTTGTTTTCTTAATGATGGCCATTCTAATTGGGGTGAGATGGAATCTCAATGTGGTTTTTTTAATATATTTTTATTGTGAAAATACTGTACAGAGGGGTTACAATTACATGGGCGAGATAATGAGTACATTTCTTATCAAGCATTGTAGACTCCTCCTTTGTTTACCCTTCCCATCGCTTCCCATCCTCCCTTTCCCCCAACACTCCCCCCCAGGTTGTAAAGTTCGTTATCGACATGACAACGTGTACTTCTCATTGTTGCAACAGGTCCACCGGTATCCTTATTTAAATGACTTGTTTTTCCCCTTCCCCTCCACAAATTATACCGATATCAAATACAGTGAAAGCAGGGGTTATACTGTGGAGGAGGGACATACAAAGCAACGAAGAAATCATCTTATAATTGAGTTAGAAACAAATGCATGAAAGAAAAAAAAACATTTAAAATACATATCTTAGGGTTCATTTTCCTAACATCACATTATCTGACCTTTTCTGCTTGACTCATACATATACTAGATATTGCAAATAAGGGAAACCATGGGACCTATGTTTCTTTGGGCCTGGCTTACTTCACTTAATATAATTTTTTCCAAGTCTTTCCATTTCCTAACAAATGGGGCAATGTCATTCTTTCTGATGGAGGCATAGAATTCTATTGTGTATATATACCACATTTTCTTGATCCATTCATCTATTGAGGGGCATCTGGGTTGGTTCCATATCTTCGCTGTGGTGGATAATGCTGTGATAAACATAGTGTGCTGGTAGCTTTAGTATGGCCTTGTTTGTGATCATTTGGGTAAATGCTTAAAAGTAGGATTGCTGGGTCATAGGGGAACTCTATGTCTAGTCTTTTGAGGAACCTCCATACTGCTTTCCAGTGTTGAACATGTTTACACTTCCATCAACAGTTCAATAGGGTTCCCTTTTGGCCACATCCCCTCCAGCATCTGTTATTAGATTTCTTGATTATAGCCATTCTAACTGGGGTGAGGTGGAATCTCAATGTTGTTTTGATTTGCATTTCTTTTATGACTAGAGAAGTTGAACATTTTTGTGGATTCATTTTATACCCTGCTACTTTGCCAAAGTTTTGGATCAGCTCAAATAATTTAGGGGAGGAGTTTGTAAAGTTCTTTAAGTACAGGATCATGCCATCTGCAAAAAAGGAGAGTTTACTTCTTATTTCCCTATTTGGATCCCTTTTATGTTTGTCTCTGGACTTATTGCTCTGGCTAGGAATTTCAATACAAGAGTGAAGAGAAGTGGAGAGAGTGAACATCCTTGTCTCATTCCCGATTTTAGAGGAAATGTTTTTAACTTTTCACCATTAAGTATAATGCTGGCTGTAGGTTTGTCATAAATGGCCTTTATTATATTGAGGAATGTCCCACAGTTTCCTAGTTTCTCCAGAGCTTTCATCATAAAGGGCTGTTGGATCTTGTCAAATGCTTTTTCTGCATCTATTGAGATGATCATGTGGTTCTTGCTCCTATTGATGTGTTGAATTTCATTAATTGGCTTCTGTATATTGAGCCACTTTTCATCTCTGGAATGAATCCTGTTTGGTCATAGTGTATGAATTTTTTATTAGATTTTTGTAGTTGGTTGGCCAAAATTTTATTGAGGGGTTTTGCATCAATGTTCATTAAAGAGATGGGTCTATAGTACTCTTTCTTTGATGGATCCCTATCAGATTTGGGATGAGGGTTATGCTAGCTTTATAGAATGAGTTTGGTAGTGATCTTTTGCTTTCAATTTCATTGGGAGTGAGAGTATATCCACAAACATACCAGATCATAATTCTAAGACAAGCCCCAACCCAAAGCCCTGTACTTACACAGACTATGGGGGTTCACACTCAAAATAGGTGTTTTCACTCTATTTCTCCTTTTTGGAATTGAAAGTATCTCCAATTCCACACCAGAACACAATTTTATCACAAGCCTGAAGCCAGCACCCTGGAGGCTCTCAAAGATAGGTGTTTTCACTATATCCCTCTTTTTTGGAGATGAAAGTGTATACATTTCCTCACCAGAACACAATTTTAAGATAAGCACCAACTCAGAGCTCTGTAGTTATGCAGTCTTTGGGGTTTCACAATCCAAATAGGTATTTCACTTGATCTCTCCTCTACTGGTTATGCAAGTAGGCTCCATATCACCACTGAGCACAGTTTTAAGACAAAATCCATACCTGGGCTCTGCATTTGCACCGATTTTAGAAGGTTTCAATTATAGATTGGTATTCCCTTATTTCTGCTTTTCTTTGTCAGGGGAGGGCTATTGTGTTTCCCAAGTGGGGATTATTTACAGCTGTAATCAGTGACTAAGTATGTTATGAGGTTTAAAGTGGTTTGGACCAAAAGGTTAATACCACGAGTCACTTTGGCACTGCTGACTGCAAATATAGTCTAGCTCAGTGTTTCACACTTGGGGATCAACAGAGTAAAGAAAGCAAAGAGGGAATAAAGGAGCAGAAATAATGGAAAATGGGTTGAGGTGAAATTAGAAGGAAGATTAAGATATGCAATGAGATATAGGAGGAGAAAGTCAGAGTAGATGGATGTAGTGAAGGAAAGGAACAGAGGGAAGAAAATTAAGACTTAAACCCTAAGTATGAAAGAGAAAAGAAAAATTTTTTAAAAGGAAAAGAGAAAAAATATATAAAATAAAAATCAAAACATGTATGTATGAAGTAAAAATTAAAAATACTGAAATTATGCAGTAGAGAATTGGGTAATCAATTTATACTTTGGGTAAGTATATACACAGTTAAGGACAAAGCCTAGGATCACCATAGGCTGTGTATACAGTCGTGAACAGAACAGCAATGAGGAAGAAAAGTTGACCAGGGTTGTAGAAAAAGAAAACAAACAAGAAAACAAAAATAAGAACAAAATCACACCAAAAAAAAAACTAACAAAAAAGTGGTAACAGAATAAAAATAAAAATAAAGAGAAAAAGGAGCAAAAAACTTCTTAAAAAATTAAAAAAATTATAACTGGTGGAAAAAGGGGAAAAAAGGATCTATTTTCATTTAGGGGGCTCTTATGTCTCCCTTATGTCCATTTTCCAGTCCCTTGACGGTGTCTTTGATTTGCTTACCATGGCTGGTTTTCCTTGTAGCTTGGTTGGTTTCTTAAATCAGCTTGTTTGGGCAGATGAAAAGCATGATCTGCTTTGTGTGTGTGTGTGTGATGTCAGGAGGAGGTGGCTAGAGACTGTAGTTTGTTGCTGCTGGGACTGAGCTTGGGCAAGGGTGGGGATTTGAGCTGTCTGGAGTCAGTGGCATTTTCCAAAGTGGGGAGCCCCCTTCGAGCCACAAACCTGGAGTCTCTCTCAGCTTTTATAGCCTGCCCAGGTTTTATTTTTAATGAATTTTAGTGAGATTCCCGCAGTCAGCTGAGCTGACGGTTTGGCTATGGTATGGGTGGAATTCCTTTGCTGCCGGTAGTGAAGGTTGTTCTGCCCTGGTCCTGTGAGGAGTTCCCTCCTCCTGGGCGGGGTAGCCTTCCCCTAGGCAGAGCCCACTCTCACAGGTCCCAATCCTAGCCCTGTACAAAAATCGTGCCACCATTGCTGCTTCTGTGTCCTGAGTTACCTGCTAGCAGGTACGGCGGCATCTATGCTAGGATCAAATATGGTTCTTCTCTGATGGCAGAGAGGGGAGAGTTGCCTTCCCTCAGCTGTTCTGTGGGAAGGAGTGAAGATACCCATTGTTTCCCTTGGCTTTTCTGCTGTCCCGATCTATGCCCAACAGTGGCCAGCAGAATGTGGAATTCTGCTCCTGATCATCCAGTCCGAGCTGGAGGTGGTTGAAGAGATGTGGCCCTTGGTTTCTGTCCCGTTTGCTTTGGCTTTGTCTGGCCGTTTCAGCAGCTACTTGTACTCAAATCTGTCTTCTCATGCAATCACCCTGAATTTTTCCATTTCTAGGCAGGATCTCTGTACTATTATGGCTCACTTGGTGTGATTTTTCCTCATCAACTGAGAAAACTGGTTTCTTGGCGAGAGCTCAATTACAATTATCCCAGCAATGTCTCTACCATCTTCCTCCAGTCTCCTGGGTCTTTTATTCTATTCCATTGGTCCTCAGGCCTATTCTTGTGCCAGTACCAAACTGTTTTTATTACCATGGCTTTGTAATAGAGTTTGAAGTTTGGTATTGATATTCCTCCAGCTCTATTCTTCTTTCTAAGAATTGTTTTTACTATTCAGGGTCTTCTATTATTCCATATGAAGTTTTGGATGGTTTCTTCTTTATCATTGAATGTAATTGGGATTTTGATGGGTTATCACTTTGAATTTGTACATAGTTTTGGTGTTATTACCACTTTCACAATGTTAATCTTTCCAATCCAGGAGCCTGGAAGACTTTTTCATTTCCTTAAATCTACTTTAACTTCTTTTTTTTTTTACTCCACATTCTTTATTATCATGGTTTTGAATCCAGTTGTAACAAAAAGATATTATTATCAGGAGGATCCTGATATTTTGTTACTGTGGTAATGGCAAAGTAAGAACACAATCTTTATCTGACAAAACATGCAAATAAGCTTTTTTTTTAATCCAGTGTAATAATAAGATTAATTCTCTCCTTTGTATTCCAACAGCTTAATATTTGCTTATCTAAAAAAGTTGTAAAGCAGATTATACATATATGTATAGATAAGATATATTTTTCATATTATTTTGAGGATTACCTTACAAATTTTGGATTGTATTTTATTAATACATGTTCAGTTTTGAACATTTATACCAAAATATTAAGAAATGGTAAGGAAATTATTTTATCTTATGGCAGAAAGTAAATATTGACTTAATTACATAAAAGTACTTTAAAACAATTATATCATATATTGTAAGAATTGAGTAGCTTCTACATTTGAGATACTATTTAATTTCTTTTTTCAGGTTTTAAAAATTTTCATCATAGAGGTCCTTCACATCTTTGGTTAAGTTAATTTCCTAGCTGTTTTATTATTTTTTGAGGCTATTACAAATGCAACTGCTTTCCTGATTTCAGTCTCACTCTTCTCACTGTTGGCATACAGAAAAGCTACTAATTTTGTGGGTTAAATTTATACCCTGCTATGTTGCTAAAGTTTCAGATCAGCTCAAGTAACTTGGAAGAGGAATCCTATGGGGTTCCATAAATTCAGGATCATGTCATCCTGGAAAAAACTGTATTAAGCAAGTAAGCCAGACACAAAGAAACATGGGTTGTATGGTTTCCATCATTTGTAACAATTAGGATGTGTCTATAAGTAAATTCAATGAATAATAAAAGGCAAAAAATTATACTTAGATATTATGAATAGGACTTTAAACATTCATGTCGACCAAAGGAGGATATTCTTAGGAAAGGATCACAAGGGCTCAATAGCTATGTGTGAATGATCATATAAAATGATGCTTATTGAAATGAACTCCAAGAAATGGAAACAAGAGTTTTTTTTTAACTTGTTATGTTTTCTCCTACTCTCCTCTCCCACTTTTGTTGCCATATTTTGTTTCTATACCTTTTGTCATGTATGTAAGTTTATCTGATTTGAGGAGGGGAAGGGGAAGCACAAAAATGGTGGGGAAAAGGGCAAACTAATTCAGGAGTGATACTCACTAGATACTATGCTGGAAATTAACTATATAACTTAGGGGGTAGAAGGTTAGGAAGAGAAAAATCAGGAAGAAAATGAGGGAAGGGGTGTTCAAAATAAATGTACTTAATACCTGACTTATGTAACTGTAACACTTCTGTACATCAATTTTACAATAAAAAAAGAATCCACTGTATATCCTACAAAATTAAGAAAAGTGAGGGAAAGGACAGGTTGAGTAAGGATGGGTGAAAATGTTGAAAGGAGTAACATTGATCAAGACACAGTGTATTCATAAATTGCTTTGTTAAATGGCAACTCTTTTGTATAACTACTTAAAGATAATTATAAAAAATAGAGGACAATAGAAAATAAAATAAGACACTTTTGAGTATAATGCTGATTTTTTAAAAAAGTGGTATCATTGAGGCCATGCTATACATACTTTTACAGAGTACACATGCAAGATGAATGTCATAGACTTTTTCAAAGTGGTATTTGGGTGCTAGATTTGTTTGTGTAGCTGGTTATTTACCACTTAAGCCACATTTCTAGCTAAACACTTGCTGGTTATCTTGGAAATGGAACTTCATGGATTTTTCTGCCCAAGATGGCTTTGAACCATGATCCTCCAGATCTCATATCAGAGCAGTTAGGGTTACAGGCATGAGCTACCAGTGCTTGACTAAACAGTTTTTTTTGTTTTGTTTTTGTGCTTAACATCAAAGCATATTGGTAATATATGATATGGGAAATATTTTAAACCTTTTATAAACCATGTTCCTTAAGTCAGTCAAAAGATATTTGAGATGAGAGTTCCGGGAAGATGGCGGAGGAGAAGCTGGAATCTGAACAAGCTCTTGCATAGAAAGCAGTTTTAGAGTTCCAGTGAACAATCCTAAACCAGAGAATCACACCAAGTGAGCCATCACAGGACAGAGAGTTAGGCCAGAGAGGGGAAACCCAGGCAAGGAGACACATCTGAGCGCTTGCCAGCAGCCGCCGCAGTGGCAGCAGCAGTGGCGGCGGCAACTACAGGGCACCATACCTGAGCCACAGAGAGTCCGGGACGAAGGAGCCAGATGCAGCAGGGGAGTGGATTCTACTCAACACCAGCAAAAACCGACAAGGAGCGGACATCTTCATCCTGCAGTTCGCAGACCAGAGACGACCCAGGAACCAAGACTTGGCGTGAGTAGAAGCCTGACGTCCTCACTCCTTCTCAGGGAGCAGAGGAGGGAAGGCCACCCCTCCCACCCCAGAACCGGTGATCTCCATCTTGGATACCGACAAACCTCGGCGGAGCTGCTAGCTCCAACTCAGGCCTTGGAATAAAACGAGTCATTTAGCAGGTCACAAAAACTTAATGGCGCCGTGACCAGCCAGACTCAGCTCCACCCAGGGAAAAGTCACCCAGCTCGGGCGCCAGCCCTAGGAGTGGCTTTCTTCACTGGGTAATCAGAGCCGGAGGCTGCCCCTCCCTCTAGCAAACTCCACAATCAATTGAAATTCAGTAAACAGAAACCCTGAGACTGGCTCCAGGCTGGGCTCTGTGAGTTTTTCACAAAATAGCCCCAGGGAAAAGCTACTGTTTGTTGAAAGGCCTCAACTCTACCCAGAACCTAGCCTCATCACTGCATCCCCCTCTTTTGTGATTGTCAAAGCAGATCAGCCTCCATTAAACTAACCTGGGAGGAGGATCTCAAATTCCTGGGTAAAGCAGAGCATTTTTCTGCCTGTTCCAACAAACTGACTTAAGAAACCAACCAAGCAACAGGACCACAAGCAGACCAGAGACTCCAACAAGAGGCTGGTTAAAGACACAAGGGAGATACAGGATCTTTCCCACCCCTCCCCCCAAAAAAATCAAAGAACTTCTTCTTCTTCTTCTTCTTCTTTTTCTTCTTTTTGGTACCTTATTATAAAATTTTTTTCTTTTCTAAAACATTTTTTAACCTTTAATTTTTGCCTTTTTTTAAAAAAATTGTTTTCCAGTAACTTTTTTTTCCTCTTATAATTTTTATTTTAGGGATATGTGAATGTGCGTTTTTCTTTCTTTTTTTGTCTTCTTTCTCTTTTTTTCTTTTTTAATTATATTTTGTTTTTTGTTTAGCTCTACTGAACTTCTGATCTTTTTTTCTTCCTTTCTTATCTTTTTCACTTTTTCCTCTCTTTTGTTCTTCTTTATATGACTTAACTCTTGTCCTGTACATCCTCAGATAAACCCATAGTTAACTAGTAGACCCTATCCCCCATTGTGTACACACTAAATCCACAAATTTATTACTCAATTCAAAATCTCTGAGACTTAAATTCCTTAATAGCAGTACTACCTCTTTATACCTATATAATATTTTAAGCATTTTTATTTTTAAGTTTTTCACATCTCCTCTATGTCCATCTCCTTCTCTCAATATATTCACGTTCTTCTCTAAATAGATTGTTTTTGTGTCTACATAATATTATTAATTTTTACTTTTCTATTTTTTCTGATCTCTTTTCTTATCCCTTTCCCTTTCTTTTTTTTTCTCTTTCTACTTTCATCCTACCCAACTTATTTATAGCATTGAGATTAGGACTTAGTTAACTTTCCCTGTGCCTCCCCACACAAATCTATTCCTATTTTTTACCCACATCTCTCCCTAACCCTAATAAT
>NW_012267349.1:4567327-4579012 GCF_000151885.1 Dipodomys ordii
GTATATTTTAGATATGAGACCCTTGTCCAGTTGTATGGCTAGTGAAGATCTTCTCCCAATCCGTGGGCTTTCTATTGATCTTGCTAGCTATGTCCTTTGACATGCAGAAGCTCTGCAATTTCATGCAATCCTATTTGTCCAACCTTTCTTTGATTTGTTGTGTTTCTGGGTCTCTATTAAGAAAATTCCAGCCTGTGCCAAGGAGACTTAGGGTTTCTCATATTCCATCTTGTAATGTTTTCAGAGTTGACTCTGAGGTCTTTGATCCATTTGGAGTTGATTCTGGTGCAGTGTGATATATAAGGATCTAGCTTTAGTTTTCTACAAATAGTTAACCTAATTTGTCAGCACCATTCACAGAAGAGTCTGCCTTTCTTCCATTCTATTTTTTTTAATCTCTCTCATAGAACATTAGATTATAAGATTAGATGGCTATAGGTCTTTAGGTTTATTTCTGGGATTTCAATAATATTCCATTGGTCCTGAGATCTGTTTTTGTGCCAGTACCAAGCTGTTTTGATTACTATGGCTTTGTAGTAGAGTTTGAAATTTGGTATTGATATTCCTCCAGCACTGTTCTTTCTGTTAAGGATCATTTTTGCTATATAAGGTCTTTTATTGTTCCATATGAATTTTTGGATTGCCTTTTCTATTTCCTTGAAGTTTGAGAATGGAATATTGATAGGTATCGCACTGAATTTGTAGATAGCCTTGGGGAGTATTGTCTGTTTCATGATGTTAATCTTTCCAATCCAGGAGCATGGGAGTTTTTTTGCCTCTCTCAGTTTTGTTTTGATGTCCTTTTTCAGGTTTTTAAAGTTTTCATCATAGAGATCCTTCACTTCTTTGGTTAAGTTAATTCCTAGGTATTTTATATTTTATGGGACTATTATGAGTGAAGTTGCTTTCCTAATTTCAGCCACACTTTTCTCATTGTTGGCAAGCCATGCTACTTTGCCAAAGTTTTGAATCTCCTTGAATAATTTGGGAGCAGAGTCCATGGGATTCTTTAAATACAAGATCATGGCATCTGCAAAGTGTGAGAGTTTTACTTCTTCTTTCCCTATTGGATCCCCTTTATGTTTGCATCTTATCTTATTGCTGTAGCTAGGTATTCTAATACTAGATTGAAGAGCATTGGAGAGAGTGGACATCCTTGTCTCGTTCCTGAGTTAGGAGGAAATGGCTTTAGTTTTTCACCATTGAATATAATACTGGCTGTAGGTTTGTCATATACAGCCTTTATTGTATTGAAGTATGTTCCCTTCATTCCTAATTTTTCCGGAACTATCATCATAAAGGGGTGTTCGATCTTGTCAAATGCTTTTTCTGCATCTATTGAGATAGCTGTGTGGTTCTTATCCTTGCTCTTGTTGATGTGATAAGTTATGTTCATTGATTTGCGTATATTGAACCAGCTTTGCATCCCTGAAATGAATCCTGTTTGATCATGGTGTATGATTTTTTGGATGAATTGTTGAATTCCATTGGCCAGAATTTTGTTGAGAAGTTTTGCATCAGTATTCATCAAAAAAATGCATCTATAGTACTCTTTCTTTGATGAGTCCCTGCCTGGTTTTGGGATGAGGGTTGTGATGCCTTCAAAGAATGAGTTCGGTAGTGAGCTTTCTCTTTCAATTTCATTGAAGAGTTGAAGGAATATTGGTGTGAGTTCTGCTTTGAAGGCCTTGTAGAATTCGGCTGTAAAACCATCTGGTCCTGGGCTTTTCTTAGATGGGAGGTCTCTTATTACTGTTTCTATTTCAATGCTTGATATGGGCCTGTTAAGATGGCTTAATTCATCTTGGTTTAGTTTTGGCATGTCAATATTTGCTAGGAAAGCATACATTTCTGCCAAGTTCTCAAACTTATTAGCATAAAGTTTAGAGAAGTATTCCCTTATAATGTTCTGAATCTTGGTTGTTTCTGTGGTGATGTTTCCATTCTCATCTCTGAGTTTATTAATTTGGGTGTGTTCTCTTCTTTTTCTGGTAAGATTTGCTAAGGGTCTGTCAATTTTGTTAAGTTTTTCGAAGAACCAACTCTTTGTTTTGTTGATTCTTTTTATGTTTTTTTTTTGCAGTCCAATTCATTTAATTCTGATTTAATTTTAATTATTTCTTTCTGTCTACTGGATTGGGGTTTATCTTACTGCTCTTTTTCAAGGGGGCTCAGATGTGTCATTAAATTGTTAGTTTCAGATCTCTCCAATTTGTTGATGTAGGAACTCAGAGCTATAAACTTGTTCCTGAATACTGCCTTTGCTGTGTCCCATAGGAGCTGGTAATTTGTGTGTTCATTTTTTTTGAATATTATGAACATTTGAATTTCCTTTCTAATCTCTTACATGACACACTCGTGATTCAGCAGTGTGTTGTTCAGCCTCCATGTGTTACCGGACTTTCTTTGGTGGCTTTTGGTGTTGAGTTCTAATTTAAACCCTTGTGTTCTGAGAGAATGCGAGGTATAACTTCCATGTTTCTGTATTTGGACAAGTTTGCTTTGTGGCCTAAAATGTGGTCTATTTTGGAAATAGTTCCATGTGCTTCTGAGAAAAACGTGTATTCTGATGCTGTTGGGTGAAATATTCGGTAGAAGTTTGTTAAATCCAGTTGATCTATTCAGTTGTTTAGATTTGGGGTTTCTCTGTTGAGTTTTTGCTGAATTGACTTATCTAGTGGGGATAGTTGTGTGTTAAAGTCCCCAACAATTAATGTCTTTGGATCTATATGGGATTTGAGGGAAAGTAGTGTTTCTTGGATAAATTTGGGTGCTCCTTTGTTTGGTGAATAGATAATTAGAATTGTAATATCCTCCTGAAGGAGAGATCCCTTAATTAGTATGTAGCGACCTTCTTTATTTCTTCTCAATAATTTTAATTTGAAGTTTATTTTATCTGGTATTAGGATTGCAACTCCCGCCTATTTATGGGGGCCGTTTGCTTGGTAGATTTTGTTCCAGCCTTTCACATTGAAACTTTGTTTGTTTTTATGGGCAAGTTGTGACTCCTGAAGGCAGCAGAGAGAAGGATCTTGCTTTTTAATCCAACTAGACAGTCTATGTTGCTTAATTGGAGAATTAAGTCCGTTAATGTTGAGAGATAGGACTGAGAGGTATTTGGGAGTTTCTGCCATTTATCTAGCTTCTTGAGGCTGGGGCAACTGGGTTCTTCCTAAGGTTCTTGGATTCTCAGTTTGGGTGAGGTTTCTTGCCCTTTATTGTGGTCTTGATGGCTTTCTATGTGTAGGACATCTTTAAGAATCTTTTGTAGGGCTGGTTTGGTGGAGATATATTGTTTCAATTTTTCTTTGCTATGGAAGGTTTTTATTTGACCTTCAGTTATGAAGGAGAGTTTAGCTGGGTACAGTATTCTTGGTTGATAGTTGATTGTTTTTAGGGCATGGCATACATCATTCCAGGCTTTTCTTGCTTTGATTGTCTCAGCTGAAAAATCTGAGATGATTCTAATTGGTTTCCCTTTATAGGTGATTGATCTTTTCTCCTTGACAGCTTTAAAGATCTTTTCCCTGGTCTGAATTGATCCTGTGTGGATTATAATATGATGGTGGGATGTCCTGTTCTTGTCTGTTCTATTTGGAGTTCTAAAAGCTTCTTGTATCCGAATAGGCCTATCTTTTTGTATGTTTGGGAAGTTCTCTGCTAGGATCCTGTTAAACAAATTTCCTAGACCATTAACTTCTGTTTCTAGGTGCTCCTCTACACCCATTATCCTCAGATTAGGCCTTCTGATAGTGTCTTCCAAGTGTTGGATAGATCCATAATATTTCTTGGATTTGTCTTGCATGGTTCTATGTTCTTTCTCTATATTATCTAGGCTGTCTTCAATCCCTGAAATGCAATCTTCTGCATGGTCTAACCTACTCTCAAGGCTTTCTACTTTGTTTATTTCTTTTCCTCCTAGTTGGTCGGCTTTGATGGCTTCAAATTCCTTGTTGGAGATTTGTTTTAGATTTTGTATGAACTTCTTTACTTCCTTAATTTGGTGTTCAGTGTTTATTCTCAAATCACTTAGTTGATTGGTTATGGTTTCCTTGAACTCCCATTCCTTCTGTTGGGTTCCATTCCGCAATGCTTTTGTGGTCTCCCTGCCTTCTTTCAAATCTCTGTTTATAGATTCCATAAATGCCTTTAGTGATCTTTCTGTATTCTCATCCCGCTCTCTCAATTCCTGTATTACTCTTTGATTAGCTTCCTCACATTCATGCAATTCCTGTAGTTCTCTTTGAGTGTTCTTAGCCTGCTCATGCCATTCCTGACTTTCTCTTTGACGGATCTCAGCCTGCTTACACCATTCCTTTATTTCTTTTTGAGTGTTCTCAAGCTGTTCATGCAATTCCTGTATCGATCTTTGAGTAGCTTCCTCACACTCATGATATTCCTGTATTGACCTTTGTTTTGCCTCCTCTCTTTTCTTATCATTCTCATACAGAGTCCTTTGCAGGTTTTCACTCTTTTCATTTACCATGTTTACCAGTAGTGTTTGTAGAGCTTTTTGGGAACTCTCCTCTGGATTATTCAGTATCTGCTCTGTCCCCTGATCTGCTCTGTCCCATGAATGGGAGTTGAGATACCCGGACTTGCCATTTTTCTTGTGTTTTTTCGGGTTGCTCTGCCCATTTGGTATGAAAGTAACACGGTTTGTGCTATCACAGTATTTTAAGGCAAGCATCAACCAAAGTCTCTAGTTGCACAGTCAAAAGTCTACAGCTACAATAGTTCAACAGATATTTCTATTCAACATCAATCAATGAATGGGCTACGAACCACAAAGAAGAATTTGACAAACAGAAATTATTAGGTTTAGGGAGAGATGTGGATAAAAATAAGAATAGAGGCATGTGGAAAGGCAGAGGGAGAGTTAACTTAACTAAGTCATAGTCTCAAAACAGGAAAGAGCTTGAATAGAATGGTAGTAGAGAGAGAGAAAAAATGAAGAAAGAGAAAGAAAAAAGACAAGAAAAAATAGAAAAACAAAAATTAAAAAGTGCAACACTTAAAAGTTATGCAGAATGAAAATGTAATATTCAGAGAAGAACATGGATAGAATAAGAGATGGGGAGGGATAAAAAGGAGACGTGAAAAACTTAAAAATAAAAATACTTAAAATATTATATAGGTATGAAGAGGTAGTACTGCTATTAAGGAATTTAAGTCTAAGAGGTTTTCAGTTGAGTAATAAATTTCTGGATTAAGTGTGTACACATGGGGGCTAAGGTCTAATAATCGATTATGGGTATATCTGAGGATGAGCAGAACAGCAATTAAGTCATACAAAGAAGAGTACAAGGGAAGAAAAAGTGAAAATAATGAGAAGGAAAGAAAAAAAGGATCAAAAGATCACTAGAGCTAAACAAAAAAAAATTTTTAAGAAGAAGAGAAAAAAAGTACACACACATATACCCCTAAAATAAAAAGTATAAGTGGAAGAAAAAAAAGTTAATAGAAAACAATAAATTTTTTTAAAGTTAAAAATTAGAAACGAAAAAGTTTTAGAAATAAATTTTTTATAAAAGGTACAATAAAAGAGTTCTTTGATATTTTGGGTTATGGATGGGTAGATCTTGTATCTCCCTTGTGTCCGTAACCAGTCTCTTGATGGAGTCTCTGGTCTGCTTGTGGTGTTTGATTTTCCTGTGGCTTGGATGCTTTCTTAAGTCAGTTTGTTTGAGCAGGCAGAAAAATGCTCTGCTTTACCCAGGATTTTGTGATCCTCCTCCCAAGCTAGTTCAATGGGAGGGAGATCTGCTTTGAGTATCACAAAAGATGGCTGTTTCCTGTAGTTTGGAGATGCTATGATGAGGCTAGGTTCTGGGTAGAGTTGAGGCCTTTCAGCAAACAGTAGCTTTTCCCTGAGGAGCTAACTTCTGAGAAATTCACAGAGCCCAGCCTTGAGCCATTCTCAGGGTTTATGTTTACTGAATTTCAATTGATTGTCAAGGCTGCTGTAGGGAGGGGCAGCCTCTGGCTCTGTTTACCCAGTGAAGAAAGCAATTCCTAGGGCTGGCGGCCCAGGCTAGGTGACTTTTCCCTAAGTGGAGCTGAGCCTGGCAGGTTAGGTTAGGTTCCTGTGACCTGCTAAATGACTCTAGTTTTCTTCTAAGGCCTGAGTTGGAGCTAGCTGCTCAGCCAGGCCTTTGTCAGTATCAAAGATGGAGATCTCCAGTAGTGGGGGGGGTAGGGGTGGCCTTCCCTCTGCTCCCTGAGAAGGAGTGAGGAAGTCAGGCTTCTACTCATGTCAAAGTCTTGGTTCCTGGGTCGTCCCGGGTCTACAAACTGCAGGATGAAGATGTCTGCTCCTTGTCAGTTCTTGCTGGTGTTGAGTACAACCCGCTCAGCTGCTGACTGTGGCACCTTTGTCCTGGACTCTCTGTCTTGCAGGTATGGTGGCTAAGGCCGCCACTGCCACCGCCACCACCACTGCCACAGCTACAACTGCGGTTGCTGGCAAGTGCTCAGATCTGTCCCTTGCCTGGATTTTCCAGTCTGGCCTAACTCTCTGTACTGTGATGGCACACTTGGTGTGATTCTCTGGCTTAGGACTGTTCACTGGAACACTACAACTGCTTTCTATGCGAGGGCTTGCTTAGCCTCCAGCTTCTCCTCCACCAGCTTCCCAGAATTCCTCTGCTCTGATTATTTTAAAGATAGGATCTTAAATGTTGCCTGTGCTGATCTGGATTGTGATATTCCTATTTACTATAATTTCTATAGCTTAGATGACAAGTATACACAACTGGGCTCATTAATAGATCAGATGTACTTTCAGGATTTTTTGTTTGTTTGTCACTAGTGCCTGGACAGTATGCTTCTTTATATTGATTATTTCCAAAATTTCTATATGTTTAGAATATTAAAAAAATTTCTTTGGGAGGGGTCCGGTCTTGGAGCCTTAACTCTAGGGCTGGGTGCTGTCCCTCAGCTCTTCAGTTCAAGGCTAGCACTCTACCACTTGAGCCACAGCCCCACTTCTGGCTTTTTTTTCTTTTTGCTTATGTGGTGCTGGGGAATCAAACTCAGGGCCTCATGCATGCAAAGAAAGTGCTCTACCACTAAGCCACCTTCCCAGCCCCTATGTTTAGAATATTATGGGAAAATATTATTAAAATCATAGACAAGCCAGACACTGGTGACTCACAACTATAATCCTAACTTCTTAGGAGTCTGAGATCTGATGATCATAGTTTTAAGTTATCCCAGACAAGAAAGTCCAGGAAACTCTTATCTCCAATTAGTTATTAAAAAAGCTAGAGTGTAGCTGCTGTTCAAGTGATTGAATGCTATTCTTGAGCAAAATAGCTAAGAGGCAGCCCTAAAGTTCTGAGTTCAAACCCCAGATCGAGCACCAAAACAAACAAAAACCAACAAAGGGCAGTTTTGAGGTCAGTGACTCTAACATTTCTTATTATGATTTTGATTATGATCAGGTTCTGTGGATTATAGTTTTCTTACCTATACAGTGTGTGTAGTACTGAGCATAAGCCAAGTGCCAGTGATTTGCACCTGTAATTCTAGCTACTCAGGAGGCTGAGATCTGAGGATTGTGGTTCAAAGCCAGCCTGGGCAGGAAAGTCTTTAAGACTCTTGTCTTGAATAAAGCCCCAGAAAACTGGAAGTGGTGCTGTGGCTCAAGTGGTAGAGTGCTTGCCTTGTGCTGAAGAGCTGAGGGACAGTGCCTGGGCCCAGAGTTCAAGTCCCACAACTGACAAAAAAAAGAGCAGTATATAGGGTTGCTAAAAACATGTAATGTATTTAAAATAGTACAACACGACATAGACTATAAGAACATCAGTTTTATCATCTTAGAATCACAGAATTTGAGATTTCAAATACTGGAGGACATTTTACTCAACCTTTAAATTATCCAGGCATGGGAGTTGATATTCATAAAAGAAAATAAATGGCTTATCTCAGCTGACTAGCTCATGAACAAAGATCTGTACTTGAACTCAAACCTCTGGATCTTATTTCCTTGTTCTTTTCTTTTCTTTTCCTTTCTTTTCTCTTCTTTTCTTTCCTTCCTTCCTGCCTCCCTTCCTTCTTTCTTTCTTTGCCTTTTGCTTCCTGAGCAAAACAAGAGTTCAGCCTTGAATTATTCCTGATTTTGTTCATTTTGTTTTGGTGTTTTTTTATGCTACTTTTCACTGCAAAGTGGAGCAACAGATTTCCTAGAGTGATTGTTGATGCTAAAACCAAGCAGATTGCACTCTGAGCATGAATTTACTTGAGAAATGCTGAATATTAGTAGTGTTAGCTGAATATCACTGAATGCAGGGAAAGTGACAGCATGAATCAAAGAATGTTGGATTAACCTATGTGGAAAGTTAAGCTTTGCTTTATGGCAAAGCATAATGGGCTACTCTTTCAGAAGGTCTCAACAAATTCACCAATGAAGAGTCCCTTAACTGGCTTCCCATTCTGGCCTTCCTTCTGGCTGGTCCAGATTTCCCACTACAGGCCAGGCAAACTCTATAGCATCAATCCATGCTTGAAGCCCTTCCTCACTTCTTGGTATTAACTAACTGAGTAGGCTTTGTAAAAACCTCTGAACCCTTCTGTACAGATCTTCAGTACTCTGTTTTCAGGTATGGCTTAAGTTTCCATTATTATGTCATAATCACTCATATAGATGTTTCTCTCCTACACGGGATGTGAACTGCTTGAGAGAGAGGCACTATCTTTTAGTTAAGTCTGTAAGTAAATGTACCTAGGTTCTTTTTGTTGTTGTTGTTGTTTATAGAGCGTGTACTCTGGGTCTGAGCGCTGTTCCTCAGCTCTTCAGCTCAATGCTAGTGCACTACCACTTGAACTACAACACCACTTCCAGTTTTCTGGTGGTTTATTGGAGATAAGTGTTTCACAGACTTTCCTGCCTGGGCTGGCTTTGAACCGCAATCTCAGATCTCAGCCTTCCGAGTAGCTAGATTACAGGTGTGAGCCACTGGCACCCAGCTTGTACTTAGGTTCTTAATATTTGCTGATTAATTTTCTGTACACTGATGGTCAAATCTAGGCTTGTCCTTTCCTTTTTTTGTGGACTTTTGGGTATTTATTGTGTCAACAATGTAATATTTCACAAATATTTGTAGCAATATAACTACAGTTAATATACAGATATAATTATATTTTCCTCAAGAAAGTGAAAAGATAAAGGAAGAACTCTATATATGGAAATTCATGAGTGAAGGGAGTCATAGTTCTCATATGAGAATCACCAGGATAGAATCCTTCAAATCCCTTCTTGTGGTCACTATACCCTGGCCTCAGAATATTCAGTGGTAGCTTGTCATCTCATTCATTCAAGAGGACTTCATCCTCCAGAGAACCTCTCTCTTCTTATCCTGAAAGGTGGAGTGGCCTAGATGTTAGTAGCTTGTGTGTGCTAGCAACATATTACACTGTAGGCACCACATTTCTGATGAAGTAAGCTCAGACTTGGTCAGTGTTTACAATTAAATCACTATTTTGTAAAGCTTGAAAAGCACTTGCTATAAATTATCCCATAGGGAAAAAAATCATAGACTTCAGTGAGGATTAGCTACAATGTTTTTTTCTTTTTCTTTTCCCCTCAGAGGGGTTACAGTTACATGAGCAAGGTAATGAGTCCATTTCTTAACAAGCACTGTTGCCTCCTCCTTTGTTTTTCCCCTACAATCCCTTCTCTTCCACATCCTCAACTATACTCCCCTCCCCCCCCTAAATTGTAAAGTTCATTTTTTAACATAGTGTCTTGTACATCTCATTGTTGTAATGTATCCCTATTTAAACATTTTGTTATTTCCCTTCCCTTCCCCAAATTATACCAATATTGTAAAGCTTGAATTCGGAAATCCTTACCCAAAAGACCACCAGAGACCATCACCAATGTAAAAGCAAAGGGGTCTTTATTGCAAGCTCAAGCTTGCTTAGTCCCCTTATACATAGCAGCAACCGATGACTCTGAGAGGCCCTAAGCCCAAGGTTTCAACACCTTTTACACACTTTTTAGGGAAGGCAGGGATTTTGCATACATCATAGCATCTTGTAACAAATCACAACACACTGTGGGAAAATCATAGAACAACCGTATAGTATGATTGGCGCACAACAAAGTGGGAAAGGACTAGAAACAGGTTGTTGGTCAGATCAAGGGGGCTAACATGCTTTAAATTGGTTGGATTGCACCACAGGGGAGTCTTTTCAAGAGGATATGTGCTAAACTGCAGGGTGTCGGGTTCAGATAATGGTCATCAGACCCCAGGAGGGGCTGTTCTGGAATTTCAGATATCTCCACATCCTGCCTTAAGCAAACACCATCTGTGCTTCCCAGGATTGTCTGTGCAAGGCAATTTCAGATATCTCGATATCCTTGCATATAGGGTTCTCAGGATTGTCTGTGGCTGGAATTAGGTCAAGGGTTAACTCCCAAAACTGAGATGGAGTCTTAAGTAAAATGGAGTTGCTTAGGTTCCTCAAATCAAATACAGTGAAAACAGGGTTTATACCGTGGAGGAGGGACATACAAAGCAACAAAAAATCACTTGGTACCTTATAAATATGTTAGAAACAATAACAAGAAACAAAAAACCACTTGTGTCCCTATTTTGGGGTCATTTCACTTAACATCAACTTATTTGACCTTTTCTGTTTTTCTGCTTGTCAGACATATACTAGTTATTGCAAATAAGGGACACCATAGGACCTCTGTTTCTTTGGGCCTGGCTTACTTCACTTAATATAATTTTTTCCAAGTCTTTCCATTTCCTGACAAATGGGGCAATGTCATTCTTTCTGATGGAGACATAGAATTCCATTGTGTGTGTGTGTGTTGTGTGTGTGTGTGTGTGTGTGTGTGTGTATGCCACATTTTCTTGATCCATTCATCTACTGAGGGGCATCTGGGTTGGTTCCATATCTTACCTATGGTAAATAATACTGCAATAAACATAGTTGTGCTGGTATTTTTAGTATGGTTTTGTTTGTGATCATTCGAGTAAATGCCCAAAAGTGGGATTGCTGGGTCATAGGGGAGCTCTATGTGGATTCTTTTGAGGAACTTCCATACTGCTTTCCAAAGTGGTTGAACATGTTTACACTCCCACTAACAATGCAGTAGGGTTCCCCTCTGGCCACATTCCCTCCAGCATCTTTTGTTATTAAATTTCTTGATTATAGCCATTTGAACTGGGGTGAAATGTAGGAGAAATCCTAGTTCTCCTTGTTACAGGCCAAAATTGTCTTAATAGAGACCCAGAAACACAACAAATCAAAGAAAGGTTGGACAAATGGGATTGCATGAAGCTGCAGAGCTTCTGCATGGCAAAGGGCATAGCTAGCAAGATCAATAGAATGCCCACGGATTGGGAGAAAATCTTCACTAGCCATACAATAGACAAGGATGTCATATCTAAAATATACTTGGAACTTAAAAAATTAAATCCACCAACAACAAATCCTCAAAGAAACAACTGCCCAATAAATAAGTGGGCTAAAGACTTAAAGAGAAACTTTTCTGAAGAGGAAGGAAGGATGGCCAATAGAAACATGAAGAAATGCTCAACCTCTCTAGCCACAAAAGAAATGCAAATCAAAGCAACATTGAGATTCCACCTCATCCAAGAATGTTGGTTTTTACATTATTCCATAACAACAAAATTTTGTGTCCACATAAATGTTCAAGAGTTAGTC
>NW_012267349.1:4579062-4580231 GCF_000151885.1 Dipodomys ordii
GGATGTTAAGGGTATACAAAGGAGGAGGCTGCAATGCTTGGTAAGAAATGTACGCATTATCCTGTCCATGTAATTGTAACCCCTCTGTACAGTATGTTCAGAAATTAAATTAAATTAAATTAAATAAAAAAAAGAAATGTACTCATTACCTTGCCCAAATAATTGTAACCCCTCTGAATGGTATTTTCACAATAAAAAAATGAAAAAAAGATATTTGATACAGTGTTATTTATATTAAAAATAGATAATTAAGAGACAGTTGTCAAAATACATAATATAGCTGCAAAATATTTGAAAAGCACTTAATGGAAAAGAGCTCATGACACTTAACAAAAACATTCAAAATATTTTAAAAACACAATGTGATATACAGCTAAATGAAGATTTAAATGAAAGAATATTTGCATATATAAAAGTAAAATATGAATATTTTAATGTTTTGACAGAAGAAACTAAGATTCATTCTAAACAGACACAAAAGTATCTTTTTATGAGTTATTGAGGGGTTTGAATTCAGAGCATCATACTGGCTAGGCAGATATTCTACCACTTCAATCATGCCTTTATCCTTATTTGCTCTGATTATTTTATTTTTTTAATTATGAAAAATACTGTACAGAGGTGTTACATTTACATGGGCAAGATAATGAGTACATTTCTTATCAAGGATTGTAGTCTCCTCCTTCGTTTCCCCTTCCCACCCCATCCTCCTACACCCCCCACCCAAAGCTCCTCCCCCCCCCACCAAAGTTGTAAAGTTCGTTTTCGACATCACGACTTGTACGAATCATTGTTGCAATGGGTCCACCTGTATCCCTATTGAAACGATTTGTTTTTTCCCTTCCCTCCACAAATTATACCAACATCAAATACAGTGAAAGAAAGGGTTATACCATAGGAGAGGGACATACAAAGCAACAAAACATAATCTTATAAATGTGTTAGAAACAATCTTATGAAACAAAAAAAACATTTGAATACATATCTTAAGGTTCATTTCCCTAACATCAACTTATCTGACCTTTTCTGCTCAACTCAGACATATACTAGATACTGCAAATAAGAGAAACCATGGGGCCTATGTTTCTTTGGGCCTGGCTTACTTCACTTAATATAATTTTTTCCAAGTCTTTCCATTTCCTAACAAATGGGGCACTGCCATTCTTTCT
>NW_012267349.1:4583030-4588380 GCF_000151885.1 Dipodomys ordii
CAACATTGAGATTCCACCTCATCCAAGAATGTTGGTTTTTACATTATTCCATAACAACAAAATTTTGTGTCCACATAAATGTTCAAGAGTTAGTCTTTTTTGTATGTTTTTTTATTGTAAAAATGCTGTACAGAAGGGTTACAGTTACATGAGCAAGGTAATGAGTACATTTCCTATTGAGCATTGTTGTCTCCACTTTGTTTTACCCTTACCATCCCTTACCTCCCACCTCCACAACTACACCTACCCCTCCACCCCCTCACCCCCACCCAAGTTGTAAAGTTCATTTCAACATAGTGTTTTGTACATTTCATTGTTACAATTGGTCAACCTGTATACTTACTTAAGCATTTGGTTTTTTCCTTTCCTCTCCCCGAATTAGAGAAGTGTATATAAAAGATTTAGGGCACCACATCAAATGCAGTGAAAATGGGGTTATACCAGGGGGAAGAACATACAAAGCAAAAAAAAAAAACAGATGTACATTATAAATATGTTAGAAACAATAGCAAGCAAGAAAAAAGATATTTGTGTCCTTATCTTGGGGTTCATTTCCCTTAACATCATCTTATATGGTCATATGTACATAGCTTTTGGCCTTTGCTGCTTGTCCTACACATGTACTAGTTACTGCAAATAAGGGAAACCGTGGGATCTATGGCTTACTTCACTCAATATAATTTTTTCCAAGTATCTCCATTTCCTAACAAATGGGGCCATGGCATTCTTTCTGATGGAGGCATAAAATTCCATTGTGTTTATATAACACATTTTCTTGATCCATTCATCTACTGAAGGCCATCTGGGATGGTTCTATCTTAGCTATGGTAAATAATGCTGCAATAATCATACTTGTGCTGGTAGCTTTAGTATGGTCTTGTTTGTGATCATTCAAGTAAATGCCCAAAAGTGGGTTTGCTGGGTCATAGGGGAGCTCTATGTGGAGTCTTTTGAGGAACCTCCATACTACTTTCCAAAGTGCTTGAGCAAGTTTACACTCCCACCAACAATACAGTAGGGTTCCCCTCTGGCCACATCCCCTCCAGCATCTGTTATTAGATTTCTTGATTGTAGCCATTCTAACTGGGTTGAGGTGGAATATCAATGTTGTTTTGATTTGCATTTATGTTATGGCTAGAGAGTTTGAGCATTTCTTCATGTGGCTATTGGCCGTTCTGATTTCCTCTTCAGAGAGGTTTCTTTTTAAGTCTTTCACCCACTCATTTATTGGGCAGTTGTTTTTTTGAGGATTTGTTGTTGGGGGATTTAATTTTTTGAGTTTCAAGTATATTTTAGATATGAGATCCTTGTCCATTGTATGGATAGTGAAGATCTTCTTGCAATTTGTGGGCTTTCTATTGATCTTGCTAGCTTGAAGCTCTATAGCTTCATGCAATCCCATTTGTCCAACCTTTCTTTGATTTGTTGTGTTTCTGGGTCTCTGTTAAAATTTCAGCCTGTGCCAAGGAGACCTAGGGTTTCTCCTATTCTTTCTTGTAATGTTTTCAGGGTGTCTGCTTTGACTCTGAGGTCTTTGATCCATTTGGAATTGATTCTGGTACAGGGTGATATATAAGGATCTAGCTGTAGTTTTCTACAGGTGAATAACCAATTTTGCCAGCACCATTTCCTGAGGAGTCTGTCTTTCTTCTGTGGGCCTATCTTTCTTCTGTAGGTCTGTTGGTTCATTTCTGGGTTTTTAGTTCTATTCCATTGGGCCTCAGGTATCTTCTTTTGCCAGTACCAAGCTGTTTTAATTACTATGGCTTTGGTTTGAGTTTGAGATTTGGTATTGATATTCCTCCAGCACCGTTCTTTCTGTTAAGGATATTTTTTTTTTTTGCTATTTGGGGTCTTTTATTGTTCCATATGAATTTTTGGATTGCTTCTTCTATTTTATTGAAGAATGAGGTTGGGATATAGATAGACATCACATTGGATGTGTAGATAGCCTTGGGAAGTATTGCCATTTCAGGATGTTGACTCTTCCAATCCAGGAGCATGGGAGGTTTTTTCCCCTTCGTACATTCTGCTGTGATTACCTTTTTCAAGTTTTTAAAGTTTTCATTGCAGAAGTCCTTCACTTTTTTTTTAAATAAGTTTTTATTGTGAAAATACTGTACAGAAAAACTATAGTTACATGAGCAAGGTAATTTTTTATCAAGCACTGTTGCCTTCTCCTTTGTTTTTCCCCTATAATCCCTTCCCTCCCATCTCCACAACTATACTCACCCCTTCCCCCTCCACCTAAATTTAAAGTTCTTTTTTCAACATAGTTTATTGTACATCTCATTGTTGCAATGGGTCAACCTCTATTCCTATTTAAATATTTTGTTTTTTCCTTTCCCCTCCCCAAATTATACCAACATCAAATACAGTGAAAACAGGGGTTATATTGTGGGGGGGGGGGAAGACAAACAAAGCAACAAAAATCACATGGTACCTTAAAAATTCATTAGAAAAAAATAGCAAGAAAGAAAAAACCACTTGTGTCCCTATCTTGGGGATTAATTTTGCTTCAATTCATCTTACCTGGTCATATGTATATAGCTTTTGACCTTTTCTACTTGTCCCAGACATATACTAGCTACCCCCAACAACAAATCCTCAAAAAAACAAGTGCTCGATAAATAAGTGGGCAAAAGACTTAAAGAGAAACTTCTCTGAAGAGGAAAGAAGGATGACCAATAGACACATGAAGAAATGCTTAACCTCCCTAGCCATAAAAGAAATGCAAATCAAAACAACATTGAGATTCCACCTCATCCCATTGAGAATGACTATAATCAAGAACTCTGATAACAACAAATGCAGGAGGGGATGTGGACAGAAGGGAAACTACTACATTGTTAGAGGGAGTGTAAACTTGTTCAAGCACTTTGGAAAGCAGTATGGAGGTTCCTCAAAAGACTCCACATAGAGCTCCCCTGTGACCCAGCAATCCCACTTCTGGGCATTTACTCGAATGATCACAAACAAGATCCTATTAAAGCTACCAGCACAACTATGTTTATTGCAGTATTATTTACCATAGGTAAGATATGGAACCAACCCAGATGCCCCTCAGTAGATGAATGGATCAAGAAAGTTATATATATATATATATATATATATATATAAATTCTATGCCTCCATCAGAAAGAATGACATTGCCCCATTTGGAAAGAGTTGGAAAAAATAATATTAAGTGAAGTAAGCAAGGCCCAAAGAAACATAGGTCCCATTGTTTCCCTTATTTGCAATGACTATTATATGTCTGGGTCCTTCACTTCTTTAGTTAACTCCTAGGTATTTTATTTTTTGTGCACTATTACAAAAGGAGTAGTTTTCCTAATTTCAGCTGTGCTCTTCTCATTATTGGCATACAGAAAAGTCATTTATTTTTGAGGATTAATTTTATACCTTGCTACTTTGCCAAAGTTTCGAATCAGCTCGAGTAATTTGGGAGTGGAGTCTATGGGATTCTTTAAATACAAGATCATGTCATCTGCAAAGAGGGAGAATGTTAATTCAGATTTCCCTATTTGGCTCCTATTTATGTTTTCATCTTGTCTTATTGCTGTAGCTAGGCATTTTAATACTAAATTGAAGAGAATGGAGAGAGTAGTTTCCTTTCCTTTATTTGCTTTTTTCCTTCTATTTTTTTAGTTTTTGTCTAATGTTTTGCTTTTATTAAGGCCATTAGTCATATTATTAGTGCTTGAATTTCCATATGTTTGAATTTCACACATCTTGAGTCACACTTGGAAACACAATTCTGATATCAGCAATGAAAATGGAATCCTGCTTAAAACAGCAATAGTTATATAAATAATTTTGGTTGAAAAATTTATTAATGATTCTTTGCTTCGAGGGATAAAAGCATGCACTCACATTTTTATCAAAAACAATGTAAATTCAAAAGTTCAAATCTTTTGTGTGAAAAAGTAGGCTCCATGAAATCAAAATCCAAACAAATCACACAAAAAAGTTGATCCTATTTTCCTGAAAGTGACAGTTTCCGTCAAGTTGGTTTATGGAGTTTCCAAGGGGGCTTTTGGGTCTCTTCCTTTCTCTTTCCATCTTCTCCATCAATTCATTCATGTGTATGCTCGGAAGTCTATTTATCTATAGTGGAGAAAGTGAGGGGTTGTCATTCTCTAAACAAATGTCTCAGATCCTATGAGAGAAATTTCATGACAGCATTTGCACAGTACACGGCTGTGCCTGTGAGTGAGAGAAATTGCTCTAACTTAATGTGGCATGTAATAATAATATCTCACATCAGTTTCTTCTTCTGGGAAGCTTTTCCCAGCCTTCCCATCTGGGTTCTGAAGCCTTCCTTACTCTATAATTATTTCCTGTGTTATATCACAAAGCATATGCTAAAAAGTGATGCTGAATAAATGAGATGGTGCCGTGGAGATTTATTTGTGACTATGTATACATATACATATGCATTTTTCTCTCTGTGTATTTATTTAACAAACACTCAGATAACACTTAGTATGTGCAAGGTGTGCTTTTAGATGTTCCGTACATGTACTTATTCAGAATTTTCTAGTTTACCAAAGCACACTCCACACATTGGCTCATTGTTTCATCATTTTAACGGAGCAGTAAACAGATGGATAAAAATGATCTTCATGTCACAGCTTGGGGCGACACAGTCAGGAAGTCCTTCTCTTTATGCATGGTTGCACAGGATGCAGATAGCAGAGTTCAGTTACTTGAACTGAACTTCAGCCCACCAGTGTTTTGCAAGAACAGCTCTAATGAGTAACCTCTTAAGGATTACCACCTCTGCAGTAGGTGAAGATGGAAGAAAAGCTTTGGCTTTTTGGGCAAATTGTTTAAAGAAACAGACTTTAATGTTTAAAACTAAGTTAGTAATGTCTTATGTAGCTATAGAAAAAATAGTGCTGCATAGGAAACATCTCTAGAATTCAGTGCCTAAAGAAACAGTATGAATTGGCTTTGCGTTGGTAGGTGTAAGCTGCAATTGGCTGGGCAGCTATGTACAAAGCCATGGGTCAGTCTGGCCTCAGCTCCTCACAGCAGGCTAGGCGCAGCACATCCCACATGTTCATACTGTGCTCCAGCATTATAGTGGGATAGTGAATCTTGGATACAAGAATACTGAATTTTTGAGTGCAAGAATTCAGGAGCAACTACACTATCCTAAATCAAACCTGCCAGTGTCAATATCTGCTGACACTTCATTGGCCAAAGTAGTTTACATAACCAAACCCAGTTCAAGTTAGGAGTATACTATATATCTTTAGGCTTGACATTTTCTTTCTTTCTTTCTTTCTTTCTTTCTTTCTTTCTTTCTTTCTTTCTTTCTTTCTTTCTTTCTTTCTTTCTTTCT
>NW_012267349.1:4588430-4626536 GCF_000151885.1 Dipodomys ordii
TTTCTTTCTTTCTTTCTTTCTTTCTTTCTTTCTTTCTTTCTTTCTTTCTTTCTTTCTTTCTTTCTTTCTTTCTTTCTTTCTGCTATTGAATGATTAGCATTATTCTTAAAGGCAACCTGAATGGGTATCAATATACCTAACACTTCAAACTCTTGTATGAGTCATACTTCTTACATGTATCAAAACTCATACTGAACAATGAATCCTGGATTACAAGGAGGATTTATGTTTTGCACCTGTCTTTGTTACAAATTAAACAATGACAAACAAGAACTAACCTAAGACCAATTTTTGATAGAGTGGGAATTTAGATTTTACCTCTGCAGATAGGAGAGCATATAGGCATAAATATTTTTGAAGAACAATCTTATTTATCTTACTTATTTTTGAACAACAGACACCTATGTGGTATTCAAATAGGGCTGCCAAATTTGATAGGTAAATAAAAATGCATGGCATCCAGCTTGCTGTGGTTGGGAACTGAAAAGTCCTCAAAAACCTGTGTGTCCACATGGCATTATTGAGAGGTGGTAGAACCTGCAAGAGGTAGAGTGTAGGATGTCTATCTGGGAATATCCTTGAGGAGGATAATGGGAATCCAGCCTGTTACTCTGCTTCCTGACCACTGTGAGTTGAACCTTTTTCTCACTATGTGCTCCTTGCCATGCCATGATCTACTGTCTTACTACAGGGCCAAATGCAATAGGTCTATCTGCCCATAGACTAGAACTTCCAAAGCAGCATGCCGAAATCTTTCCTCTTTATAATTGGAGTATCTCTGGTATTTTACTGTATTAACAGAACGTTGACTAACACACAATAAATTTGAATTGCAGATCAATGGCAACTATTTTTAGTATAAGTACATTCTAAATATTGCATGGGGCATTTTTTATAGTTTAAAAGACCCCTGTTTTATTTTGGTTCTCTGGAATTTAACTCAGTATCCTGCACTTTATTTGCAATCCTAATTTCAGACAAATCAGCTGTTCCTCACAAGATTAGAATAATAGTAAGACTATAAAATCGACCAGATTGCACAAAAAAGCACACCCATGTTGATTTTTCCAGTAATCACTTGTCTGCCACTATTGCTGTTGCTCTCAGCAAAAAAGGGACTGGCCTCTCCGAAAATATCACTAATTATTTTACGGGACAAGAACAGAAACCTACTGGCTTGTTACACTATCATTGAAGGAAGCAGTAGAAAGTATTGGAGAATTGTTGTGATTTTTAAATGCTGTTGGGGAACAATTTTGGGCATGCTGTCCCTGAAATCTCTCCCTGCAGCAGCATTCCAGGCTTGGTAATTGTATAATCTGAGTAAACAGAAGTGTTTGTCTTTGTCATGGCTTTCACCTCCTCCACTCTCACTAAGTTGGAAAAATATCAGTGTCCTTAGCAGCAGGTGAAGAATGGGATGTCCGCTCACTGGCCACAAAAGGCCAAAGTAGATTCATTTTCATTTGGTGACCATGGATGTTGAAGTGGTATAAAAACCTTTCATTTGGAATGACTCTTCTCTTCATGTATCCTTTGTCCCTCACCCTCAAATAATTATTTATGGCCCACATACCTCTGCCCCAGCTATTAAAATGGAAGGACAAAGGATACACCTGTGAATTGCTCCAGCTAGCCATTTGAAAGGCATTTGTTGGAGCAAATTACTTTGCTGTTTGATTGCTATGGTGCCAGTACTTTGCTGATGCCACACAAAGGGTCTTGAATTGTTGTATCTGTGCCTGTTTTTTAAAGGTTGAGGAAGAGGAGAAGCACAGATAAATAGTATGTGAGAAGTTTGAGATTCTTTTCTTCAAGCCTTGCTTTTCATCCAAAAATATTTATATTCAAATGGGAGGCCTGGTTTTTGTAGGCGAATGCCAACCCCATAAACTCAGGATGTTAATTTTCATTTCTGTGGGGATTAGAGATGATTCATGCTTTGCAGGAGTTAGACACACCAAAGCATTTTCTATTAACACCTGGAGATGACTGCAGAGGTGAAAGGCAGGTCTCGTAGAAAGAACGGTATGCTCTAGGGAGGAAAAATGTCGTTTTGTGGGTTTTTTTCTCTTTTGTTTGTGTGTGAAGATGAGATTTTTTTTCCTTGAGAAATAATTTCTATCTTGTTGCAAAATGTCACTGCAAAAATCTATTTGAGAAAATAGTGAATCATCCTTCTGTTGATTTTTTTTACTGTGTTCATAAAAAATATCACCTTAAGTATGTAGTGAAAATTAAGAGAAAATGAGCCATTTCACCTGTTTTTTTTTAATGATCACTTCTTTCTTCTCATCACTTCTGTGAAAGTAACAAAGGAAAACTCCTTTGACTAGCTGATTAAATAAATATCTATCTTTTTAGTAGAAGTCAAGAGAATTGAGGGAAAAAAGGGGCAAAATAAACAGGCACTTAAGTCTAATCATTTCTCTTGTAGCATCTGTGTCTTGGCAGGTGGGAGCCGAGAAAGCAGAATTTATTCTTACCGTGGCAATGGTTGTGGTGTTCTTGCTTATACCCTATTTAACTTCTAACTCTAATTGGTTATCAGGGAGCCCAAGAATTGTTAAAGGGGAAATAATGATCATGGTAAACATAGATCAGATAATAATACTAGTGATTATCGTTATCATTAATCACCAACTATTGAGAAGACTGTGCTAAATGCTATTTATACTTTATCCCATTTCTAAACTTCTAAAACCATATCAAAATACAGCAGTGATACTCACTAGACTCTGATAGAAATGAACTATTGAACTTGGAGGTGAGGGGAGTTGGGGGGAGTGGGAGACAAGGAGGGGTTGGGGTGACACTGCAATCCCTCTATACATCACCTTTACAATAAAAACTTTAAATAAAAGGGATGATAGAGGGTCCAATTTGTAGGTAAGGAAGTAAGTCAGGAAGAAGTAAAATAACTTCTGCTAGTTCTGCAGTTATGATATAGTACAGCCATAATGTGAACTATGGTGCTCTGACGTAAAAGCTGAATAGCTTAATATCTCTCTTACACAACAAATATATGTATTGGTATAATATGAGACACATGTAAGATTCATCCTTGTACCCCACTACTGGATTTTGCTACCGTTTGGGGTACCACCTTTTCAAAGTTCTGTTTTGAGCCTTGCTTTTTAGATCTTGAGAAGTCAGAAGGGATGTTAATTTGGGAACTAATGCAATGCACATTTTCCAGAGCCAAGAAATGAGAAGCAAGGTAGACATGCACAGCTAGGAAAGGCAGGTGGCAAAAGAGCATAGCACATTCAAGAGGGTGTCGTGGGTCAAAAGTGTAGCCCGTGAGCACAAGGAGAAAAGGTACAAGGCAGACCCAGAGCACTGGCCAAGCACAGATCCAATATTCCTTCCATTGTTGGTGTCAGGACCTGTAGGTGCTTGAGTCAGTCTTGTTAAAGAGTGAGTGAAAGCAAGGTTCAACAAACTTAAATTATCCTTACAGAGAGCTGTTTCTATTTCTTCCACCTCTATGATCTTTGCTTTGTGAGTATGATGGAGGATAGGGGTGGCTATTGAAACAGGAGGTTAATGGGGATTAGTGACTTTCAGATAAGCACATGGATTTCCTCACGGGGAAGTATTGATTTAAGATCTTGCATATTTCAAGAATATTTTTGTTTACTTGGACCACATAGGGATAACACCTTTACTCACTTTTTATAGGCATTGATCAATTTTGATAGTGGGAAATATCAGAGCAAAACCATATCAAATCCATAAAATTGTGGAGCAAGTATGATACCAGGATGGACCCCGCAGAAGTGAGATCCACGCTGAGAGCAGTGGACACACTTAGTGGATAGGTACCAAGGGAGATCTGTAAGACAAACTGTTCACCTCACAACGTCGATGGCCCATCTCTGCCAGGAACTATGCCCATCAGCCTACCAGGTTTATGAGGATTAGTAGAAGTATGGGGGTACCTCCAGTACCTCCTGTGAAAAACCAACTCAACCGTCAAAGATTCAGAAAGAAAATGGCACAGAGGCATAGCACTATCAGCATGTGCCTCACCATGTAGAATGTTTAGGCATATTGCTTGTGTACAGAGGCCCTCACCCTCCCATATGATGGTTTGTGTGGCAGTGCACTGACAACCGTTCTGCAGGTGAACAGTGATTGGGCTGTGACTCTGTAGCAAAACTGGACTTGACTCCCCTCCTCCCCCTGTCTTTAAGAAATTAATGTCTAGTTTCCACTGTGCCAAACATTGGTGAGAAGACAGTATTGTGTTGTTCAAAGGAGTGATGTCTGCCCTACTAAAGCTGTATGCTTTGGAACCTGTACTGGATGAGGCCCAGAAATCCTTGCTCTAGGCACCATGCCACAATCACACTGGACTTGGACTACTAGATGGATAGAAAGCTCCAGGGAGGAAAATTCCTGGATAGCTGCCTAATGAATATAGTTGTAGGAAATTCCGGGCATTATATCCTCTTTGCCTTTACTTTCTTTGCAATAAGAATACTGAATAACAGCTCTGTTCCATTGAGTGTTATATGATACTGGAAATGTCCTCTATCTGCATATCTAGTGATATAGTAACCACTAGCCACATGTAGATATTGACCACCTGAGATGTGTTAATGTGATTGAAGAGTTGAATCTCTTCTTTTCTGAGACAGTCTTCCTGTGGAACACTAGTAGGCCTCCAACTCTTATTCCACCTGCTTTGGCCTTTTATGTACAGAGATAAAAGGGACCTGCCACCATATCCAACTCAGAAATTGACATTTCATTTCTAGTTAAGGTAAACTGAAATAATCACATATGGCTGGTTGTCACATATTACATGAATCCTTATTGGAATAATTTTCTCATGGTATGTAGATAAATGGTGTTTATATATATATATATATGTATATATAGCATTCTTTTTAACAAATTTGTCTATATACACATATATTCATATACATAGATTCATTCCATAATAAGATTTGAGATTCTATCAAATTTACACAGACCTGTCACTTTATTATATATGAATTATTGCATAACACTCTGGCATCATGATGTTCTTCACATTTTATAACAGAAAACTCTGTGTGTGTATCTGTGTGTATATGTGTGTGTGTGTAAATATATACACACATCTGTATGTATACACACATGTACGTGTGTGTGTTTACCTTGTAAATTAGCAATGGAACCAGGGCCAAACCCAAGCCTATTTCTAAATCCCAAGGGCATGCAAGTGGATCATGACTCTCTCAGGTAAGACTCAACCTCAACCTTCTTGTAATCCATTGGTGATATGACTGGATGGCCTTAATGTGATTCACCTGTAAAGTGATACCTGAAGCAGGGGCTTGACATATGCAATTTATTTGGAGAAGTGACCTCTGGGAACAGAAATGAAGTCTAGAAAGTAAAACATGGAAGGAAAGAAGCCAAGTTTTCTCTGTTACGTTTATTATTGAGGCCATTAATGTGACCAGCTCAGGCTCAATCCTTCAGGCCCTCCAAGGAGCTCTGTGGAAGTACCCATAAGGATCTCTCACTAAAGCAGTGAGAATTTGTCCACCAGCCACTGTCCCCATTGGTCAAATACCTTAATGAAGTGTCAGCTCCTTTACAATGCTATACCTGTATATGTGTGAGCATAGGGTGAGTGGGTTGCCAAAGGGACAGAGAAATGATGGGAATAAAGCAAGGGACACAAGGTATCCAGGCAAGGCAGTATCAAGTTATTCTCAAGTATACCTGACTCCCACCAAAAGAGCCAAGAAGCTGAACTGAGAGAATATGAGATGGGACATAAAGATGTCCATGGGCAAAAGGGAAGGACTAAGTTGCATAGCTGAATGTAAAAATGAGAATCTGAAGAACCTCCAAGGCCTTGAGCAATGTTTCCATTAAAATGTAAATAAATGGGTTTGAATTTTTGATGCTTTCTTGAGCATAGTAACACAGTAGCAGTGATTTTGTGCATCATACATGGCTCTGTTTTAGTAGGAGCCTTGATTTTCCCGATGGCTCCATCTCTTCCTGGTTGACTTCATTGTGTCACCTACAGGGAATGATTTGAGGAAAATCATCAGCTTTTAAAAATATGTTTTACAGAATAAGGTTTGGAAGTGAATCCATAACTTAATGAATCCAACCCCATGTAGAAAGTTCTTTTAAAAATTACTATTATCTCATTTTACTTTTTATGAGCATGGCACAGAAGTTAAGAGCATTTGCCTGTGAAGTTAGATGGCTGACTCCAGATCCTTGCTCTACTACATCCTAACAGTGTTACCCCTGGAAGACTATTTAACCTCTCCAGGTCTCAGTCCTTTCTTCTTGAAGTAGGGATTATAGATTCTATTTTATATAGTTCTGGTGAGGATTAACTGACTCAACATAGGTAAAAGTCTTCTAACAATGTCTGGTACATAGAAAGCACAGCATGCATGCTTGCTGTTATTTGTACATTTGTACATTAAGAGTAACATGGTGTTTGGTACAGATAAAGGACTCTCCCCTGGATCAGTGTGCCTGCCTGGGTTGAATAACGTCTCCACTGAACACTTCATCCTTTTGAGATTCTTGCTTTATTTTTTTAGTCCACCACCTTCCCCTCTTTTTCCATTGTCTTTCACTTGATCAAACTTTGCTAATTTCCTTTCTGTATTTCTCATCTCTCTCCAATCTTTAAATGTTGGAACATTTCAAGTCTCACTCAATCTTTGGGTATCTTCTCTTCTGTATCAACAGTTTTTCCTAGATAATCTTATTTAGTCCTATGATTATAAAACTCATCTGTGCTGATCATACCTAATTGCCTATTTCTAACTCTGCTCTCTTGCCCTGAGATATAGGCTCCCAAATTCAGTTCCCTACTTGACATCTTAATTTAGTTAATTGTTAGAGAACTCAAGCTCAGTGTGGTCAAAAGAATCATTGATTTTCCTTTGTTATCCAATAGATTCCCCTTTCATTTTCTCCATTTCTTCTTTAAAACACAATCCCCAAATAACCCATTACTCAAACTCAGTAATTGTCTTTTCCTCATATTCATCATCCAAGCCATGGTCCATCTAAAACTCTCCAGCCTGAGATTTTTTTCTGTAAAACCACTACTAGCATCTCCATGTATGATTGAATAGGCTGTACATACTACATATGGTAGTACCTTACCACCAATGTAATAGGTGCTGTAAACTTGAATATTTATAAAAAAATTGTTAGCTAATGGTTTGAATGTTTTATCTTCTGAAAACACTATACGCTCAAGACAATCCTCTAGCATATGTAATTACAATACTTTGAGGAATAGATACTTCTTAATTATTTTCAAGAAATGCTATAAGAACTAGCAGTCTTTAAACACTGCTACCATAATCTCTTGCTCAGATGACCAAAATAGCCTTCTAATTTGTATCCAGTCTTTCTTTGCCTCCTCTGTAGTCTTGTTTGACAGATCAGTTGAGATTACTATTCTTCTTAACTCCTGTCTGTTAGTCATCTGTTGCTGAGTAACAAATTATGAACAAAATTAGTTTTAAACAACATAAGATTATTATCTCACAGTCAATATGAGTCAGGAACTTAGGCGAAGCCTCTCTGGGAAGTTCTAGCTCAGGATACCTCCTGGGAATGTAGTCAGAATGCTGGCCAGGGAAATATCCATCTGAGTGAAGCAGCTGGAGGACACATTCACAGAAGGCCTTAATTCTTTTTTTTATATAAGATTTTTTATTGTGAAAATACAGTAAAATTTTATGTCCACATAAATGTCTAAGAGTTAGAGTCTTTTTTGTATGTTTTTTATTGTAAAAATGCTGTACAGAGGGGTTACAGTTACATAAGCAAGGTAATGAATACATTTCTTATCAAGGATTATGGCCTCCTCCTTTTTTAAAAAATAAGTTTTTATTGTGAAAATACTGTACAGAGGGGTTACAATTACATGAGCAAAGGAATAAGTACATTTCTTATCCAGCATTGTTGCTGCCTCTTTTGTTTTTCCCTTACCATCCCATCCCTCCCACCTCCTCAACTACACCTCCCCACCCCACTCCCTAAATTGTAAAGTTCATTTTTCGACACAGCGTCTTGTACATCTCATTGTTGCAGTGGATCAATCTGTATCCCTATTTAAACATTTTGTTTTTCCTCTTCCCTTCTCCAAATTATACCAACATCATATACAGTGAAAACAGGGGTAATACTTTGGGGGATGGACATACAAAGCAACAAAAAAAAATCACATGGTACCTTATAAATGCATTAGAAACAATTGCAAGGACGAAAAACCCACATGTGTCCTTATCATGGGGTTCATTTCGCTTAACATCATCTTATCTGACCTTTTCTGCTTGTCCCAGACATATACTAGTTATACAAATAAGGGAAATCATGGGACCTATGTTTCGTTGGGCCTGGCTTACTTCACTTAGTATTAGTTTTTCCAAGTCTTTCCATTTCCTAACATATGGGGTGATGTCATTCTTTCTGATGGAGGCATAGATTTCCATGTATATATGCCACATTTTCTTCATCCCTTCATCTACTGAGGGGCTTATGGGTTGGTTCCATATGTTAGCTAGGGGAAATAATGCTGCAATACACATAGTTGTGCTGGTAGCTTTAGTTTGGCCTTGTTTATGATCATTTAGGTAAATGCCCAAAGTGGGATTGCTGGATCATAGGGGAGCTCTATATGGAGTCTTTTGAGGAACCTCCATAATACTTTTCAAAGTGCTTGAACACGTTTACTCTCCCACTAACAATGTAGTAGTGTTCCCCTCTGGCCACATCCTCTCCAGCATCTGTTGTTACTAGATTTCTTGATTATAGCCATTCTAACTGGGTTGAGGTGGAATCTCAATGATATTTTGATTTGCATTTCTTTTATGGATAGAGAGTTTGAACATTTTTTCATGTGTCTATTGACCATTCTTATTTCCTCTTCAGAAAAGTTTCTCTTTAAGTCTTTAGCCCACTTATTTCGTGGGCAGTTGTTTCTTTGAAGATTTGTTGTTGGGGGATTTAATTTTTTGAGTTCCAAGTATATTTTACATATGAGACCCTTGTCCATTGTATGGCTAGTGAAGATCTTCTCCCAATCTGTTGGCTTCCTATTGATCTTGCTAGCTATGTCCTTTGCCATGCAGAAGCTCTGCATCTTTATGCAATCCCATTTGTCCAACCTTTCTTTGATTTGTTGTGTTTTGGGGAAAATTTCAGCCTGTGCCAAGGAGACCTAGGGTTTCTCCTATTCCATCCTGTAATGTTTTCAGAGTGTCTGCTTTGACTTCAAGATCTTTGATTCATTTGGAGTTGATTCTGGTGCAGGGTGATATATAAGGATTTAACTGTAGTTTTCTACAGGTGATTAACCAAGTTTGCCAGCACCATTTACTGAAGAGACTGTCTTTCTTCCATTCTATTTTTTAACTCCCTTATGGAAAAATAGGTGGCTAAAGGTCTGTGGGTTCATTTCTGGGTTTTCAATTCTATTCCATTGGTCCTGTGGTCTGTTCTTATCCCAGTACCAAGCTGTTTTGATTACTATGGCTTTGTAGTAGTTTGAGATTCAGTATTGATATTCCTCCAGCATTGTTCTTTCTGTTAAGGATTGTTTTTGCTATTTGGGGTCTTTCATTGTTCCATATGAATTTTTGGATTGTTTCTTCTATTTCCTTGAAGAATGAGGTTGGAATATTGATAAGCATCACGTTGAATGTGTAGATAGCCTTGGAAAGTATTGCCATTTTCAAGATGTTGATCCTTCCAATCCAGGAGCATGGGAGGTTTTTCCACTTTTTAAGTTCTGTTTTGATTTCCTTTTTCAGGTTTTTAAAGTTTTCATCATAGAGGTCCTTCACTTCTTTGGTTAAGTTAATTCCTAGGTATTTTACTTTTTGTGGGGCTATTACGAATGGAGTTGCTTTCCTGATTTCAGCCACGTTCTTCTCATTGTTGTCATACAGAAAAGCTATTGATTTTTGAGGGTTAATTTTATACCCTGTTATTTTGCCAAAGTTTTGAATCAGATTGAGTAATTTGGGAGTGGAGTCCATAGGATTCTTTATATACAAGATCATGTCATCTGCAAAGAGGGAGAGTTTTACTACATCTTTCCTTATTGGATTCCTTTTATGTTTGCGTCTGGTCTTATTGCTGTAGCTAGACATTCTAATACTTAATTGAAGAGAAGCGCAGAGAGTGGACATCCTTGTATCGTTCCTGAGTTAAGAGGAAATGGCTTTAGGTTTTCACCATTGAGTATAATGCTGGCTGTAGGTTTGTCATATACAGCCTTTATGGTATTGAGGAATGTTCCATGGATTCTTAGTTTTTCCAGAGCAGAAGGCCTTAATTCTTTTACCATGTGAGCCTCTTTATGGAGCTGTCTCTGCATTAAAGCAACATGGCAGCCATCTTTACCCTGGAATGAACAATTAGAGAAAGTAGACAAGGAAGTAACCACAGTAATTTTGTGATGTAACTCATTGTTTTCTACCCAGGATCACACACACACACACAGAGCAGTGAATGAGTGAATGTCTGGACTGGTTTGGAGACATTTTTATTATTGCAGCCACAGAGAGGAGTCCTTACTGGCATCTAGAGTAGAGAGCAGAGATTCTGTCAATAATTGTATAGTGCTTCCCACAACAAAGACTTATCTGGTCCAAAATGTCAATAGTGTCATGGTTGAGAAATTGTAATGTAGCCTCAGAAGTCACATTTCTTTGCTTCTGACATTGGCTTTTGCTCACACAGACAAATTCAGATATAATGTAGAAGGGAGTAAGTACTGGGAGATAGGGATCAATGGCAGTCAGCTTTGACCACCACCACTTTGCCAGCAGTGTTACCTTGCATTTAGAATGAAATGTACACTACATGCCATGGTGTTTAGGTTCTGACTCATTTGGCCTCAGTCTCCATCTCCTATCTTAACACCTACCATGCTGTTCCTCTTCTATTATGCTCCAGCCACACCAGTTTTATGTCTCCTGTATAGAGCAAGCTTGACACTATTTAAACCTTTGTCCTTTCCTCAAATCATATCTCTTGAGCTTTGGGTGAAAACTTTCTTCTTATCATCCAGGAGTAGCTTAATGGCTCCAATTCGCATTGCTCTACCCTCACATCCCTAGTCAAAGCTTAGGTTTTTTTCTTGATTGACACACTGATACCCTTTATCCCATAATCTTATTTTATTTTGCTCATACATATCACCATCTAAATTGCTTGCATGTCTACACGTTTCTTTCTGTCTCCCCCTACAAAAACAGAAGCTTTACGAGGGCAGGGGCTTTGATTCAAGAGTCTAGGGAAGTACTTAGTGTACAACAGATGACTGAAGTTTGCTGAATGAATCAATGAGTATGCCTTCATGTTTCGAGTATTACATATGACCACCTAGTAGATTATGCAGGTGAATTTCTTCAATATATAGACAAAAGATAAGGAGAACAAAGTAAATTCCTTTTGAGTTAACCTTTTACAGGGAAGACCTGTACATACATTTCATGTTGTTTATCCTGTTCTGTGGCAAATTTGCCCATCCAAATCCTCTTCTTTTTAAAAAAAATTTATTGTAAGCAGGGCACTGGTGGCTCATGCCTTAATCCTAGCTACCCAGGAGTCTTAGATCTGAGGATTGTGGCTCGAAACAAGCCCTGCCAGAAAAATCCCTGTGAGACTCTTACCTCCAATTAACCACTGAGAAACTGGAAGTAGTGCTGTGGCTCAAGTGCCAGAGTGCTAGCCTTAGCACAAAGAGGCTCAAAGACAGCTCCCAGACCCTGAGTATAAGCCCTACAACTGAAAAAAATATTGTAAAGGTGATATACAGAGGGTTTACAGTTACATAAGTCATGTAGTGCATGAATTTCTTTTTGAACAGTGCCACCCCTCCCTCATTTTCTCCAATTTTTCCTCTCCAGGTCCCCTTCCTCCCGTTCATTTCCAACACTGTTGAATTGGTTCACTCTTGGCCTCTCTGTTCCTGTGTTTTTCCTTCCCCTCCTCAAATCAGATAAACTTATTATATACAAGACAAAGGGTACAAAAAATCAGAAACAGTGACAAAAGGGAATAAACCAAAGAAAAAAGAAAAGAAAGAACTGCAAACAGCACAACAAAAAGCTTCTTGTATCCATTTCTTGGAGTTAATTTCAATGAGCATCATTTTATATGATTATTTCTCTATCATGGGGCTTGGACTCAGGGCCTGGGTGCTGTCCCTGAGCTGTTTTTGCTCAAAGCTAGTGTTCTACAACTTTGAGCCACAACGTCACTTTCAGTTTTCTGGTGGTTAATTGGAAATAACCTCAATTCCACATCTCAACTTCCTGAGTAGCTGGGATTACATGCATGAGCCACCTGTGCTTGGCCAAATTCTCTTCTTTTACTTTCTAGTATCTATGCTTTTTGTGGTCTTGCCATAGACTTGTAGGAAAGTTAAAGACTTCACTTCTGGCATAAAGAAAGATTAGGGAATTGGTCATCTGACCTCAGCTTTGTTAATCTAGTACCAGAGCCATTATTACTAACTGGCTAAGGAGTCCCAGAAGTTGGTTCCAGCTATATCAATCACTTTTGGCCTTTGATTAAATAACTACATTTTACACAGTAGGGTAATCTTCTATGCAATCTTCTACACAAATAATTAAAAGCCAAGCCTACTGAATTGTACTACAATGTTAGTAGAATCAGTCTGCAGAATTCTTCCAGTCCTTTGGGTGTTTTGAATTTATAGACTCTCTTTATTCTGAGTTTACTTTTGGACCTGGAAGTCTCTGGAGCAGTGATTCATGTAACACCAGTACAAGAATCACCTTCAGACATATCACAGTTGAATTCCTAAACCCTCAAATCTTTACTCAAACTGACAGTCTTAGAAATATCCAAGTAAAGGTAGATATTTGCCCAGAATAAGCTGTCTCTTTGGAAAAGAATCAGCTATGCACAGTGAGGAAAGGAATTCAGTGAAGAAAGAAACACAGTAAACAAAGAAAGAGTCCTCGGGGATGATGGGTAGACTGGTCAACACTGACTCAACATTATCCCGTTTGGACTCAAATCATTACCCTCACAGTTTCAGACTTAAGAGTTCAATTAGAAGCCAGAATCAATGCCTGTGGATTCCCATTTGTTGATTGAGATCTTTTAATGTTGGACTACTCTGTGAGAAGGTTTGGGAGAGAAGTCATTATGAGCATTTGAAACCAGAGTGTGAAAATACTCATTTGCTGGGCATTGGTAAGTCACTGAAATGATCTCCCTATGCCATGCCAGGAGATAGACTAGCTCTACTTGAAATAGCATAATTATAACATTTGGCACAAAATGGAGTACAACATAAATGAAGTTCAAGAATTCAAGCACATCAGGAAGATAGAAAGGCAAAAAATTCACGGTAGGCATCCTAGGGGAAATTGGAATAATGGAATCTGAGATGTCTACAAGTAGTATGGCTATAAATGGCAGCTGCCTCAGGCAGAAACATTTATTACAGGGCTGAGAGACAGCTCCAGTGGCACATCTGTGTAGGTGAATGCATCAGTACAAATTTCTGTCCAGATTCCTGGGTCAGGGACTCTAGGGAGTCTGAAGATTGGAAGGCACAAATCAGAATAGAAATTACTAAGGTTTGGGAGAAAGGTGATATAAAAGTAAGCTATGATTTCGGTTTATTTTTCTTTCACTAACTAGAAGGTCTGTTACTCAGTAATCCTGAAAATCATCGAACAGTTCATGGTATGCTAAGAACATTCCAAGTCTTTCTTATCAGAAAGTCTCATGGCCTAAAATTCTGAGGGTTTTACCTAGGAAAATTGAGGATATCTTTTTCATTTTATTTCTTGAGGGTATTAGCTGGAAGATATATCTGGTGGCAAATGAGAAGATACACTAAAACCATGTTTGGTGTCATGCACCTGTCAAACATGCACCACCAAGAAAACCACCAAGTTCAGGTCACATGAGTTACACTCTTCCATTTTCCCTTTACTAGAGAGGAAAAAACTAGATAACTTTTATGATTCCTCACAGGTTTAATATATGAGATTGTTCCAAGTTAAGTGAAAGATAGAATTACTGAGCCAAACATTCTTGTCCCTCTTATTTGTTCAAAAATATTTATTAAGCTGTAATGATGAGCCGGGAGCTATGTGAAAACCTAGAAATTTAAAAGTAAATGTACATGGTCTCTACCCTGAAAGAGGTTGTTTAACTTAAATTGTGAGGCAAATGTGATTGGTGTACCACAGAAAGCACAGTGGAATGCTTTCCATTCAAAAGCCAAGGTTTGAATGGGAAATATGCTCTTGTTTATTTAGTTGCTGAAAGAGCTTGTTTCCAGATGAAGTCTCTGATGCTTAAAAAGAATAATATCAAAACTTCTTTGCTGTGGGACTGGGATTTGAACTCATAGCAGATACTTGCTCTTCCACTTGGGTAATGTGTGGAGCCCCATTTGCTTTATATTTTACATAAAACCTCAAGGTTTTTCCCCTGGCCAGCCACGGATTGCAATTGTGCTACCTTGGCCTTTCATCTAGTTAGGATGATAGGCATTCCAGCTTGTGTCTTTAGATAGGGACTGGTTAACTTTTCCCCAAGTTGGCCTGGACAGTACAGCTTTCTGCATAGCTGGAATGACAGGCATATACCACTGTGACCAGCTATTGGTTGAAATGAGAAGTAAGTGTCATGAACTTTTTGTCGCAACTGGCAAACCACCATTCTTCCAATCTCAGCCTCCTGCAGAGGGAGCTTTTGAATGCAACTTCCTTCATTAATCTGGTAGTTCTCTATTTCCCATTTTTTCTGTATGTATTCCATCCTTCAAAATAATCCACAGCTTTTGCTTCTCCACAATACGCTTTATTTTTCTCCTCTTATCTAGAACTCAATGAGCCCAACCTGTCATGCTCTGTTGCTGATGTTGCCATGGTGAATTATGGCAGCTCTATGAATTCTTTGCTGAAGAGTAACTCCTATCTTTCTGGAATCATTTGTGTATTTCTTCCCATCTCGAACTAAAATGACAGGAGTCAGTCACATAGGCCTGAACCTGGCAGCTAAAGCTGATAAAAAACGCTGACACAACCTGAAGGCTAATACTGATTAAAAATGCCATTAACAGTATTTCTGGCAGAGAAAATTTTTAATAAAGGAATTCAGTTAACTTTCTATGGTAGTGGAAGGGGGCAGTGGTGCAGATAATCCAAATGTCAGTTGTATTTAATTTTCCTCTCCTTTCCTGGGCTCTGATTGTGTAGTCGGAGGAGTATAGGTAAGGGCTTCAAAAGATGGTTCAGAGGCCTGGAGATACACATGACAGAGTCTGTTTTTGACCTCTAAGACTCTGGCCAAGTTTTTTTTCTTTTTTACATTGTTGTGGGGCTTGAACTCAGGGTGCAGTCCCTGAGTCTCTTTGTGCTCAAGGCTAGCACTTTACTGCTTGAGGCACAGTGCCACTTAAGGTTTTTGAGACGTTAATTGGATAGAAGAGTTTCATGGAGACTTTTCTGCCCAGGCTGGCTTCAAACCAAGATCCTGAAATGTTAGTCTCCTGAGTAGCTGGGATTACAGGCATGAGCTACTGGTGTTGGACTAAGTGTTCTGGTCTTTTGAAGGTTGAGATTAGTTTCAATTTTACACTTCATTTGACCTACATTCAATAAGAAGTTACCATGTATCATAGCATGAAGTAGTGAAGATTCAAGGGGTGATTTAGGGACTGTGCATGCAATTGATATGAGAGAAAGGTTGGATGGGGTTGGGATACCCATATTTTCATAGTTCCAGTGTATTTCTCTCCTAAGGTTGAGCAATAGGGTCAGCTCTCTGTGGGACCTCCCTCAGAACATTTTTTTATTGTGAAAATACTGTACAGAGGGGTTACAATTACATGGGCAAGATAATGAGTACATTTCTTATCAAGCATTGTAGCCTCCTCCTTTGTTTCCCCTTCCCATCCCTTCCCATCCTCCTCCCGCCCCCCCCCCACCCAATCCTCCTCACTGTCTCCAACAAAGTTGTAAAGTTTGTTTTTCCACATAACAACTTGTACATCTCATTGTTGCAATGGATCCACCTGTATCCCTATTTAAACGATTTGTTTTTTCCCTTCCCCTCCACAAATTATACCAACCTCAAATGCAGTGAAAGCAGGGGTTATACCGTGGGGGAAGGACACACAAGGCAACAAAGAAATCATCTTATAAATGTGTTAGAAACAATCGCATGAAAGAAAAAAACATTTGAATACATATCTTAGGGTTCATTTCCCTAATATCAACGTATCTGAACTTTTCTGCTTGACTCAGACATATACTAGTTATTGCAAATAAGGGAAACCATGGGACCTAAGTTTCTTTGGGCCTGGCTTACTTCACTTAATATAATTTTTTCTAAGTCTTTCAATTTCCTAACAAATGGGGCAATCAGTTTGAGTAATTTGGGAGTGGAGTCTATGGGATTCTTTAAACACAAGATCATGTCATCAGCAAAGAGGGAGAGTTTTATTTCTTCTTTCCTTAGTTGGTTCCCTTTTATGTTTGCATCTCATCTTATTGCTTTAGTTAGGCATTTTAATACTAGATTGAAGAGAAGTGGAGAGAGTGGACATCCTTGTCTTGTTCCTGAGTTAAGAGGAAATGGCTTTAGTTTTTCACCATTAAGTACAATGCTGGCTGTGGGTTTGTCTTATACAGCCTTTATTGTATTGAGGAATATTCCATGGATTCCTAATTTTTCCTGAACCTTCATAATAAAGGGGTGTTGGATCTTGTCAAATGCTTTTTCTGCATCTATTGAGATAACTGTGTGGTTCTTATCCTTGCTCCTGTTGATGTGATGGATTATATTAATTGATTTGCATATATTGAACCAACTTTGCATCCTGAAATGAATCCTGTTTGATCGTGGTGTATGATTTTTTGGATGAATTGTTGAAGTCGATTGGCCAGAATTTTGTTGAGAAGTTTTGCATCAATGTTCATCAAAGAAATGGGTCTATAGTACTCTTTCTTTGATGAGTCCCTGCCTGGTTTTGGGATGAGGGTTATGATGGCTTCAAAGAATGAGTTCGGTAGTGAACTTTCTATTTCAATTTCATTGTAGATTTGGAGGAGTATTGGTGTGAGCTCTGCTTTGAATGCCTTGTAGAATTCTGCTGTAAAACCATCTGGTCCTGGGCTTTTCTTAGATGGGAAGTCTCTTATTGCTGTTTCTATTTCAATGCTTGATATGGTCCTGGTAAGATGGTTTAACTCATCTTGGTTAAGTTTCAGCATGTCAATATTTGCTAGGAAAAGGTCCATTTCTGCCAAGTTCTCAAACTTATTAGCATAAAGTTTAGAGAAGTATTCCCTTATAATGTTCTGAATCTTGGTTGTTTCTGTGGTGATATTTCCATTCTCATCTCTGAGTTTATTAATTTGGGTGTGTTCTCTTCTTTTTCTGATAAGATTTGCTAAGGGTCTGTCAATTTTATTAATTTTTTTTTAAAGAACCAACTCTTTGTTTTATTGATTCTTCCTGTGGTTTTTTTTTTGATTCTAATTCATTTAATTCTGATTTAATTTTAATTATTTATTTCCATCTACTGGATTGGGGTTTATTTTGTTGCTCTTCTTCAAGGAGGCTCAGATGCCTTATTAAATCGTTGGTCTCAGATCTCTCCAATTTGTTGATATAGGAACTCAGAGCTATAAACTTGTCCCTGAGTACTGCCCTTGCTGTGTCCCAGAGGAGCTGGTAGTTTGTATGTTCATTTTTTTGAATATCATGAATATTTGAATTTCGTTTCTAATCTCTTCCATGACCCACTCATGATTCAGTAGTATGTTGTTCAGCCTCCATGTGATGCCGGACTTTCTTTGGTGGCTTTTGGTGTTGAGTTCTAATTTTATTCCCTTGTTGTCTGAGAGAATGCAAGGTATAACTTCAGTGTTTCTGAATTTGGACAAGTTTGCTTTGTGGCCTAAAATGTGGTCTATTTTGGAAAATGTTCCATATGCTGCTGAGAAAAACCGTGTGTTCTTATGCTGTTGGATGAAATATTCGGTAGATGTGTGTTAAATCTAATTGATGTATGCAGTTGTTTAGGTCTGTGGTTTCTCTGTTGAGTTTTTGCCGAGTTGATCTATCTAGGGGGGAAAGTGGTATGTTAAAGTCCCCAACAATTAATGTCTTTGGATCTATGTGGAATTTGAGGGAAAGTAGTATTTCTTGGATAAATTTGGGTGCTGCGTTGTTTGGCGAATAGATAATTAGAATTGTAATATCCTCCTGAAGGAGAGATCCCTTAATTAGTATGTAGCGACCTTCTTTATTTCTTCTAACTAATTTTAATTTGAAATCTATTTTTTCTGATATTAGGATTGCAACTCCAGACTGTTTATGGGGGCCATAAACAGGTAGATTTTGTTCCAGCCTTTCACATTGAAACTGTGTTTGTTTTTATGGGCATATGACTCCTGAAGGCAACAGATAGAAGGATCTTGCTGTTTAATCCAACTAGACAGTCTATGTCACTTAAGTGGAGAGTTAAGTCCGTTATTAGGAGGTTTTTAACTGGGGTTTTGAGTTCCTGAATTTTTCTCCTACCTCTGAGATGACACATTTTTAATATTCTTCCAAATAATATTTTCCCATATTCAATCATTGAAAAGAGAGTTTCTCAGGATGCAGTGTTCTTCCACTTCTTACTGTGTATTCTCCTTACTGAATTTCAGCCATGGCTTGAGGGTTACTCACACATGAGCATCTTTTACAGACTTCACTCTCCAGGCCTATGTGTTCAGTTAATTTATTACATAATCCACCTTTAAGGATTTACATGGACTCTTTACTTTCATTGTCCAATTTAGCAACTCACGCCTCCCAACTCTTTGTCTTTTTCTCTTCTGCAGCACTCTTGCAGATGAATTGTTGTTCATGTTTTTTACACCTGGCATTCTGATCCCATTCACTGTTGTGGCTAGCAGATGCCCTCCATCTCCATCACAGAATTTTCTCAATTATTTTCTATATTCTCTAAGTACCAAGATCAGACTCAGACACCATCTGGTAGAACTCTAGAAAGTCACATCTGACCATTTTAAAATTTCTAAATAAAACAAAAAGAGAAGGAGAAACAATATCACACATTAATGGACCGTGACAAACATAGGCTACCTTCTAACCCCTGCTTGGGGGGTGTCTTTATTTTTAGAATGTCCTCCTGCTGCTTTTACTATCACTCTCTATTTGTTCTTGACAAGGTTCATAGAACAGGAGGGAAGGGAGGAGACAGGAGGGTGTGTAGAGAAACAGTTCATTAAAGAAGAAGAATTAAAACATGAAGACAAGCTGCCACCACCACAACCCCAGCTGGCAGGAGCCTAGGGATGCTCTGGTTCCTCTACTTCTGTTATACATCAGCTGTTAGGACCTTGGCTCTTCATTTCCCTGTGTTGCTCTGCTGAGTCTTCTTGCATGCATCATGGTCCTTTTTGATAACCAGGCACTTGTCAGTTCAAGAATCTTGATACGGTTGAAACTACAGAAAAAAGAAAAAAGAGGCAGTGTTTGTTATTCACTGTTGGGATACTATAGTAAAGATTTCTTGCTTTCTTTCTATTATCCTTTCAGTAACTACCAAGAGTGAAGTTCTTTCGATGTCACTGAAGGGTCAGAAACAGACAGCACTTCTGGAAACAGGGATATTTTTGGTTCTCTGGAGAACTTTGTCTTAAGTATTCGTCATTACTGCTTCTGGCTTTTCATCAGGAAAGAAACAACTGTTGGATAATCCGGAACTGTCCTAGGAATTTTGGTGATTCCAGCAGAGCTAGTGGAGATAACTATGTGATTGTGAGTATGACACATATGAAAGGAAATGTCATGGGATGGTATAAATTGTGGAGTAATGTGAAAATACAAGATTAAGTAAGGAATTAGATCTCTTTCTTCTCCATTTCCTCTCCTCTCAATATAATTCTCACACTACCTCCCAATCCTTACAGGCAACTATCACCAACAGCAATGTCTACATCATTCAGTGATGAGAATACCAGCTCACCACTCCATTCAAGGTACCTCCTCTCTGAGCCTTAAGATCCCTGATCCTTTGAACTGACTGCTCAGACTACTGTGCCCTCTCTACCAAGTTCAGGATGTTGGTTTTTCAAAAAGTGAGAACAATAGCTCTTTATTAAACATTTATCTGCTATCTGTTTACCCCCTAATAGATTTCCAGGTTCTAGAGGGCAAAGATTCTTTTAAAATATCCTATGAGTCTTAAAGCTGGTTTGACCTTAGTCAAACAACATAATTCCTCTGAATCAGATTTCACATATATGAATCAGTGGTTACTATTGTCCTCATTGCATTAACAGTTGGTGAAGCTTCACTAGGGACAATAAAGATACTATGGGCAGTCTAATAGTGCACATAGAATGAGTACCTGAGAAGGGATAAATGAAACACAAAATAGAACATCTGTATTTTCAATGTCAGTGCAACCTGGGCTCACACATAAGGGTTCTCATTAATACCTAGTACATAATGAAGGCCAATGTTCCACACAAGGGAGGTTTCCTATGGGTTTTTAAATGAGTTTCTTTTAATCTGGAGAAGATAGTGATGTTGAAATTCTTTTTAATTAACCATAAATCTTCATATTTTAGAAAAGTTTTCTGTAAGAAAGGAACTTTCCTTTTTATTTGTTACAGATTCACTGAACTGTTGAAAAGGAATTGCTGAGCAGGCAAAGGAAAGTGCCAGTGTGAGGTGATCTGAAAATTTGGGGGACATGAACTGAAGGGTAGAGGTTTAAAGGTAATCTGAACCAATTCCAGCCTGCATGGGAGTCTGAGCTAGTCCACTGTGCTGTACGTGATAGTCACAGAGCACCAGACCTTATTATTTTTTTGGCTTTTGACAGCACATTTGCCTCACATATAAGGACATAAACTGGGGTCATGGTCTCCACAATGTACCAATAATAAATGGGCAGTACTGAGTCCTTCTGGCCCATACTCAATCAATTCTGAATGAATAAGAAGTTAGAAGGAAAAGTCAAGTATGCAGGTAGTGAGGTCATAGAGGAAATGGAAATAGGTAGAATTTTTGGGTTATTATCTTTCTGTTTTCCATCTTAGTACGCTCTCCTTCCTGCTGGTTCTCAGAATACATGTGCTATATAAGCTCTTGAGCTGACTCTGCTGTTTCAGTTTGCTCAGCCAGGGTTGAGGAAGTATGATATCCAAATGAGTAACCCTAGGAAATAGGCAGGGAGCCAAGGAAGGGAAATTGAATTATTCTAGATTGAAAACCTGGTAGGAACATTGCCATTTTTGCTTTGTCCATGTCTTCTGGTTACATGTTCTGGATATACTTCTGAGGGGTATGGACAATCACCAAGTCCACCTTACTCTGCTAGTCTCTACAAGGAGACTTTTGCTGTCTTAACCCATAGATCAGCTTGCCATTGATGGCAATGCGTACCTAGTTCATGATCAAGCTCATTATTTCTCTTAGGGAAGGTAATCTGAACTAACTTATTCTTACTTCCATGGTAGAGACCTACAAATGATGGTCTTCTATATTCCACATTCTGCAGATTTTAGAACTCTTTCCTTTTCCTATTGGTTACTACAGAAGTTCCATTGTGCTGTTAGCTATCCATTCACTTCATTGAGACTTTACCTAATCAGCTCTCCACTGGAAGGTGGGCTAGAAAAGCACAGATGAGCTAAATTTCATAAGCAGGGGAGGACTTCATCAAAAATGGTGGATGAGTTTAAAGTTCTAATAACTAGTTACTGGAGAAATTAGAGGTACTATACTTGCCTCTTTCAAATTACTTCACGTAAGTGGTTGGCTACTTCATTGCCAGACCAAACTGACTTGGTAGAAATCTATTTAGTAAATTAACATTTATAAATGCTTTGCTCTGGGTTTTGTCTCATATCACAGGGTTTTTGGTAATTTTAAGTGACATTGCCACTTCACTGGAGATTAACAAGATATGAAGCAATTCCAATATTTTAATCAGTGTTTGGGGATGATTCCTGCTGAATAGCAGGAAATGTGGTTCTTCTGAAAACCCATTTTTCATTTGTTTTCTCATTTGCATCCCAAGTTTAAAGAAAATTGACTTTTAAAAAGTGAGTGATAATTAATCTTTGAAAATGCTGCAATTGGTTGGCTTTTGTGCTATTTCAGAATTCTCAGCACATACCTGAGCCAAGCAAAGCCCTGGAATTAGAGGGATTGGAATGACAGGGGAGGTGCTGTGGTGACATACAGCCACATTGGCATTAGGCAGAGAGCCAGCCCCAGCTGGTGAGGTGGGGTGAAGAGGCGCGAAACTAGCCATCCACAGCCCTCTTTAGTGGTTCATAGGAAAAACTTGTGTTCCTCGGAGGCACTTCTCCAGTCTTACTACATGTGAAGAAATGTCCTGATCAATTCAAATAAACTGCAAGGGCAGATCGATGGGTGGTTCAGAAATGTGTTATAAAAGTTACATTATAAGGGCATAGGTTTTATCTCCTGCAACATGATACAAGATAGGCAGATAAACCCCTTCAGGTGTAGAACACATAAGATGCTAGGTAAAATACTCCATCATGTATTTCTAAAGCATGGTTGAGCTCACAGTGAACTAAGGGAAACCACGAAAGATTATAAATGACAGATGCTATTCTATGAGGGTAAGTATTAGACTTGGGGAGTGTTCAGACTCCACGTGCTTCCAGAAAGACATTGTCAAACGCATCTATGTGCAGACTATACTTGCCCAGGAATATTAAGTGAGAGCTTAGAGTATAGAGTCTGAGTATTCAGGTTCCACATAATGCACAGTGTACAGGTGATAAAGTCTAAGCCCTGGCAACTCAGAGGTTAGACTAGAAATTCTTACCCAAAGATAGAGTCCTCAAAGGTCTACACATTGAACTAGGATGTAATCTAGAACTAGAACATAAACTAGAACATAAGGGAAGGAGAATCATTTGTCTCTGCCTTGTTTCTATGTAGAAGAAAAAGAAATGGAAAGAAAGCAAATTCCAACAAGAATTTTACCTCATATGCCTGCCCTTATGATTTGACTATATAGTTCATGAAGCATGGATAATTAAAATGAAAAGTAAAACATAAGCTCTTTAGACATAATGGGCTTGGCTTGATTGTGTCTACAAGATCTTGGCAAAAGCAAATGGAAATTCTCTATAGAATAACCAAGGTGACTAAGGTCACCAAACTTCTCTATGTAAAGTTTGAAGGAACTGTAGATTACAGTAACAATCACCATGTATGCAAGGAGAAAAGCCACCATGAGTGACAGTCAATAGAAACAACAAACTATAGAGACAGAATCATAGAGAATGAAAACACTTTAATAACCGGAATCAGAATATAAAGCAGAAATGACCAAAAGCTTCCTATGATTGAAGAAAACTAAGAAAGAGATGAAAAAGCAACACAGAACAGAAAAGGAAGATTTCAGGAAAAGTAAACAAACAGAATTATTTAGAACTAAAAAGAACACAAGTGAAAATTTTAAAAACTTTACATACAAACTAGATAGTAGACTGGACACAAAGGAAAAGTAAATCAATGTTCTAGAAAATAGTTCTGAAGAAATTCCAGAGGGAGAGACAATTATGGTAGACGCAGTATTCAAATTCACAATATATTAAACGTTCTGAACCTGATAGAGAAACTGGATGCCTTGAATTAAATACCAAAACATGCAGTACAAATAAGAAAAAAATTCAAGTTAATTTCAGTTATAAATATATGTGTATGTGTATCTGGAAATGTGCAAAAAGATTACAATATGCTATGGCTGATCATAGACTCTTGTTTCAGTCAGTCCCTTTATCAACTTGTGTTTATTTAGATGCCACATTTCTGCTGATGAATTCCAACTCTACATCCCTAACTCAGAACTTTTTCATGTTTTCTTCTCAAGTCTTGTTTCTGTCTCTCTGGATGTTTTTCCTTTCACTTGTTAACTGGTTCCTTTGGCTGTTCTAACACCCTTTATATTCAGTCTATCTAAGGCATTCCTATCAATGCTTCACATATCAAGTTTCTGATCCCAAAAAGTTTATCCGGATCTACACCCTCCCTTCCCTTCTACCTAAACAATGCTACAGTTGCTTGGAAGTTTTAACATAACATTTATTGTGTAGAGTAACAATAGTAGTATACTAGCCTGTGACTCATTAGAAACAACTTTTGATTTTTTTATTCTTTTTGTTCCTCCCTCATTCCCCTCCTTTCCTCCTTCCTTTTCTTTCTTCCTTCCTTTTCTTTCTTCCTAGCCTGTAGCCAGGCTAGTCCTGAATTTGCAATACTCCTGCCTCTGCTTCTTGAATGATGGGTTTACAGGAGTGTAATACCATGCTCAGTAACCAGAAACTTCTAGAGAGACTGTCAATCATGAACATGGTGTTGGGCCTTTGATTATTAGTTGCTTAGTAAATATTTGATGACTGAATGAATGAGGAGGTAAAATAAATGGTAAGTAGGAGCCTGAACAGGGTAATGTTTCCTTCTTAATATGAATTTTGCAGCCCAGAAGATGATTGAACACAGTTTGTTAAGATAAATATAAGCTTTGACTACCTTGAGGAGAAAGATAGGCATGTAGAAACCAAAAAAATGAAATGAGCAAAATCTAGTGCGGAGATACATAAACAAGTTAACTGGAGCTAAGAGTGCTTGGAAAGCACCAAAAATGTCTCTGGCAAGGTCTAATTCTTCAGAGCCTAGGTTGTCAAATTCCAAAATTTGGCTGTTGTCTTTAGGTAGAAGAGATTCCCAAAGGACTTTAATTGGAAGACTTGTATGTCCAGATTTATACTTCAGAAAAAAAAATCATTGTGGAAGCAGCAAGGACTAGCCCAGAGGAGTGGAATTGGACACAGGAGGGCAAGTTGCTGAACTTTCAGCTATCAAGTTGATAAATGAGAATAGGACACAAGCTGAATAAGACCATGATGGTTTGTTAGTAAGGAAGGAACTCATGATACTGACTAGCATCACTAGAATCTATTGGGGTTTATCCAGCTGTCAAGACTGTTGCTGGCTTGGCTAAGGCCAAGCCATTCCTGTTCATGTCTCCCTGCAACCACTGCTGGAATCGGAAGATACATCTTACCCATCAGAAACCATCTGGAGAAGGTCAGTCTGACCTGAGGGATTTATATTCATTAAAAAGTTTTCATGAGCACAAACTCTTGTTCAGAAAGGGAGATATTACATCAACTTTCATTCTGTCTCCTCCTCATTCTCTTTCACTAGCTTTGTTGCTGTTTTGGCATCCTCCTGATCTTGATGTTGAAAACAAATAGTGGCTACATGTCCAATATTCATTAAATCTAAGAAGATGGGTTAATCCTCAGAAATCTAATTAAAATGAAAACCCATGCAGTCTTTAAAAATTGTTTTTTAGCATTTTGGATGTCTTTACTGGAAACTGGTGACTAATTATTAAAGACAGGTCATGTCTCATAGGTTGATTATGATACATTTATTTTTCTCTCCTTTCCTTTCATAATATTTTAGCAAATACTAATTTATTAAGCAAATAGCAATCTCCAAAGACTGTTATCTAAATATTAATTTGCATATTGAATCATACATCTGATCGAGTGAAATAAATATAATTAAATCATTAATATAGATGTTCCAAGATGGTTGTTTTCCTTGTTATACTCTGATGTTTTCAATCAAAAATTGAATTTGAGCCCACTGGCTTTTAGTAGTACACATTACTGACTCTGTTGTCTTTAACAGATAATGTTGTTAATACAGCTAAGCAAACAAACACCAGCCAAGGAGTTTTGTGCACATTTGACCTCTTGGGGGAGGCTCAATGAGTGATGCAAATTTAGATAAGTACATTGAATGGGCCTTCCTGGGCCTCACCACAATCTTAGACCTAGTTCTTTGTGCTTCCCATGCCTAGTCTTGCCAGATAGGGTGGGACAGCCCTTAGGCAAGTTTGGAGACAGCCACAACATGGACTCAAATAACCTTTGGCTAAATGAGTATTTGAGAGTCCAGAAGGAAACTAAGCCTACTGGATTAAAGCATGTCAATAGTTACCAAATGTGGTTGACTACAACAGGAAAACAGATCCACAAACATCTGCTAATGTACAGTGTGCCCTGCAAATGCACACATGGGCTAGTTTTAACAGAGAAGCACCATCTCATAGAGATGGGGGTTGACTTTGTGAAAGATTTCCTGTTATGTCCCAGCTTCCTTATTTGTAAATTGGTATCTTCATATTACCTCTCTCAAGTTTGTCATGAGGGTTGAGTAAATGCATGTAGAGTTTTAGGAATGATCGGTCGCATCACAAGCCCAGTTTTTCTTCTCTTCTTCCTGGTGATATCTGGGCCTATAGCACAGGGTCTGCTCAGTAGCAATCAATGTATCTTTGCCTCAAGGAAATCTGAACCTAGTATGAGAGAGAGATGTAAATGAATGAGTCAGTTTTGTGTGATAAGAGGCATAACAGAGTCATACAAAATTTTAGAGGTGTTAGAGTAAAGGGAATCTTAATTCTGATTTAGGGGGTTATATGAAATGATTTACACGGTTTCCAACTACTGCGTGGGTTTTGCAATGTGACGACGAGTGGGATTGCCAGGAGGTCTGAGTGATGAGAGAGAGGCAGGTAAAGGAAATGTACAATGACGTATATAGGAAGAAAACATGCCACATCTTCCATCCCTTTTGTTGTTTCTTTGATTTTTGCCAGAGATTTTGTGGCCAAATCTAAGTTATATATCTCTAGTGGAAAACTCAAAATGGAGAATTTCCTCCTAAACTGGCAGCGGACACATGATGTCCACCTGCATGTATAATCTCCTTTAGAGTCCACTGGCTTAGCTCCAGAACTAGAATCTAGACTTCGTTAACTATTTTGCTTCTGAAGTGTTTTACTGACCAAACTGACCATACCAATTCAAACAAAATGCTTAAATTAAGGATACAGGTTGACCCATTGTAACAATGAGATGTACAAAACACTATGTTGAAAACGCACTTTACGACAGGGGTAGGGGAGGAATAGTTGTGGAGGTGGGAGGGAAGCGACGGTATGGGGAAAACAAAGGAGGAAGCAACAATGCTCAATAGCAAATGTACTCATTACCTTGCTCATGTAACTGTAACCCCTTGGTACAGCATTTTTACGATAAAACACACACACACACACACACACACACACACACACACACACACACACGAAATGGTTTGCATACTAAGTCAAAACCCTTAGATATTCAGAGCTCTGTTCTTCTTGGAGGAAAGGAATGGCAAACATTGAAGACAATTCATGGATTTTAAAATATCACTATCCCCTTTGTAACAGGGAGGCTGGAGAATGGGCATAGGAAGTCTACAATAACCTCCATTTCTTCTGTCCTTGAGTCACTTGCCTGTCTTTCAACATACTATTATACTGAGAAATAGATTAAAAAGACACCTTGGTTTTCAATGCATTAAAGTTAAATGTGTCACACCAAGTGAAAATGCAATTTTCAGATGGAAAATGAAAACATCTCCATGTATTTTTCTATTTCTGCCCCTATACACTCACAGTTGACAGTCTTAACTTTGAAAGTCTGTTTTACACATCGAGTCACAGTAATCACATTGGGAACCATAGTAATTGAGGGGCTATGCACATAGGGAGTCTTGGCAGAGTCAGGGTATGTGAAGGAGATCTGAGAAGAGCACAAGACCCACAGATCTTTTCTGATTGTCATGACTGGCTGAAGGATCCATTTCCTTAAGCCATATCAAGTTATTACAAATACATTGTTGAATTCAAAATGATATATTCTGATCTCTTAGTTACTCTTCTTCTTATAACTGCAAAGCACAGAATGAATCCACTTTCCTCTCTAATTTATTTCTCCTTTAGAAATATTTGTCTTAATGTTACCTTCATCTTTCCTTTTGAGAAATCCCGAGGTCAGCCCTTCTCATTGCCTTTAATTGCTACTTTTTGTTGTGGTTACACTTCTGTCTCTTTTTCTTTGTGGATATGTGCATATAGACAAAGACTTTGTGTGTATGTGTGTGTGTGTGTGTGTGTGTGTGTGTGTGTGTGTGTGTGTGTGTGCTGGTCCTAGGAGCTTGACCTCAGGGACTATGGACATTCCTCAACCCTCAGCAGATGAATGGATGGAGAAAATGTGGTATATGTCACTATGGAATTCTATGCTTCCATCAGAAAGAATGGCATTGCCCCATTCGTTAGAAAATTGAAAGACTTGGAAAAATTATATTAAGTGAAGTAAGCCAAACCCCAAGAAACCTAGGCTGCATGGTTTCCCTCATTTGTAATAAGTAGACTATGTCTAGGATATTCCTGTATTTTTATATAGGTCCTACACACTAAGTATATTTAAGTACAAATATTTCATCTCATATGTCTTGTAGTTTCTCTTCTTGCCTTTGCATATGCTATCTCTAATATTTAATAATATCTCTAATATTTGATGTCCTTCCCCTGCCAACCTCCTTGTTGATCAACTCATTTCTGTGTAATTATTCTTGAACAACTTTGCAATCATCTTCTGACAAGAAATACCTCATTCACAACTAGTAACTTAAGGACATCTGAATAAAGAGATTCCCTATAAATATGTGAGTGGTAATGTAAGAAGATTGTAAATGATAATGGCTAATATAGGCTAATACAGGGCAAAGAACTATTACCTGAACCTTCGTTTCTGAACAGAGACAAAGAAGCTTATAGCATATGAGGGCTGTGGTCATTCCATAACCACCTATTTATGCCTCTCCAGGAAGATAGCCATGGGGACAAATACCCTAGCTTTACCCCCTTACTCTCCCTGCAATTTCCTGCCAGCAATCACTATTGTTAGTAATCAGTCAGAACAAGGCAAGAAGATGGCACAAAAACCTTTGCCATATATTCCTCCTCCAGCACAAATAAGTGTGAAGAAAGTTGAGGAGAGGTGAACGGTGATTGCTTTGTTCAAAGTCTCAAAGGGCCTGGTTCATACTTAATTGCCATTTTGATGACATGTGGCAATTAGTTGATGTTTATATATTTTCTCCCTTACTATAACATTTTGGATAACAGGAGCCATTTGTGCATTTTTTCTTTTTAGTTTTTATGTTCTTTTTGCTTACCATAATATCTAGAACACAGCAGGTATTACCTAAATAGTATTGGTGTCCCTAGAAAACCAGGAAGAAAGTGTCAATCCTAAGGGATGAGAGAGCTGACTCTCTCTTTTTGTATATAGTCTGAGAAGAGACACATGAGATGCAATTTATACCTCTTTATGCTTGCCACCTCCTTTATCTGGTATTTTCCACTGCTGTTTTTGCTTCTTCAATCCAGTCTATTACTTACTCTCACAAAGATCAACCACATCTGCACCCTCCAAATATCATTTCCATTCACTCTTGAGAACTACAAAAGACACAAGAGAGACCACATCAGACAAATAACTCATTTCCTCCCAGTTTCTACAAGTCCTAGCTATACTTTTACTCTTGTTAGGTGTGATGAGCTGCTCATGAGTTTTATATTTCTTCCTGATTCTTCACCAAAAACTTAAATGCTGAGTCATCCTCTAAGTTGCCTCTTAGTTATTTCCTTTTTGGATTGTACTTGAATTTCGACTTGGCCCTTCTAGTGGGAAGGAATCCCAAGAAAGGATCTCACTAACCTAAAATACACCATATAGAAGGAAGTTAGGAGAGAACCCCTTCATTTTAATTCTCCAACTGGCGGTCACCTCGGTGTGCCCACTGCGGCGGCTCCAATCCATGTGTTCATGCTCTCGATGTGTATTTGGCTCGACTTGACTCTAGGTTGTAGAGGAAAGATAAGGGCTTGGAATTAAACTCTGCTAGGCAGAGAAAAGAGGATCCTAATAGGAAAGAGCAAAATGAACTTCCTGATACAGTTGAATTTTTGGAGGGAGGTCTGTAACATGACACTAGGCATTGATTTCCTATTTTTGGTAAAGATTACAACTCCTGGTCATTAATTTTTGCAAGCTTCAGACTTTTCTACTTTAGACTTTTCTACTACTATCACCATTAAAGTGAGCATGTATTAATGAGGTAGTTGATATTCATAAAATTTTTGTCTATAGTCTTTCTTCTGCACCCAGCAGGCACGTGTTAGCAGTGTATATGAAAAAGAAGGAGAAGTGATAATATGGTTGATGACAGAGAGGACAGATACATTAAGCACCTGGTGTGCCTATTACTTGTGTAAAATAACTACTCACTATCTGAAGAACATTTGTTCAAACAAGAGGCCCTCAACACCCTAAGTGAATGGGACAAAGTCTAGGGTATGCCGAGTGTGACCATGAGAAGGGCAATTCTTTTGATTTTTCTGATTCTCATGAAGAGACAAGACATGCAAAAACTTTAACATGCCACTATAATAAGGCCTGGGAAGGTGAAATGATTATGGTATTACCTGCTTACTCTGATTTGAAGGCTCTTGTAGTCACAAAGTATCACTTCTTACCATTTGCATTGGTTATTACTAGCTTCTCTTAAAGTGAAAATGTATAAAATGGTATAGAAACAAAATGATTTATCATAAACTCTGATCTTGTTAATACTAACACATTTTTTCAGATCATTTGGAATAAAATTTGGACCTAGAACATGGGGTGGTTAAGTTCTGATTAAACCTGAGGAAAGTGGAGATATTTATCACATTACCCGCCCTATGAAGGGTGAACATGAAGAACAATTCTTTGAGGCCAAGGTAGATTATAACAATAGGTTTTAACCAAAGTAGAGTTATGTCTTGGTAGAGAAGGTCTGGGGAGTACATTTCAGATAGAACCAGGGAAAACACTCCAGGGTGTGGGAAAAAAGGATCAAGGGGTAGATCTGCAAATATTTCATCTCTTACTTGGCATTCTTCTGAGAAATAATGTAAGATGAATAAAAACATGTGGCTTTGCTTTTGAAGTCAATGGCTCTTAAAGTACACATCAAGCCCTACACAAGCTTAGTCAAGAAACAAGTTGAAATGGACCCAATATAGCTCACAGCAATTTTGAGCACCTGTTAAGTATCTGCAAGGTGCTGTTTTAGTTGATTGTGGAGCAAGCAGGAGGTATGTAAGACACCATCCTTTCCCCCAGGGAGCTTACAGTATCATTTTGAAGGCTTCATAACAGAATATCAAACAACTACTTCTTTGCCTTGTATTTAAAACATATCAATCTTTGCTCAATCAATAACATAGACCATCTGCCTTCCAGACGCTTGTCAGGGAGAATAGCCACAAATTGTCAGCTTTCTAGCCCTTATCAAAATCCAATCTGAACAAAGAGATACTTAAGGAAGATAGTCTCTAAGGAATAGTTTTCATACTTTTCTTTACAACAAGTTCTTGTCTTTTTCTTCAGTGATGTCTAACTGGAAACCTAGTATAAGAAATAGATAAAAATGAAAATGCTTTAGTGAATGGAGACAAGAGACCCTGAAAAACTTCATTCCTGTTAGGCACTAAAGTGTAAGTGTGGGCCTGTGCTCCCTTAGATAATACAGTCAGAGATGCACAGGTCTAAAGAGAATGTCTTAGAATACACATAGTAGACAGCGATAAGCAAGTTTCATTTAGCTTAGCATGTGCATGTGAATGATGCTTTTAGCTTACCCTAGAGGCAAAAGAAAGAACAATTTTGTTTTTTCTCTTTATATATTTTTAAATTGATAAAAATTGTAAAGAAAATTTATAGTTTAAAAGAACAATGAGAAGAGATGATACAATAAAAAAGCATTATCATAGGAAGGCAGATTTGACAGTAGAATTAGAATAAGTTGAAAATATTGAGACTGCGTACAGACAGAAGTTTGGAAACTAGTGTTATCAGCCAAAAGTGACACTACAAACACCTGGACCAGGATTGTGATAAGTGAAAGAAATAGTTCATAACACCCACTTAATGTGAGAATAGATGGACAAGGAAATATCACACTAAAGAACAGAAGGAAAGGGGAAAATGGAAAATCCTGAGGGATTTGATTAGTAGGGTTTGATCAGTGAACGTGTCAGGAGAAATCACTGTCCTTTAGATATTAGAACCAGAGATAGTCATATTTGATGAGAAGTTTATGCTCCCCTGAAGCATGAGAGCTACAGGATGAAGTGCCTTTAACATCTGGAAGTGGTAATATCAAACATTCATTGTGGAATCTTGTTATGCATATAGCTCCTCTCGAATGACAGAGTTTCCTATAAGCTGAGATTTTTTTCTCTGAATAATGCAGTCTAGTTAGAGCCTAGTGACTTAATAAAATAAGAAGTATTTATATTTATTACAGAGCCGTTACAACAATATATTTCTACCAAAGGGTATTACATCCATTATCTTGTTTAGTTCTTCCAATCATTCTGAGGGAAGTAGACTGATGGTGTCTTTGTTTCTTGGAAGGAAGAAACAGAAAATTGTTCAATATATTTCTAGGTTATAGTCAAGCCATGCTGGGATGCAGGTCTTTTGCCTTGAACTTATTCTTCCCACCCCTGACTCATCTATAACACTCTTCACCCTGTTTATCTCCAGGTCCCCAAGAAGTAGCAAACAACTGATATCATTCTGAGTTTCCACTCCACTTGATAGTCTGTGTATCACCTTTACAAACTTCTCTGAATTGGATATTGATGCTGGCCACTTGGTTCCAAGAGCTATGTTTCATTTTTCCAATGTCTCAATTTTATTCATTTAGCTGGTACCTCATCTCTCCTTATCCATATTTTATCCACATTAGCACCATCTTGTGTGTCTGAGCTATCATTTAGTATGCACAGGCAGGTGTGGTCTGCATATAGATGCCTTGGAGAATGTCTTCTTTGAAGTTTCCTGTCCTCCCATTCTGAATGCTTTTGCTGAACTATAGCCTGGCTGGTTTTTGTCAGTGTACTAAGAGTATGTCCTATATATTGTGTGTAAATGTGAACTTTGCAGTGTTTTAAATTGGCCTCTTGTACTAGTGAAGAGTGATTCCTTTTATTTGTGAAGTTGTGTGTAATTAGGCATTAAAACATACACATATAAACTATATATACATATATATACTATACAATAGCATATTGTGTATGTATTATATATGTGTGTATATAAATGCATTATGTGATTGTCTCTCTACTTACTTACCTACTTTCCTATCTACCTGCTTATCCATCTAGCCAATCTGTCCACACATACATTTATATACATTCCATTCAGGACAAGGTCCTGAAATGTGAGAATAAAAATGCCTCTGAGAATGACCTTGAATATAAATGTCTGTGGGAGAACATGATCAGTTTAGCTTATGCATTCCTTGAAGAAGTTATTTATACAAAGAGGAATCATTTATTTAGAAGGATCAAGTTTTAGGCATAGAAATGATCTTAGAGGTCATCAAGTCTAAACTCTCAAAATTTTTACTTAAGACTATAAAAAAGTTATGAAGTTAGCTCAAAGTCATTTATCTCACTACAACTTATGACTACTCAGCTGAGATTGGAGCCTGGGGCTTCACTAATTTCTACTATAGTTCCATTTTTCAAGTCCTTTTGTTTCTTCCTTTCATCTATCATGTATCTTTGTTTCCAGGTTATATAATACCTAGGAAAGTAATTTAATTTGGAATTTAACATCAGTCTTATATAGAATTTCATTGTGAGAGTTGTTATCAAGGATCAATTTTGACCTTGAATTTTCTGGGACCCTAGAGTACCCAGAGACATGGAAGAAAGAGGTAAAATATTGAGATTCTCCAGTGAGGAAGAGAAGTCTCTAGGTGTTAAGCAGGTTGGAGCTAATCAAATGCAACTTTCACCTAGTCTTTTGTCAAAGAAGGGCATAGCATCACATTTCCACGACACTTTGCAGTTTCCCCATTAGCCTTTGATTATAGAAACCATTTACTAGTCTAGCAAATAAATGTCACTTCCTTCACTGAAAAGATACAGTTGTCAGTCTTTTCTCCTCCCACTAGCCCAGGGCTGTCCTTTTGCAGTTGCCCTAGGCCAAGAAGTAATGCTGGCATTGCATAGTTATATTTGCTTCATGTTGAAATAACAACAGTCTGATCATACATCAGATATATTTACTAAATGGAAACAGCTGGACTGGTCATTGTATGAAATAAGTGGTCATTTGAATCTGATCTCTTAGTCTAGCCATCTTGCACTGTTATATTACATTCACAGAATGACACTGAGCCTAGCCCTCATGAAATTTTGATGCAGCATTGTGTATGTACACAGACTTGCATATAAACTTTCCAAGTGACTTTTTCCTAAATGTTTGTAGTAGTGAGGAGAAGTTTGTGGAGAGGCTAGGTTAGCAGAGAGCTAAAATGTACTGGAGAGGGGTAAGGTGTGTGGAGAACAGGCATTTGGTGCTTTCTCCTGGCCGGTGGTGATTTAGGCTGTGAAGACCACTTGTTTATCTAAATGAGATAAACTATACATAGGCATATTTTGGATGTTTTGAGAACAGAGCAGGTATGAACTTTATCTGGACTTGTGGTCTTGAAACCGAAATACCTAGGAAGTCTTAGTGTGTCTTGCATAACTGCAACCAAGTTGTTTCTGTGATTAATATGACACATGACTAGCATTCCCTATATTTGTTGATGTATTTATCCTTGATTTATTTACCCAATCATTTTAACTTTGTACTTTATTTGAGATTTATAGAAGTTACATTTTACCTCCCTTCTTCAATCAGATGCTTCAGTATGCATTTTTATAAGCACGAGTATTCACTAATATAACAACAGTGTGCTGTGTAAGTATTCTAATTTTCCTTCAAGTTTTACCCACTAGTTTTTACATGCTTTGGTGGTTCTTTCCTTATTCATTTTTGAGTGACACCCTTAGTGATTATCTGGTATGTTTCAGCTATTGAACTTGACATATGCATGGCCACAATTCATTTTCTAACCTTAATCTACTAGGAAAAAAAACCAGACACATAAGCAAATGCATTACAGTGAGAGAGGCAATAGCAAGGAAAGTGAATAGATAGCTCAGAAGAGGTCAGAGGAAACTCTGCCTGGGCTGTGAGGTCGAGAAGGATCTCCCAGAAGAGGGAATTTCCGAGTGAAAGTCTCCAATTAAAGCTAAGGACACACTCTAAACCCTATACATTATTATGGTGATATGACATCTCAGCTGCTCTAAGATTAAGCTATCTCTGCTACCTGAAGTTTTTCAGTCTTAATGTTTTCCTGTTTTTTCAAACTTTTTGGCTTCTGTCTACAAGAAGAAGTGAATTTTGCAATGTATCAATGTTTATTTGTGTATGAGGGGACATATTTACATAAATATAATCTCTAGGAATATTCTTAAGTTTACTATTTTTGAGACATAATTTTATTCTCATAATTTCTTTCTTTTACTGAAAAAAATGAAATGTCCAACTCTGTTCTTCTAATAAATGTAGAACCAGTGCATGCAAGAGGTGGGAATAAAGGTGTGGAATCTACAATTGTAACAAGTTCTCTAGGTTATTCTCCTACTGGGCTAGTATACTGGCTTAGGAAAGGTGGAAAGAACTATAAGAAAATAGAGTGACAACTAGTGGCTCTGTGTCACAGATAAGGCAGTTTGCTCACTGGGAAACCGACTAGTTAATATTAACAGTCATGTTTTCCATCAAGTGCCTCTTTTATGTAGGTGTCTTAAAGTGTGCCATGCCTCCAACACTCATCCATCCCGATATACTAACCAGCCACCACTTGTTGAGACAGAAAGCGGGTCATTCATCTCTATGTGCAGGACACCATAATGTTGGGGTCAGGGTCCTACAGTAGGGTGACTAGATTAAATTTGCTTTTCCTACTCTCTCTAGCTTATGGAGTTGGAGACCCCAGTTTCATGGACTTTCTGCTGGAATGTACAAATGATTGTGTTTGCATGGTAATACTTACACTTTTTGTATGCCACAGAAATAAGAGACATTTCATATATAAAAAATGCTTAAAACTGGATTTGTGATCAAATGTTGGCTTATCTCTGAGAAGCAGAAACTTTCTCTTTATAGCACCCTCTCTCCCGTGTTCCTATGAATCAGATTGTTCTTTAAGGACATAAATTTCCAGTGGACCTAGATCCCAGAAAAGTAGTTACTGGAAAGTAACATAAAAATCCACACAGCAGCTAAGGTGAGAAGGCATACTCAAGAAAGAATAATATGTGAAGAACAGAAAAGTGGGACATAATTCTGTTGGACTCGAGTTTTTGAAAGTGTGCCATGAGATGTTTATGGGGATCATTGAGGTGCCATCAAGTCCTAGCAAGAATACATTATACATTTCTCTGTGGTGACAGGCAATCAATTGAGGATGTTTTACTCAGAGAAAAATTTAGTCATCCTTCAACTTGGAGATATGCAGACAAGAAGGTTAGTGAAGTGATTATTTCCATAACATTAGTGGGATTTGCAAAAAGTATATGAAAGTAGGAAGTTCCAAGAACGTAAGAAAGTTCAAAGAACCACTCACTTGTGGTAAGCTTCATGAAGGAAAGAACTTAGTATTTTTTGCTCTGCCAATTCCCAGTGCATACACAAACTATCAAAAATTAGAAATCAAGGAAAAATGTTTAGTCAATATCTTTATGATTTCATCATATCATCCAAATAATCTATTAATGATAAGGAGAAATATTCCTTCCAGAGTAAACATTTAGCTTAAATGTGAAATTTTCTTAAATTCATTCTAGATGTATTTAAAGTGCCCAGTAGAAGAGCACTTCCCTCAGAATAGGCCCTCCCTATTATAACAGAGAATTAGTAAGCATTTAAAAGGTAAATGATGGTAAATAATGACTCCCTTGGAGTTTTGAGTTGCCTTCCATATATGTTCAGTAGGGTGCTATAGGAGTCTCCAACCTAGAACAGTCAACAAGCACAGGCTAAAAAATCCTATAAGAAAAGCTACCACTGCTGGCCAAAGTGCCAACTAAAGGGTCAGCTAATACTTCTTGGCAAAATTACTTGAGTGTCCTCAGAGAAACAGAGCTAATATTCCTTTCTTGCCTTGAATAATCAGATAGAGCTTTAGTTATCTACAGGGTAGTATTGAGAGTCCAGTGGAGCTTGATTCCATGCTCACCCAGCAGCCAAGAGCTAGAAGGAAGTGGTAAAAAGACAAAGTAGTTGATTTTCTTTTTTACTCTTTCCCTTTGTGTCAAAGGCAGTGCATGGAGTGCTGAGCCTCCATTCCCCTATGTAGCAACTGGGCCTGGGCCAGCCCTCTGATCTTGCCATCAAAAGTATCCAACCAAGAGCAGAAATGTGGCATGAGCTACTAGCCACTTTTGCTGGAAGAGTGTCTTAATGGCAACCAGAGGCATAAGTCGTTTTCAAGCTATATCTCAAAAAGGAAACAACTACTAAAAAATGATTGAACAGGATCTAGGAAGTCAACGTAGTATCAAAAATGTCCAGAGTGTACATGAAAATTGCTTGTCACGGAACATATCAGGAAAACCACAACACAAATTGGAAAGAAAATAAACAGAAATTAATCAGATGTAGTAATTCTCTGATGAGAATTTTAAACCATCCATCATAAAAATCTTTAACAAGCAATTATGAATTCCCTTGAAACAAAATGAGATAAGTAGAAAATTCCAACACAGTAATAGAAACTGTAAAATTGCTACATGGAAATTATTGATTTAAGTAATAAAATAATTGAAATAAAACCTTGCTGGATCATTTCAGCAGCAGATTAGAGATGACAGAGGGAAGAATTCATAAACTTGAGTAAAGATCAATAGGATTCACCAAATCTTACCAACAGAGAAAAAAAAATAGCCTGACAAAACAATCAAGAACTGAGCCTGAGGGACAAAGAATTAACATTTGTTTGGTGTGTCAGCTTTCTGACACTGTAATGATTGCCTAAAGCTTATAAAGATACAAAGGTTATTTGGGCTCAGAGTTCAGAAGTTTTAGTCCACGGTGAGTTTCCCCCAATACTTTTTTTTTAAATTTTATTTTATTTGTGAAGATATTGTACAGAGGGGTTACAATTACATGGGCAGGATAATGCGTACATTTCTTACCAAGCATTGCAGCCTCCTCC
>NW_012267349.1:4627621-4671293 GCF_000151885.1 Dipodomys ordii
AACAACTGCCCAATAAATAAGTGGGCGAAAGACTTAAAGAGAAACTTCTCTGAAGAAGAAAGAAGGATGGCCAATAAACACATGAAGAAATGTTCAACATCCCTAGCCATAAAAGAAATGCAAATCCCCCAATACTTTTGAGACTGTGGTGAGGTAGTATGTTATTGTAGTAAAGGAAGCTCATTTTCTTCATGGCTAGAAACTGAGAGTATAGGGTCCTACAATACCCTTCAAGAGTATGCTTTCAAAGACATGAGCTCTCACTTGATAGAACTTTGTCATTTTATCACCTCATATAGCATCAAAGTAAGGACCAAGCCTTTGACATATAGAACTTAGAGACGTTTCAGATCCAAATGATAGCAAGATTTTCAGAAGAAGAGGAAAAAGAATGGAAAGAAGATCTCTTTATTTCATTTGAAGTGATAAAATGTCAGTACCAGAACCCAATGATATGTTATCATTATAAAAATGAAAATTTTAATGTTCAAAAACTTGCAGAACACATACACATGCACATGAAACACAGAGAAGCATGCAGAAAACCAATAATACAAAAACATAAGCCCCCAAATATCAATAATTACATGTTAAAGCACTAAATTCACCAATTAGAAAACAATTCTTTGAGTGGACTAAAATCCACTTATTTATTTATTTATTTCTAGTATAGCTTCATTTCCAGCTTTTGGTGGTTGATTGGAGTTAAGAACCAGAATGTCTTTGAACTGTACTCCTCAGATTTCACCCTCCTGAGTAGATAGGATCACAAACATTAGCCACAGTGCCCAGCTAAAAATCCATGTTTTAATGGTACATTGCCTAACAAAAATTGCTCCAAATAAAGCAACATACATCAGCTGAACATAAAAATAAGGATTAAATATACACTATAAACACTAATGAAAAATAGAAGCAGTCATGTTAATATTCAGTAAGATAGCTTTCATGGTAAAGAAACAACTTAAGAGAAGGATGTATATTACAAAATGATAAAGCAATCATATACCAGGACAGCACATAATTCCTAAATGTGTCTGCATTAAACAAATCCTCAAAATGCATGAAAAGAACCCTGACAGATTTGTAGAATAATAAGCAAATCCCCAATGGGAACTTTAACATCGGCTCTCAACAATGAATAAAACTATTAAGCAGAAAATCAGTGAGACTATAGAACTGAAAAACACAATCAGTCAACAGCATCTAATTGATATGTATAGATCAGAAATAGCAAAATATGCATTTTTTTCAGACATCCAGGTAAAATTAATCAAAATAGACACCTCCCCCAAGAAAAACATCCATCTAGCAGATTTAAAAAAATTGCAACAATACAGATTATGTTCTCTGACTATAATGAGATCAGACTTAAAGTCAATAACAGAAGGGAGAGAGAAAAATTCTAGACAAACAGAAAATACACAATGCTCCAGATAATCCACATTGTACTTAAAAGTCTCAATGGCATGTCACAATATGCCAGATATAGCTACAAGAGTGTAAGAAGGGAAATTTAGGAAATTTATGGTACTAAATACTTTTTAGAAAAGAAAGTTCTAAGAAAAATAAGAGAAGTTCCTATTTTTAAGAATCTAGAAAACTCAGAGCAAGCAGGATTAAGGAAATAATAAAGAATAGAGCAGAAATGAATGGGATTCAAAAATTTAAAAGTACTAGAGGGAAGGGAGCTTCTATCTTCTAAGAATCTTCCTCAGTCATTAGTAGGTTAACTTCCTGAAGGAAGATGCTTGGTAATTTTCCCATTTAATTCCTAGCACCTAGACACATAATCAGTTAAAACTTAGAAAGCAGCCAGGTACATTGATTGGCTCAGATCTGTAATCCTAGCTACTCAGGAGGCTGAGATCTGACGATCCTGGTTCAAAGCCAGCCTGGGTAAGAAAGTCTGTGAGACTCTTTTTTTGGTACGATTTTTATTGTAAAAATGTTGTACAAGGGGTTACAGTTACATGAGCAAGGTAATGATTACATTTCCTATTGAGCATTGTTGCCTCTTCCTTTATTTTCCCCCTACCATCCCTTCCCTCCCACCTCCACAACTATTCCTTACCCCTTCAGTGGTAAAGTTTGTTTTCAACAGAGTGTCTTGTACATCTCATTGTTACAATGGTACATCTCATTGTTACAATGGGTCAACCTGTATCCTTATTTAAGCACTTTGCTTTTTCCCTTCCCCTCCCCGAATTAGAGAAGTATATATACAAGATGCAGGGCACCTATTTATCTCCAATTAATCACCAGAAAACTGGTAGTTGTAGCTCAAAGTGGTAGAGCATGAGCCTTAATTGGAAAAAGCGCAGGGACAGCTCCCAGGCCTGAGTTCAAGCCCCATGAGCAACAAAACAAACAAACAAAAATCTTAAAAAGCAACCAATTGAATCTTATTTAATCAATAACTTTATAATTTCATCATATTATTTGGACAACTGATTAATTATAAGAAGAAAACATGATGCCAAACCTTAGATTAACAAATATAAAAGAAACATACAAATCACCAATATCATAAATAAGTACTACATATATAAAACCACAGTTACTAAAGACATGTAAAGTCAGGGCACAATACATGGCCCATATTTATAATCCCAACGATGAGGGAAGTAACAGTAAGAGGATCATTATTCCAGTCTAGCCTGGCAAACACTGCAAAAGGAAACATAAACTTATCTAGAGCAAAAAAGTCTCAGCATATGGCTAAAGGGGTTGAAGCTAGTTTAGCAAGTGAGAGGCCCTGAGTTTTAAACCCTAATATTATTACAAAACAAACAAACAAAATAAAGGTTCATTACCATCTTTAAAATTATTCTATATGAAAATGACATTATTATCTACTTCACAGCACCAGAAATCTCCAAAAATGATAGAATAAGTGAGTTTACCAAAGTTGCAGAGCACAAGATTAACACATGAATTCAAGACAGAAATGTGATTTTTTTTTGGTGGTAATAGTCACATTGATTAACAGGGAACATGTGGAAACTGAAACTAAAACATACTTCTTACCATAACTCTAAGTAAAATTAATACTTAGTTTTAAAAAGAAATATACAGAATCTGCCTGTCCAGAAGTATGAAATTTTGAGGAAGTCAAAGAAGACCCAAATAAATGAATAGACAGACTATTTGTAGTTAAAGATTCAACATGTTGAGTATGTCATTTCTTATCCCATATGATCTGTGGGTTTAATGTACTTCAGCATCACAACAATGGTTTCTGTAGAGACGTTTATTCTAAGGTATGTATAGAAAGATAAATACTCTAGAATAGAGCAAAGTAGAGTAAGTGTGAGGAAATCACATTTCTGCTGTTAAGGCTTGTTATGTAGTTCCAGAAATTGAGACAAGGCTTTCATGGTGTAATAGATGTACAGTTCAACAGACAAGCAAAGAACCCACAAACAGTATGCACTAGTATGCCTAAAAGATATTTAAAAGGATGGCAAATCTAGTTCAATGGAGGAACTCTGGGCTTTTCTGTAGATTGTGCTAGAACAAAAGGACTTCCACAGGTTACAATGTTTCTAGGCACCAGTGGCTCACACTTGTAATCCTAGCTACCCAGGAGGGTGAGATCTGAGGATCATGGTGTGAAGTCAGGTGGGAAGGAAAGTCCAAGAGACTCTTAACTCTAACTAACCAGCAAAAAACTAGAGGTAGAATTGTTCCTCAAGTGATAAAGCACTAGCCTTGAACACACAAGCTCAAAGAATGCATCCAGGCCCTGAGTTCAAAGCTCCAGGACTGGCACAAAATAAAACAAAAACAAAAACAATAAGACCAACTGACAAACAACGACAACAAAAACCTTGTTGATCTTAATCTCTTTTCTAAGAAAGAAACTAACTCAAAACCCATAAAATTTTAAGTGTAGCCATCATGAAATCAATATGGTGGTTTAAAAAATAAACAACTAAAAACCAAGTAAAATACAATTAGCTCATAATCTTGTTATGCCACCTTGGGATATATACCTGAAGAAATCAAGGGAGTATACAAAAGAGATATCTTCATACTCATGTTTATTGCAGATATTCATAATAACTAAGTCATGGGCTTGGGCATCCAGGCCTAGGGCACCATCAATGACTAGATAAATAAAATGTCATAAGCTCCCTCACCCCCCACATACATATACACGTGTATTATTTAGTCATTAAGAATGAAATCATGTTTTAAGAAAAATACATGTAATAGAGATCACTATGTTAAGGGAAAATTAACTAGACTCATAAATACAAGTATCATAGATTTTCTTTTTCATATGTGGAATAGATAGGGGAAAAAAGATTTGAAAGTAGCAGAAGGACTTAGGGAATAGTAAGGGGACCAGCAGGAGGAGGTGGGAGGATAGGTTGGTAATAGAGGGGTCAAATACTATCAAAAACCTTATATACACATCCTATACACAGGAAAATGTCATCATAAAACTCATCTTTGTTCAATCAATGAACACTAATAAAATACTTAAAAATCATAAAAAAGTAGAAAATATCCGAGAAATGTAGGTCTAAGGAAAGTTGTTAGATTTGAAAAGTAAAAATTTGATCCATGAACTTTTTCACTGTGAAAGATGATTAAGATAATAAAAAATGTAATTTGAGAGAAAACTATTCTTGTAAATTGTATTATCCAACAAAGTCCTAGTCTCAGGAATATAGAGAAGCTTTCTTCCATGTCAACATTAAATAAAACAAAAAACAAAGCCATTCAATTAGAGAGTGGAGAAGAGGATGTACAGATGGAAAATAAGCATATGAAAAGACATCCAACATCATTAGCCATCAGGTAAATGCAAATTTAAAGAAAATGAAACATGGAATTGCTAAAACAAGGTATAGTGACAACAGATACTGAGATCAATGGAGAGGCACTGCATAATTTAATATTACTTATGGGAGCATAAAACTATATACGCCACTCTGGAAAACTGTTCAGCAATGTTCTATAAAACAATATCTATAAATCCTTATGACTCAGAAAATGCACCTTAGGATATTTATCTCAAAAGGATAAGTATGCAAAAAATGTACACACATGTATACATCTTCACTCAGAAATAGCTGAAAACATGAAGTAACACCAATATCCCTCAACAGGTGAACAGATAAGCCAAGTGTGAACTAATACTAAGCAGTAAAAAAGAATAGCAATTTAGATAAATCTTATGGAATGGTCCACTATTTATGGTCCCGTTTTCACAACATTCTTGAAATAGCAAACTATATAAATGGTCAACATATGGTTGGGGACCAGGGATTATTGGAAAGGTTGGAGAGGGGTGGGTGTGGCTTTGGAAGAGTAATAGAAGATATCCTCATGGTGATCAAACTATTCCATGTCTTGGCTTTATAAATTTCAGTATTCTAATGTCCCACAATAATTTTAGCATTCCAGTGTGATATTGTACAATAATTTTTAAAGATGTCATATGGGAAGCTGAATAACAGATACATTGGTTCTCTCTTTTTTATACAATGATATTTAAATTTATGATACCTCAAAGTAATAAAAATAATAAAATGTCCAAGAACCTTTGAACATGCTGATGCTTGGCTCTTCTATACATCTTCCCTTTCAGATTGAAGTGCTCACCTGATGATAATGTGTGGTGAGAGAATGTGTGGTGATAGTTGAGAATTATTAGCCTACATTTTATTAATTGTTTCAGGCAAGATAGCTGAGGAGATACAGAACATCAGATAAATTGCAAGTTCATGTTTTTTGTTCCTCCAGTTATGTTGCTTGGCCTGGAAAAGACTGCCCAAGTGTGTCTATGAATCTCTGATTCTACACCTCACTCTGTCGAAGCACTTATTAATTTTTAATTCCATTTTTATATCTTCAATTGTACAGAGTAGTTACCCATTTAACAAATCAGTTTATGAATGAATGATATTTTGATCATCATTCTCTTCCTCCCTTCTAACCCCCTTCCTCCCCTCAATTTTCTTATTAGTTTAGCATATGCCTTGAATTTTATAACCACATTTCCCACTCTCCCATACTCTCTTCATTTATCAACACCCTCTTTACTTCTCCCCCACCACTTCAAGTACCAGTGAATGCTTGTTTCATTCTTCCAGTCTTAAACAGAAGAATGAAATGATAAGATTTCCATGTCTATTTTCATATTAGATCTGCAGAGGAACAGAGAATGGGAAAAGGATAGATTTGCATGTTGCTTTCTTTCTTGCATAAATCATAGCTGCTGGCTTATCCATTCTGAACATATGTTTGGTAACAGTTATGAGTTGAGCATATGTTGTTTTAGAAGATTATTTAAATCTTACTCTAAATCCAAAGAAATCTTTTCTGAAGGTAAAATGGCCTACAAAGCACTGAGCAACTAGAAGTTGTATCATGAATCTTAGCCTATTTTTCACTCTGATCACACAGAACCACATGTATCCACACTGAGTTTAACATTCATCTTTGTTGATCCAGCACCATTAGTAGAAAGTATCTTACTGATATGGTTGGCAAGTTTTTAAATTTTTAGTTATTAGTATTCGTTTGTATATTCATTTCATTATAATCAAATTTTATGTCTGTCCAGAGTAGAAAAAGATATTCTAGAAGCGCTGAGCAGGCTTAGGAATCACAGAGCAGCTATCACTTTTTGGAGACCTGTCATGAACCAAATACACTGCTCAGCACAGGATTGGAAAAACAGATGTAATTTCACTAGGAGAAACTGGTATTCTATGGAGTCCTCATGATTTGGGAAACATACATAACTTTATAAGAATGATTATCTCTGGGCATAGTGTATATTTTCTGAGATTTTTCTTTGTTGTTGTTGTTAGTTGTGGGGCTTGAACTCTGGCCTTCGGAACTGTTCCTCAGCTCTTCAGCTCAATGCGAGTGCTCTACCACTTGATCCACAGTGCCTCTTCAGGTTTTTTAGTGGTTTATTGGAGATAAGAGTCTCACAGACTTTCCTGCCTGGGCTGGCTTTGAACCATGATCGTCAGATCTCAGCCTCCAGAGTAGCTAGGATTAGAGGCATGAGCTACCAGCACCTGGCTTTTGTGTCTTTAAATTTCCTTTTTCTTATTTAAATCCAGAGAAGGCATTGAAATCTCTAACAATGCCTGTCATCCATGCATCTTGAAGCTCTTGCTTCCTAGGCCCTCCCTCCCAGCTACAGACACAGACTCTTCCCACCCACTTCCTTCCACCAGGACAAGTAGAAGTCTTGCACCTCTGGCCCCCGCTTATCTATCAAGTAAACTTGCCCCATCCTGTCCTGCCTTCTCTGTACTTTGCTGCATCAGTTTTCTTTCTCTATCTCTTATAGCTTCAATCTTTCTTGTTCTTCTTCCTAATAAAACATGCTCACCTCTCTCCTTTTCAAAATATATTTTTGGGGACTTCTTTAATGCTCCAGCTATCTCTCGACCTGTTTATCTTCTTCCTTTCTCATCAAAAGTTTATGAAAGACTTGTCTTGAATTCATTGTCCTTACTTCCTAATCTTCTAGTCACTCCTTAACCTGTAGCAATCTAGCTTCTACCTCTCAGCATCTTCTAGGATTGACTTCAGTCTAGGTTGATGCTTCTGCTTGGAGTGAAGTTTCTCATAAGACCTCATCATGATATGTTCAAACTCCCATTTGGGTTGGATGCCCCTGCTTTTTCTCCTATTGTTTTTCAGGGTGCTTATTACTCTTTAGACCTTTAATAGAATTATTTGATGTTTGCAGGCATCTCTGCATGTCTAATCTCTAGTGTTGTGTCTAATAAAGAAGGCATTTACATTGCAAGATACTATGTTGAAAACAAACTTTACAACTTAGGAGAGGGGGGAGTTGGGGAGGTGGGGAGGGAAGGATGGTAGGGGAAAACAAAGGAGGAGGTAACAATGTTCCATAGGAAATGTACTCATTACCTTACTCATGTAACTGTAACCCCTCTGTACAGTTATTTTTACAACAAAAAATACAAAATAGAAGGCATTTAATTTGTCTAATGAAGGACTCACTAAATGCATACTAGCATAATTCAGAATCTCTACAGCCTGAGTTTAAAAAAATTATTGCCAATGCTTGATAAGAAATGTACTCATTACCTTGCTCATGTAACTGTAACCCCTCTGAACAGTATTTTTATAATTAAAAAACTTATTTAAAAAAGATTCTGTGCAGAGGGGTTACAGTTGCATAGTAAGACAATGAGTACATTATTACTTGTCCATCATTGTTACCCCTTCCCTTCCTTTTGTTGGCCAACTATATGTTCCCTTCCCCACCTCCCACACTCCTCTCCCCCCCATTTTCCCCTTACCTGCCCAAAGTTGTAAAGTTTGTTTACAATATACTGTCCTGTGGGTATCCTTGTTGCAATGGGTCATCCTGTATCCTTGTTTTTAGCATTTTGTTATTCTCCTCCCCCTCCCCAGATTAGACAAATATATATACAAGATGCAGGGTACCAAAATCAAGTACATTAACAACAGCAGATAAGTCACAGGGGAAAGAACATACAAAGGAAACAACAACAACAACAAAATAAAATCACATGTTGCATTTAAAACAATAACAATAAAGACAGACCTCTTGTGTCCATATCTTGGGGTTCATTTCACTGAGCATCATCTTATATGGTCATTTGTACATGATTTTGAGCTTTTCAGCTCATTTGATAAGATTATCCTATATGTATACTAATTATTGCAAATTAGGAAAATCATCGGACCTAAATTTCTTTGGGACTGGGTTACTTCATTTAATATGATTTTCCCCCAAGTCTTTCTATTTCTTAACAAATGGGGTGGTGCTGTTCTTTCTGATGGAATCATAAAATTCAATTTATATATATATATATATACATACATATACATATATATCACATTTTCTTGATCCATTCATCTACTGAGGGGCATCTGAGTTGGTTCTATATCTTAGCTATGGTCAATAATGCTGCAATAAACATAGTTGTGCTGGTAGCTTTAGTATGGTCTTGTTTATGATCATTTAGGTAAATGCCCAGAAGTGGGATTGTTGGGTCACAGGGGAGCTCTATGTGGAGTCTCTTGAGGAACCTCCATACTGCTTTCCAGAATGGTTGAACAAGTTTATACACCCACCAACAGTGCAGTAGGGTTCCCTTTTGACCACATCCTCTCCAGCATCTGTCATTATTAGATTCTTTGATTATAGCCATCCTTTACAGCCTGAGTTTCAAAATTATTTTACATTAAAAAAATTGGTCTTATGGACTTTCCTGCCTAGGCTGGCTTCAAACCACAAGCTTCAGAACTCAGCTCCTGAGTAGCTAGGATTATAGGGGCGAGCCACTAGAAGATGGCTTTTAAATGAATTTTCTCTCTCTCTCTCTCTCTCTCTCCATATATATGTATATATATTATCTCTATATATGTATATTTAGTCAACTATATACTGAATATCTGGATGTTTTATCAATATCTCAAACTCATATTTACAATATTTAACTTACCATATTTTCCCCTGAAAGCCAATTGAGTTCTGAATCTTTGAATAATACCATCACTATCATTAAATAAGAAAAAATAGCCTTCTTACACTCTTTCCTTTCCTCTCCTTACTTACCTGAGTAATTCACTGTCACACCAATTTATCCTTCTACATATATTTCAAAATCGTCTTCTTTCTTTTATTCTCAGTGCCTTTGATTTGTCCTAAAAATTTTAATAGCTACTTAGCACGTTGCTCAGCAACTATCATCTTCCCCTCCAATTTGTTGTCCACATATCCTTGGTGATTCTCATTTCAAAATTCAATTTTGATTCATTTATCCCATAAATATTTATTGAGTACTCACTAAAACCCAAGTACTTCTTAAGGCACCAAGGATGTAGTTTTGGCAAAACATATTCTTCGTCAAAGTTATGTTTATAACTTTTCACCAGTCCCTTGCTGTCTGGGTGGTAAAATATGATCCAGGAATCTTAAAATTATTCACAAGGTCTTTCAGTCTTTAGTCAGGAAGCTCTTCACCTGTTGTTTGCATTTGAATCATTGGGGTTCTTGTTTAAAAATTTTTTGGATTTCTCTTAAGTTTTTCAGTCTAGAATGGAGACCCCAAACAGCATTTTTAATTGGACTCTCAAGTGATTTTCATATAGGTAATTTGGGAACCACACTGTGAGAAATGCTGATTTTTCTTTGCCTACCTCCTAGCCTCACTTCCCAACCATTTCTCTATGTTCAACCTTATATTTTAATAGTGTTAGGTTATTTTAAATTCTTCGCCAAAATGCCATAGGTCTTACATGCCTCACTTGCTTATATCTTTTTCATGAATTCTTGAAGTATACAGACAAACATACTGAATATCTGGATGGTTTAATACCAAGTTTGATAACAACAACAGAAAATCACACTGTCTTAAGATGAAAAAAAACATAACTCTTTTATTCCAAGATGGGTGTGGTGGATCATTCTTGTAATACCAGCCATCAGGAGACAATCGAACAAGTTCAAGACCAACCTGATCTACATAATGAAACATTATATGAATAAACCAAGAGCTAAGTAGGTATCTCAATGGTATGCCTAATGTGTTGGGTCTAATTGCCAACACTGAAAAGGAAAAAAATCAATATGATTATTTCTGAACACTCTTTATAGGTTATTCCAATTGAAGAAGATATTGAGCCCCAGATTCTGCCCTCAAATGCTGCCAGTATGTGGTCTCCAAGATGGAAAAAATTGTGGGCAAGCAAGGCACAATGGATACTAACATAGACTGAAAGGGACATCTTTCATTTCAGCACACATTCCATTGGCTGGAACTAATCATGTAATCACACTTGGATGTAAAAAGAACCGGGAAAAATAATCCTGGCTGGGAAGCTTCTTTCTAAACAAAAATGCACAAATGAACTTAGAGTGATCACAACATTATCTCTACCACATCACCATCTTTCCTCCTAATCACCAAATATCGTGTACCCCCATCATCCCACACAGCACAGTTTATTTTCCTTCACTTACAGGTTGATTTCATGTCCTATCCATTTCCTACATTCAGCTCAAAGCCTGTGATTTCTGAGTGATATGTAGTCCTTCTTGCGTGGTTTGGATATGGCTGTTCTTAGCAACTTCACTATGAGAAGGACAAATTATCCCTTCCACCACCATATCCAATAAGCAGTGATGGAGCAGAGAGAGAACAACCTCCTAACCCTTTTGGGAGGTGGAAGGACCACACCTATCTTTTGTAGCTAAGGACATGCAAGCATTGGATGATCCCTCTTTGACAGTGTTTAATTGTCTTGTTTCATCCTTGGTACTGCTTCCTAAGGATAACTATCTTAGCTAACTTACTCTCTCTGTCCTATCCTTGGGCTCCTCCTCTGGGAGATTTTTTTCTTCTTTTTGTCAGTCATTTTGACTACCTCTAAAGAAGGTATTTGGGAGCATGTCCACCTTGAAGATTACATAGCTTTTATGTGTTTTGTGTTATGTAAATATGCAGACACAGGGGAGACTGTATTTTGTCTACTAGATTAGACAAAGGCTTTTGTTTTGTTTCTTCAAAGTCTAATAGTTTTGTCTATTTATTTCTAGCCAAGCCCAGTAACTGTAAGCATGCTCAATGGTTATAAGACATGATGCTTGAAATGGATTTGTTTCATTTTATCCCCCCCTGTCTCTTTCCTATATCTACTTCGAGATGATTACCTTGATGCTATCTGAACCTATGGGTTAAGAGATATAACCTGAATATGTTCTTTACTTGGAGTCACTTTACTCACCTGAAAGACTTTTAACTGTTTTTCAAAACTTTTTATTTCTTAAATTCTATTTCTTAATATTTGGTGTCTTTAAGTTGTTACTTTAATTTTTGTTCTTTCTTTTTTCTTTTCTTCTTGCAAGTCAAGCAGTTCTCCACAACTCTTTATTTGTTTGATAGTTGAATGTTTTTAATTGGTACACAAAATGAAAACATTGTACATATTAATGGGATGCTGTTAATATTTTATACATATATACATCATGTACTGTATAAATCAGGTTAAACATATCCTTAAACATTTAACGTATCTTTTTGATAGAACTTTAAAAATCATTTCTTGTTTCTTACAGAAATATACAGTGTAAATTTATTATCTGCAGTTGTCATTTTGTTCAGTAGCACCCTAGAGCTTCTTGCTCCTATCTAACTATAACTTTGTACCCATAGCTTAAGTATTCCCATTCCCTTCACTGCTATGAGGTCAACATTTTTAGATTTCACATAGCTGTAAAATCATGTGGTATTTGTCTTTATGTGCCTTACTTATTTCACCTAACATAATTATCTCCAGTTCAATTTATGGTGGTACAAATGACAGAATTTCATTCCTTTGAATTTCTGAATTTTATTCCATTGTATATATAGAACACATTCTGTATGTCAACCTATTCTTTCCAGGTCAACTAATGATTCACCTCTCCTCTTAGTAGATTAAGTAGCCTGCCAATTCACTGTGTGCAAAAGTATGAACAGGTATCTTGTTTTTATATAACACAAGCTACCTCTGATATCAGTTTTCTTACCACCCAAGAGCCAAACTAATGCAACATGGCTTCATTTCGTTCTTTGAAACACATAGAACTCCCACTGCCCCAAACCTCATTAGCCTGTAGGTGTCAATGGAACTCTATTAATAACATTAAGTCTAATGTCACTAGATCACACTTACAATCTTGCATGCAGAATCCATAAGAGCTCTGGAAGGTCTTGTGCTAAGAGAGTCACAATGAGTTTCCCAGCAGGGCTGCTTGCAGTCAACTCATCTTTTCTTCTGCCAGTATCCTTTGGACAGAACATGTGCCAAGCTCCTACCAGGCACCTGCTGGAAATTTTCAAGTAATGGCACATTTCCTTCTAAACATCTAATTTTCTGTCAGTGCCCTTCTAACTTGCCCTTCTATAATGCACTAAATTTTTTTTGTCAAATTGTGTTATAATTTGCCTTTTGTATTTTGTATTACTTGTAATGCATCATGGTTCTAACTCCTCATACACATTGCTCCTGGAGCTCCCTTCTGCAGCAAACCTGTTCACTGAGGTCAGGCCACATCATCATCAGGACAAGCTTTGGCCCAGATGTCATATCTTACATGTGCTGGCCACCTTTAGGCACAGCCATAAAACTTTCTTCATTTCTAAGTCTTTTCCCTTCGGCAAATCAATTTATTTACTTGACCTCTGCTGTCTTTAAGCATTTAAAAATCTTAGCCCCTGTTTATTTTTCTGATAGCTCCTATAAATATATTGTGTCATGCGAGTAAATATCTTCTCTTCCTACATTATCTTGCCTAACTTGTTTAACAGACAGAGAACTCCTGTCAGTTTTTAAAACTTTAGTTCATGGATGGTTGGGATCAACCATCCCAACTAATTCCACCTCTGACTAGGGAATCTCACTTCCTCCTCTGTGCTTAGTATATAGCTCTTAGACCGAATCATGAATATTAGCTTGTTTGTCTTTCTCCTCTGCATTATAGTAAGATGCTTAAGTGTATTCTGTGTCTGCCATGTGGTTTGACTAATATTAATTTAAATTCATTTCATTGGAGCACTTTCTTAAAACATGTCTCATCTTTACAGGTGGTAAAAGCCTTCCAATTTTCAGTTTTCTTTCTTGCACACATGCTTTAACCATCCGTCTCCAGGTAGGTCTTGGGAAGTGTGTGTGTGTGTGTGTGTGTGTGTGTGTGTGTGCAAAATGGAAGAAAACAAAGCTTATGTGAGGCTGAGAGCTATGTAGCATGTATAAGTGTGCCTCTTCTATCTCCATGCCTTGTTATCTGAGTGGCTTGACTGTCCTTGATGTGTTCAAGTTTTATCTGCTTCTGGTATTTCAAAAGTTTTGAGATGATTGGTTCACAAAGCTACATGTGGCAAGGAACAACACTTTGTATTACAACAGTATTCTAGTTGTGACACTAGGCTCCTTGATCTAATTCATGAGAAAACATGATACCATTTTGATCTGAAAACTGCCATACAAAGTGATTGTCCTCTGAAACATATCTCAGACAATGTGGAAACCGACTTAATTTTTTTACCTTCACTACAGTTATTTATGAGGAAGAAGGTAGAGAAGAGAGATGTTTTGAGATGAAAGGTGAAATATTCTATTGTAGAGTATGTTTTATGAGGAAAGAATAGAGATATATAATTTCTGACTCAGGGTTTGCATGGAATCCAGATATCTTTCAAGTTATTGTCTCCACACATTATTTAAAGCTCTGTTCTCTAGGATCTTGAAGTCTCAGTTTATTTTTTGATATAAAGTCCTATCATTCATAAGAAAAACTCTCCCTGTCACTAAGCCAAGGACATTGTTTCTCTATGCACCTTCATGGATAAAAGGCTTGATTTATTCAGAATGTATTTTATAAACATGTGACCCTAACACATAGTCTTAGTGACTGTTGCCTTAACTGTTGTTATATTTCACATACTTCTCCAACAATGTACCTTCTCTGTGCTGGTTTGAACTGTGGAGTTAGGACTGTGATTGGAATAAGACATTTAAAAGTAGCTCTGAGGCCTTCCACACGTGAAGCATTTTCAAGTAGTTCTCCCAATAAAGCTGGTTTTTGTATTGAATGGTCATAGGCACTGGCTCCTGCCCCTTCTCAAGCCACTGTATTGTACAGATTACATCGCACTGTAGGAGTGGCAGGACAAGAAGGCATTTGAGAAATTTTGTGGCTGAGGAAGGTCCTGTTTCTAAGTGAAGTAAGTCTTGTACTGACAAGGAAAGAAGATGCAGGGAGTGTGAGGAAGATAAAGGCAAAATGAATGGGCTCCAAAGAGTGTTGAACAAGTTAGTGAGCACAAAATGGAGGCAAGGGGAGACACTGGGGATAGCAGTAACGTCCTAAAAGGGTGTGAAATATTAGACACATGTTCCTGTGGAAAGCATGAAAGTCCTGAGGCTTGAACTCAGGGCCTTGGAACTGTGCTCTACCATTTGAACCATAGCTCCACCTCTAGCTTTTTAGGTACTTAATTGGAGATAAGAGTCTCACAAACTTTTCTGACTGAGCTGGCTTCAAACTGTGATCTTCAGACCTCAGCCTCCTAAGTAGCTACTGACTGAGCTACTGGAAGTTGGTCCATGTGGAAACCTTTGAGAGCTATCAGGTGCCGTTCATGGTTTAGAGATCTCAGGCATTGTTCTATAAGTTATTATAATACCAGATGTCTAAGCCATGGCCTTAATCTCTCTCCTCCTCTTGAATATTTAGACCCAAAGAATTATATTGCTTGTAGTAGCAAGAATGCAAATGTCTTCTAACATCCATGACACCAACAGCTGAGTGGTTGGAGCTGCATCAAAGCAGGCACTTTAAATTGCTCTTCCTTGAGGTCCAGGTCTCTCAACCTGGCAGTAGCAACATTTTGTTCTTATGGGAATATCTTATCCTGTGCTCTGTAGGGTATTTAGCAGCATGCCCAATGTCTACCTACTGCATATCAGCAACATCAGCTCCCTCTTCCGTGGTGACAATACGAAGTGTTACTGGATGTCATATACCTTGGGTATAGATAAACTGGGATTTGAATTCTGTCTTTAGGTCATTTGGCTAAGCATATAGGAATCTAGAAAGATAGTACAGGTACCTTAAGAAAGTAGGAGTGGTAAGCAGCTGTCTAGCCAGAAAGAAAGCAGCACAATAAGTATGTGGTTGGGGCTGAGATTGTGGCAGGTGGATTATAGCCTACAGAGAGTCAAACTCTCCATGATAGAATGAGATGCTATGAGCCTGAGTTCAACATAAAAGCTCAGACCCAGAGGAAATCCAGATGTGAGGAGCCAGTTAAAGGTACAATGGCGGTGGGATGTCTGTGTATATACAATTGCTGTTCAAATTATAGAGCTGTAAAAATCCAGTTTTATCTGATGGCTAAATATTAATAAGGTACTAAAATTTGAATTGCTTAAGCATTACTGAATTTTTAAACTAGTTTGCCACTTTCTCATTTCTTCTCAGCCAATATTTTCGTCTGCAATATTCATTTTCTTTTTAATACAGTGTAGTCATGTTGAGAATCTACCATCTTTAGACCTTTCATTTTATAAAAGAAAATGCGATGCAGCCCCATATCTTTCTTAATATATATTTAAAGAGCAATAATGAATCTTTTGGAGTTTTTAACTGGCTATTTAATGGTAGACTTACCTTGAGCTCTAAACCCTTCCAGACAATCAATAATTGTTCTATAAAAATTCAGGAATATTCATTATTGCTGATAATAACTCTCATCCTCTCAGCCGCATGATCTAATGTGCTTAAAGCATTATTCATCTTACACAGGAGGCTGAAAATAAATTGGGCCAGAAAGTACTAAATTAATGATCACTGCATTTTGATACCGTCAGACTCTTCTGTTTTCCTGAATGTATTATTTTTTGTGTTTGAGATCAGAAAGGTTGTTGATTCTTGTATGACAGGAAGAAATAAGATATAACTTGCAAGCTTACAAGAACTTTTCTAAATAGAGAAGGACTCCTGTTAGGTGGGAAAGGGTGTGTGTGTGTGTGTGTGTGTGTGTGTGTGTGTGTCCATTTTTATCTGTATATATAGATCTGTTGGTACCCCTGTATATCTTTGTATATTTGTGTGTGTGTGTGTGTGTGTTTTGTGGGACTAGAAAGGAAGGAAGAGGCCAAAGGCTGCAGGCCATATTTGGATCAAAAGTCAAGCTGAAGTGTATCACTGTCATTGTAATTATGGGAATGAACTCCAGACAGTTTTTTAAATACTCACTCAAAAAACATTTTGAGTGTTTATCTACGTGTCCAGCACCTCTATATGTTGAGGATATGATAGTGAATGAACAGACTTTTGTGCTCTTAAAAGTTTATATTTAGATGGAGGGCAGATTTTATTACACAAATACATACAAGTAATGATTCCCAATGGTGGAGAAAATGAATACAGCAGTTTGATAAAGAGATTGAGGGAAAGCAAGAGAAGAGAAAATAATCATTCTAAAATATTCCCAGAGTATTCTGGAGCATTAAACATTTCCTTTAACAAAGGGAAATCCATTTTGCCAAAGTCTAGCCAAAGTGCTTTTTACTAGCATCTAACCATAAGAGGCTAGGTAAATATACACCCTATTTTCTCTGGCCTTCTTCTTTCACCATAGGGCACAGACTGCTGAAAGATGGAGACCTAACTCTAGATCACAACATGCTTTCCTTTCTCCTCACATCTTAGCATATGTACCTTATACCCTAATGGGGAATCACAACTAAACTGTGAAGCTTTAGAGTTTGGGGAAAATCAAAGACAACCAGAGACCAAAAAAAGAAAATCCCACCACAACAAAAACAAAGAACAGAAAAGGTTAGCATCCAATACCTACCTTTGCAGAAAATCACAGCCCTAACAAGATGCATATAAAACATCACATGAAGGTCTATTTGTCCCAGTTCTCTTTACCCCATGTGTCCTGTCAGATTAAGCAAACATACAGAAAAGATAATAAGACATAGTAAAAAGGCAATGGCACTCTAATAAATAAGGTGATTCTAAAGGGTAGCTCTACAGAGGAGTTATTGAGCTCAGTTTTGAGGAAATCAGCACCATCACAGGAAAAGCAATCAACAGTGAAGCCAAAACCCAAAGACAGAATGAGATTCATCCAACCAGAAAACTGAAAACATGGCAGATCTAGACTGAGCAAAGTGATACTAGCATATAATGAACTTAGAAGGACAAGTAGGAACTAGATCTGTAGGATTTTATAGACTGTTGTTAATTGTTTTCATTTCAGTTCACTTTAGTCTGGGGATCTCCACGTTCTCCGTTGCTACTAAGGTAAAATCCTGGAGCCTAACTTCAGGTACTGCTGTGACAGATGGTGTAAAGACAAATAGATAAAGAGATCAAGTAAAACAATCGTCAAGCTGCTGTCATCTTTGATTTCTAGGTTTTACTGATTGATTTCCTGCTCTTTAATATAGTACATTTATCTGCATATTTCAGCCGACAGAGATAATTATGGGTCCCATAAAATAAGAAGAGGCACATTCCTGCTCATACAGTACAGCGGATATGCAGTCATTTGCTCTGGTTTACTTTTATTCTTTATGAGTTTATCTTTCCCTTAGTGATAAATTGAAGATCACTCGCAAATACTTATCATCCTGTATGGCTGTTTTTGTCAATAATAGTCAGGATCATAACTACTACCATTTATTGAGCTTCTTTGACATATTGGCATAATAACAAGATGCACAATTTCCAACTCCCATAATCCCAATAATCCTTCCAGGAAAGCTGAAGTATGAGCACTGAGGTTCTTAGACAGGCAATTTTTCCCAACCAAAGTTTGAAACAAATCAAGAAACTAGCACAATTAGAATTCAAACCTTGGCCTTCTGGATTTGGAATTCATTCTTAGATGTTCTCAGCAAAGGCTTCTGAGACCACCTTCAGAGCTATGTGCAGCTGTGGGAGTTTAGTGTTGTGTCTGCCAATGGCTAAAACATTGCTAAAAACGTCTTTGTTTCATGCCCAGAGGTTAAAGTGAGGAATTTATTTTTGGAGCAAATTTTATAGATGGTTTTAGCTACCTTTGCCTCTTATGCCATCTCTCAGGGTACATTTTGCCTTCTCCATTTGAGCTTTTAAATCCTCCACTTGTCCAATTATCAAATGAGTTCAAGGTCTTACCAGCGTTAGCATTCTGTTGTGTGAATGTCTTGTGTCCTATTTCATCTGTGCCACTTCCTACAGTACCTCAACCTCACATTTTCTCAGGCTCATTCCTCCCTAAGGATCTTTCTTCTTCATCCTCACATTAAGAAACTCTATGTTAGCTATACGGCAGCTGTCATCTTTGTAAAATATTATGTTAAATTATATTGATTTATTATTAATTGGTTAGTCACATGAAATGGGAACACATTAATACAATTTCCAAAGGGTATAAAGTTAAAAGTAAGTCTGCCTTCTGTAATTTTTCATATCTGTATTTGTATTCTCATTACCAAGATCATCTACAAGTATATAAGGAAATAGTAGTATTTGATACAGTGTTGTAAAGTGAATTTCTAATTTGCTACACGTATATAAGGAAATAGTAGTATTTGATACAGTGTTGTAAAGTGAATTTCTAATTTGGTTGGACTTGATGCAAAGTTATATGTTCCATAAATGCTAAATGTTTCCTACAGATTTCAATGGACTAAGATAGCTTTCCAGTGTGGCCTTGCAGTGTATGTGTGTTAAGATCCCATGATGCTACTGATACAAAGAATTCAAGTGGTCTCAGGCAGCCCCTTGTTCATGCTTCATAATTCTGACTCTCCTAATTCCCTTGCTGATGAAAAAGTAAATGAACTAATTTGTAAAAAAATAATTGTGGAGGAATAGTTACCTGTCTAGAAAGTGTCAGATTTGATGGAAGGTTTAAGTTCCATAAAGGAAAATACAATAAAGAACAAAATACTAAGACAGAAGTTTTATTTACAAAGCCCAATTGAAAGATTTTCCTTCTTTTGAAAACAAAACAAACCAAACCAAACTTGTATTGTTGTGTTTTATCTTGGCTCACAGTGATGCCCTAAAGTATGAAAATACTTTAAGAGTAGTTTGTTCTTATATGGGGGTAAATCTAAAACATGTTGTTATTGCGTTCCTGAGGGCCAGTTCACTAAGAGAATCAAATAACAGGAAACTCAGCCTAGAGAAAGAAAAAAAGATTCCATTTTTCTCTACTTTTTTTTTTTTTAAACATTAGGATCTCTGACTTCATAAGGGATCTCTGCAAACACTGTACCAAAACTGTCCTTAACAATGGGTCTGGTTCTGGCAAGAAGGAAATGTTATGCCTCTGGTTTTAGTTCTGGAAAAGTCTATGATCATCTCTTCTTGGATATCTGTATCTTGGACATATTGTGATGGAATTGCCCAGAAAAATCTATCTGCTGTTTTACTTTTTCTGCGACAATTGAACCATTTTTATTTGTAGCTTCTTATTCCATTGTAGGATGACTGATCTTTCAGTTTCATGGAAGAGAAAAGTGCTCAACTTCAAGCACCTTGAGTAGTGTCATAACCTGAAGCAACAGCAGAGCATAACACTTTTTGCCCTGCTATTGTGTGTGTGTGTGTGTGTGTACATGAGTATGTGCATGTGCCAGTCCTGGGGCTTGAATTTAGGGCCTGGACACTGGCCCTGAACTTCATTTACTCAAGCCCTCTACCACTTGAGCCAAGGCCATACTTTGAGCTTTTTTAGAAGTTTATTGTAAATAAGAGTCTCATGGACTTTCCTGCCTGGCCTGGCTTCCAATGGTGATCCTTAGATCTCAGCCTACTGAGTAGCTAGGATTACAGGTGTAAGCTACTAGCACCTGGTATTGCCCAGCTATTTCAGTCCTGTATTTCTTCATTCAGAAGTTGGTGGAGATTTCTCCTGAAATGGTCCTCATGAACCCTTTTCTCTATTTAAATTTTTTAAATTTTATTGTCAGAGGGGTTACAGTTATATACATAGTGACTATATTTTCTGTCAAACATTTTTATCCTCTCCCTCACTCTTCTCCCACTTTCCCTCCCTCCCAATGTCTACCCCCCATGTTGTAAAACTCAATAGCTATGTATATATAACCATATTCGATGATTCTAAGCAAAATGAACTCCAAGATATGGAAACAAGAGGTTTTTCTTTGTTGTTGTTTTTAATGTACTATGTGAAGTTATTTCTTTTTCTTTTCTTTTTTTTTTTTTTGTCGGTCGTGGGGCCTGAACTCCAGGCCTGGGTGCTGTCCTTCAGCTCAAGGCCCAAGGCTAGTGCTCTACCGCTTGAGCCAAAGAGCCACTTCCAGCTTTTTCTGCTTATGTGGTGCTGAGGAATTGAACCCAGGGCTTCATGCATGTGAGGCAAACACTCTACCACTGAGCTAACTTCTCAGCCCCAAGTTATTTCTTTTATGCATGTTTTTTCCCCTATGGTTTATCCCTTGCTGTCACTGTATTTGAATTTGATACCCTGTATATTGTGTATATGTTTATCTGAATTAAGGAAAGGAAGGAGAACAACAAAATGGTGAGACAAAGACAAAGGATGAACCAATGCAACAGCGATACTCAGAAGAAAACGTGTTGGAAACCCATTTTCCTTCTGTCATGCATGGGGGAATTGGATAGTGTGATGTTAGGGGAAGCCTGGAGTTGGCAAATTTCCTTGGACAGAGTGAAAAGAAAACAGAAACAAATAGGACAAGGCAGGTGAAGTTTGGCCAGATTGGATGATACCAATGCCATGACCTCCAGGGTTTGTGCATAGTAGGGTAGATGCTTAGTTCAATCAGAAGTTTCCTTCAGGGGATGTTTTTGGGGGAGGAAGACAAAGGCTAGAGAGGAGACACTTGATAGATAATCGTTTTCTTCTTTGCCCTTTCTCTGTTGTCAACTTTCTTCTTGCTACTTTCATTTTTCTTGAACAGCTGCATTAAATATTCTGCATGAAGGTAATTCTGAATACACCAGGCAACCATTTTGTTCCTTGTGAGGAGGAATTGAGGCACTGAAGAGCTACATAAGTATCACCACCTTTATAAGGTGACCTAATTGCTTCTGAGGAAAAAAGCTGGTGGTGGGAAACTCAAGAGTCTGCTTCCTTGGGGGCACTAGTGCTTTAATCCGGAGCCTATAGGACATAAATGTCCATGGGGACATTGTCCTCATTTTTGCACACCATGTAGCACAGCATGGCTTGGCCATGGACTCTGGCTCTCCCAGCAGCCTTGTGAGCCGAGGAAGTGAAATTCAGTATCTGTGTGGGTAAATCTGAATAAAGACACCCTATATAAAAATTCAACAGTGTATTATTAGGAGTAAAATGCAGTTATAATATGATAATAAGAACTTGAAAGAAGAAGGGATAGATGAAGAAAATATCTTAAGGATATGTTAATATTTTAATTATATTAGGGATAAATTAATACTATTAATTGATATTGAGCTTTATCAAATTAAATATTCTTTTAAAACTTCTCCCCATCTCTTGCAACCCATACCCTCAAGGGTTACTTAGTTCTATTTTCACATATGTACATTGAATATTATAATTGCATTCGCTGAGCCTTTCTCACTTCATATTTTTTCAGAAAAAACTTTTTTATTTATTTTTTATTTTTATTTATTTATTGTGAAAATACTGTACAGAGAGGTTACAATTACATAGGCAAGATAATGGGTACATTTCTTATCAAGCATTGTAGCCTCCTCCTTTGTTTCCCCTTCCCATCCCTTCCCATCCTCCCTCCGCCCCCCAACCCAATCCTCCCCGCCCCTTCCCCCCCCACCAAAGTTGTAAAGTTTGTTTTTGACATAATAACTTGTACATCTCATTGGTGCAATGGGTTCAACTGTTTCCCTATTTAAACGATTTGTTTTTCCCCTTCCCCTCCACAAATTATACCGACATCAAATACAGTGAAAGCAGGGGTTATACTGTGGGGGAGGGACATACAAAGCAACAAAGAAATAATCTTATAAATGTGTTAGAAACAATGGCATGAAAGAAAAAAAACATTTGAATACATATCTTAGGGTTCATTTCCATAATATCAACTTATCTGACCTTTGCTGCTTGACTCAGACATATACTAGATATTGCAAATAAGGGAAACCATGGGACCTAAGTTTCTTTGGGCCTGACTTACTTCACTTAATATAGTTTTTTCCAAGGCTTTCCATTTCCTAACAAATGGGGCAATGGCATTCTTTCTGATGGAGGCATAGAATTCCATTGTGTATATATACCACATTCATCTATTGAGGGGCATCTGGGTTGGTTCCATATCTTGACTATAGTAAATAATGCTGCAATAAACATAGTCGTGCTGGTAGCTTTAGTGTGGTCTTGTTTGTAAACATTTGGGTAAATGCCCAAAAGTGGGCTTGCTGGGTCATAGGGGAGCTCTATGTGGAGTCTTTTGAGGAACCTCCATACTGCTTTCCAAAGTGGTTGAACAAATTTACACTCCCATCAACAATGCAGTTAGGTTCCCTTCTGTCCACATCCCCTCCAGCATCTGTTGTTATTAGAGTTCTTGATCTTAGCCATTCTAACTGGGGTGAGGTGGTATCTCAATGTTGTTTTGATTTGCATTTCTTTTATGGCTAGAGAGGTTGAGCATTTCTAGTGAAAACAGGGGTTATACCATGGGGGAGGGACATACAAAGCAACAAAGAGATCATCTTATAAATATGTTAGAACAATAGCAAGAAAGAAAAAAGATATTTGTATTTTTTTTCAGTTTTATGTATATTTTAGATATGAGACCTTGTCCATTGTATGGCTAGTGAAGATCTTCTCCCAATCTATGGGCTTTCTATTGATCTTGCTAGCTATGTCCTTTGCCATGCAGAAGCTCTGCAACTTCATGCAATCCCATTTGTCCAACCTTTCTTTGATATGTTGTATTTCTGGGTTTCTATTAAGAAAATTTCGGCCTGTGCCAACAAGACCTAGGGTTTCTCTATTCCATTCTGTAATGTTTTCAGAGTGTCTCTGGTCTTTGATCCATTTGAAGTTGATTCTGGTGCAGGGTGATATATCAGGATCTAGCTTTAGTTTTCTACAAGTATTTAACCAATTTTTCCAGCACCATTTACATTTGTCTGGCACCTCCCCTTGGCCTGAAACAAAACTTAAAGATGCTTATTGTAATCCTTAATATAACCATTTTCACTTTGTTTATGCCAGTACTAGAGCTTGAACTCGGGGTTTCATGCTCTTGCTTAGCTTTTTTTGTATGTGGCTGATGCTCTACCATTTGAACCACACCTCCAGTGTGGGGGTTTTGCTAGTTAATTGGACTTTTCTTCCAGTCTTGCTTTGAACCATAATCCTACAAGTCTCAGCTTTCTAAGTAGCTAGAATTTACGGGAGTAGCAATTGACAAAATAACCATTTTAAATGAAATGAATACCAAGGAATTAGCACATGAAATATTTTGGGGGTTGGAGGTCAAGAGATGGGGGAAGATGAATGAAGAGAGGAAGGGGAAAATGTTGCCAATACTCAATGCATATCCTATGAAACTAAGGAATGGTTTAACTGAGAGGGGTGAAGGAGAATTATGAGAGTAATGACATCAGTCAAGATGTATTGTACTTATAAACTGATTTGGTAACTCCTTTGTACACTACTTAAAGATAAGAAAAATGTAATTTTTCAAAAAGAGAGTAGGTGTGGTAGCACAGTACTGTGCTCTTAGTACTTGGAAGGCTGAGATGGGAGGATTTGGAGTTCGAGGCCAGACTGCATTACATAGTAACTCACTGTCTCAAAATGCCAAAAGAAAGTGAAAGTACCAGTCAATATATTATGCAAATACGTGTATTGAACATGGGCTTCCAGGATTTAACCTTTGCACTTCTGGCTTTGGTCTTGCTTTGGTCCCATTACTCCTTTCTAGGCCCCACTCCTCTGTTTTGGAATACAAGTGTTTATTCTGTACAATTGTATCTTAGAAATATGTAACTTGATTTTTATTTTACAGGTGATCCCAGCTTAGTTTGCGCTGAGCATCAGAATACACATTAAATTTTGACTTCTTTCTGAGACCAGGAATCTGACTTGGTATCTGATGTTTTTGCTCACTTTAGCTATGCCTCCAACACCTGATTTTGACTTTTGAATAATGGTTGACCTGTTAAGACTTTAGGAACAATTTTTGTGCTTGTGTGCATGTGTGTGTATTGTGTACACATGCACTCGTGCACGCCTGTGTATGACAGTACTCCAGCTAAACTCAGGGCCTTGTTTTCTCACTTTAATTTTTTTCCTCAAGGCTGGCACTCCACTACTGAGCCAAATAGCCACTTCCTTCTTTTTGCTGTTTAATTGGAGATAAGACTGTTGGGTTTGCTTCAAGACTAAATTCTCAGGTCTCAGCTTTTTGAGTAGCTAGATTATAGGTATGAACCACTAATGTCCAGTATTCTTTTTTCTTTCCTTCTTTCCTTTCTTCCTTCTTGCCTTCCTTCCTTCCTTCCTTCTTGCCTTCCTTCCTTCCTTCCATCCTTCCTTCCTTCCTTTCTCTTTCTTTCTTTCTTTCTTTCTTTCTTTCTTTCTTTCTTTCTTTCTTTCTTTCTTTCTTTCTTTCTCTCTCTCTCTTTCTTTCTTTCTTTCTTTCTTTCTTCCTTCCTTCCTTCCTTCCTCCCTCTCTCCCTCCCTCCCTCTCTCTTTCTTTCTTTCTTTTCTCTCTCTCTCTCTCTCTCTCTCTCTCTCTCTCTCTCTCTATTTCTTTGTCAGTCATGGGGCCTGAACTCTGGGCTCTGGGCCTTGAGCTTTTTAGCTCAAGGCTAGTGCTCTACCACTTGAGCCACAGTGACGTTTCCGGCTTTTTCTGCTTATGTGGTGCTGAGCAATCAAAACCAGGGTCTCCTACAGGCAAGGCAAGCACTCTGCCACTGAAGCATCTTCCCCGCTTCTTTAAAAAAATAATCTTTAAGTAGTTGTATAAAGGAGTTGCTATTTAACAAAACAGTTTATGAATGCAATATATCTTGATCAATGTCACCTCTTTCAGCTTTCTTCCCCACCCCTCCTACAAACACCTTCCTTCACTCTTGAAATGGACTAAATGAATTTTGTCTTATGGATAGCTATGGTATTTTGGGGTTCAGAAACAAAAAGTGAGATTTAAATAGGAAATGTCTCCCATGGGCTCATGTGGTTAAATCCTTAGTTCCTTGACAATGACACTTATTTGTGAACTTAAGAAAATTTAGGGAGGTGTGTTTTCTAATTAGTGGGATTAAGTCAGTTTGGGAAAGGGTACACATTTGAAAGACCTTGGTTCTTCCCCCCTCCCCTGTTCCCATGATTCTTGTTCACCAAAAATAAAAATTAGCCTTTGCTATATACTCCCACTGCCATGATATTTGGTCCAAAAGCCTGGGACCAAACACACATGGACCAAACTTTTTGAAACAATAGGCAACCTCCTAGGAAAAAAAAAGAGTAGTTAATAGGAGGAAGATTGTTTTACTTTAGGTTCTTCCAGAATGAATCCTTGGGGCAAAGATTTATATGAGGGATGGATAAGAGAGAAGCCAATGGAAAAACGTCTTATCAAGGAGCATAGCCAGGGATCATCTAGAGTTTTCTGAAACATTGAGAGATGAAGAATAAACAAGCACATTCAATCTATCCAATCTTGTAACTGCTCCTTTCAGGCTTGATAATCCCTTGCCAATTCTGACTTCTTTGTATGGAGGCCAAGAGAACTTTGGTGATGAGAAAGATTTTCCAAGAGAGCAGGTACAGGTGTAGGCAGTTGGAAGTTGGGCCATTTCATAAGGAATTGATAAGCTCCAAGAGAATATGAGCAAAGTAACAATAGATGCTACAGTACCCAGAAAAATAGATACATACATGTGCCAAAGACACATGGAAGAATATACTGGATCCATTATCATAATGAACCCCAAACCAGAAACAAACCAAATTTCACAATGGTAAAATTGATATATAAATATACTGACTCAATGTTATGTTTTATACCAAGGGAAGTAAACTACAGCTATTAATAAGAAATGAATGCATTCCACAAATATGGTAAGTGAAGGCATTAGGTGCTCCAGAACATGTACTTTAGAGTCTATGAGCTACACATCTCAGAGATTTACATGATACATGGGAGGTGATGGAAAAGCTGGTCTAGAAGGACTGGAAAACAGACCTATGTTATACATTGCCAGAAATATGAGGCTCAGTGGGTGGGTTAAGACCTCCTGTGGGAACTCAAGAAATTTGTCTAGACATGACATGACAGGGAGCATAAATTTATATTGCATGTGGAATTCCAGTCTTTATTCCAATTGCCATCCCTTAGTCTTCATACATAATCTCGTAGATAGTGGGCATTATTCCTACTTTATGCGTTTATGTTAAAAATGCATAACACAGACAGAAACAATGGATGATGATGACACTAAAACAAAAAATGACAGGGGACATAATCTCAACGTGAAGACAATATTACAAAGCCTCATTTAGTCATTGTAAATTTCATTGGAAATTTAGGCATTGTAAATTTAGTCATTGGAAATTTCAACCATCCCCCTTAACAATCCTGTCTTGCAGAAACACAATGATACATTCAGCTCTGTGATTATAGCTGATGTGTAGTAGAAACTCACTATATGGTTACATAGGACAGAGTGAGTAGAGAGGCAAGTTCAAATAATTCAATCTAATATCTGGAGCTAAGTGTTTTGAACACAAATATAAACAGACTTTATTAACATCATGTTTATTAATATAATTTGTTTGGGATACAGGCAATATACATTTAAAGAGATGTCATTATGTGACAGACAGGAGCTTTCTTAAGAAGAGAGTGTTACTCTGATCTGTCTGCCACTTTGTCTTTTCTTTTTCCCTGTAACACAAAAGGCAAGTGAAAATTAAAATGGAAACTTCTGTAGGGGGTAAGTAATGAGTATTCTAATTATTAAAGATTCCTTTCAAGCCTTCAGATAACACATGGGGTTGAACTGTCTTTCTTCAGAGCCCATTAAGAGCAGAACAGTTATGCCTGACAATGTTATGGTTGTTTCATGTCCAGCCTTCCCTGTCAGCCCCAACTCAAGGGAGGAGACAGTGAAGTGTCTGGTTAGATTGTGAAATTAACTTCTTCATGGTTTAGGTGATACAATAGACGCCTACTTAGCAATGAACATTGTCTGTGAAGCATTGTTTAGTAAGTAAGGATCTGAAAGCAGTCTTTCTCCCTTCCATGGAAGGCAGAGTAGAAGATTGGAAGCAGGCAACCAGACACCTTTAGAAGGTTTGTGAGTGAGAGATTTCTTCGGTTTCCAAAGAGCCATGCTGTGGAGGAATTATTACTTTTCCCCCAATAATAGAAATCCATATGAATTTAATGACGATTACTTGTTTATTGATTGTTCTTGTTGCAAGAACAGTTCACCTCATTGTGAACAAAAATACTGCTTTCAAATTCCACTCACTTCAAGTCACACTTGTCAGCAGAAAAGACTTGACTTCAATTGACTGTGACAACCAGCTCCATCTTTCAGAGTATTACTTGAAAATGCAAGGCTAGATCGGCATAGTGTTTTTTAGTTGTTATTTTGTGTTTTTTTTTGTCACCAGCCCATGTACAGAGGTGGTCACTGGCAAAAGTTTGGTGGGGGAGTGGGTAGAAGGCTGTGGACTCCCACTGTCTGTTTTCCCAAGCTGGCCAACTTTTGCCCTCCTGGCTGCCTGGATACCACACTCATCCCTCAGGTCTTCTAACAATATGGCAATGTGAAGAAAAGCCTGTCAGGGAATGCAATGCAAACACATGGGCAGCCCTAGCAAGCTGCCTGGTAAGTGTGACGAAGGAACTCTCAGCTCAGTACGGACATAGGGAAAGCAGTCATGAACCTTTCCCATGCTCATGCTTAGAACTGTGTAGAGGTTTTATGTTGATCTCTGAGTGCTGGGTGGTTACAAGTTCTTCTTTATTTCCACTGTGAAAAGACAGGCCAGAGTTGTTTTTCTCTGACAAGATATTTCTAATGTTCAGCACAATTTTTCATCTTTTTCACTCGTCTATTTAGTTTGCCTCTTAGGTTGATTCTTTTTTTTCTCTTTTTTCTTCTGTTTTTTTTTGTTTTTTGCTTATGGGGTGCTAAGGAATTGAACCCAGGACTTCATGCATGAGAGGCAAGCACTCTACCCCTGAGCCAACTTCCTAGCCCTGGTTGATTCTTTTCTGCGATCTCAAAGTGTGTGTGTGTATGTGTGTGTGTGTGGAGGGGGGTATATGAATGTATAAATAGATAAATGTATATATTTTTCCTATACATAGGGAACATGATATAGATAGATAGATAGATAGATAGATAGATAGATAGATAGATAGATAGATATACATATAGACATATATTGGTCATGGGGCTTGACTCTGGGCTTGGGCGCTGTCCCTGTGCTCTCCAGCTCAAGGCAAGTACTGAACTGCTTGAGCCACAGTGCCACTTACAGTAGTTTCTAGTAATTTATTGGAGATAGGAGTCTCACGAACTTTTCTGCTGGGTTGGCTATGAATCGTGATCCTCAGATCTCAGCCTCCTGAGTAGCTAGGAATACAGGCATGAGCCACTGGCGCAAGCTGGGAAACTATACTTAAATAATTTTTTTTTTGCTGGTCTTGTGGCGTATCAGGGACAGGGTGCTGAAATAAGTCCCTCAGTAGATGAATGGATCAAGAAAATGTGGTATAAAAATTCATATGGAACAATAAAAGACCCCGAATAGCAAAAACGCTCCTCAACGGAAAGGACAGTGCTGGAGGAATATCAATACCAAATTTCAAACTCTACTACAAAGCCATAGTAATCAAAACAACTTGGTATTGGCACAGAACAGACCTCAGGATCAATGGAATAGAATTGAAAACCCAGAAATGAACCTACAGACCTATAGCCATCTAATCTTCGATAAGGGAGCTAAAACAATACAATGGAAGAAAGACAGCCTCTTCAGTAAATGGTGCTGGCAAAATTGGTTAACTACTTGTAGAAAACTAAAGCTAAATCCTTATATATCACCCTGCACCAGAATCAACTCCAAATGGATCAAAGACCTCAGAGTCAAAGCAGACACTCTGAAAATATTACAGGATGGAATAGAAGAAACCCTAGGTCTCCCTGGCACAGGCCGAAATTTTCTGAATAGAGACCCAGAAACACAACAAATCAAAGAAAGGTTGGACAAATGGGATTGCATAAAATTGCAGAGCTTCTGCATAGCAAAGGACATAGCTAGCAAGATCAATAGAAAGCCCACGGATTGGGAGAAGATCTTTACTAGCCATACAACAGACAAGGGTCTCATATCTAAAATATACTTGGAACTCAAAAAATTAAATCCCCCAACAACAAATGTTCAAAATAACAACTGCTCAATAAATAAGTGGGCTAAAGACTTAAAGAGAAACTTCTCTGAAGAGGAAAGAAGGATGGCCTATAGACACATGAAGAAATGCTCAACCTTCCTAGCCATAAAAGAAATGCAAATTAAAACAACATTGAGATACCACCTCACCCCAGTTAGAATGGCTACAATCAAGAACTCTAATAACAACAGATGCTGGAGGGGATGTGGACAGAAGGGAACCTAACTGCATTGTTGGTGGGAGTGTAAACTTGTGCAACCACTTTGGAAAGCAGTATGGAGGTTCCTCAAAAGACTCCACATAGAGCTCCCCTATGACCCAGCAATCCCACCTTTGGGCAAATGATCACAAACAAGACCACACTAAAGCTATCAGCAAGACTATGTTTATTGCAGCATTATTTGCCATAGCTAAGATATGGAATCAACCCAGATGCCCCTCAGTAGATGAATGGATCAAGAAAATGTGGTATATATACACAATGGAATTCTATGCCTCCATCAGAAAGAATGACATTGCCCCATTTGTTAGGAAATGGAAAGGCTTGGAAAAAGTTATATTAAGTGAAGTAAGTCAGGCCCAAAGAAACATAGGTCCCGTAGTTTCCATTATTTGCAATAACTAGTATATGTCTGAGACAAGAAGAAACAGTCAGATAAGTTGATGTTAGGTAAAATAAACCCTATGATAAGGACTCAATGTCTTTTCTTTCTTGTGATTGTTTCTAACATATTTATAAGGTTGTTATAAGATTTATAAGATTGTTGTTTTGTATGTCCCACCCCCACGGTATAACCGTTTTCACTGTAATTGATGTTGGTATAATTTGTGGAGGGGAAGGGAAAAAACAAAATGTTTAAATAGGGATACAGTTGGACCCATTGCAACAATGAGATGTACAAGACGTTATGTCAAAAAACGAACTTTACAACTTTGGGGGGAGGGAGCGCCAGTGGGGGGCAGGAGATGGGAAGGGATGGGAAGGGGAAACAAAGGAAGAGGCAACAATGCTTGATAAGAAATGTACGCATTACCTTGCCCATGCAATTGTAACCCCTCTGTATGGTATATTCACAATAATAATAATAAAAATGTGTGGCTACTATTACGAAGCTTTAGAGATATCAATGTTACATTTGATTAAGGATTGAGCTGAGGCATTGTTAATAACACTAAAAAAAGCTAAGAAAATGGGGTTTTGAAATATTTAGAAGATAAAGCCAGAAGAATTTGGTAGAGGATGAGAAGGTGAGAAGTCTAAAATGCCTCCCAGTTTTCTAGTGTCAGACCAGATGTTGGTTTTCACACAGGAGCTAAGATAGTGGGTTGTACAGTTATAGGTATGGCTAAATTTGAAGTGCATGCTGACATCTGGCATAATACATTCTATGCACTAAGAGTTGGCTTCATAAGTCTGAAGTTTAGGAAAGAAGATCTGGTCTGGAGTTAAAATTTTGGAAGTTGTCAACATCTTGGTGGTAGTTAAAATAGTAAATTTTGGTAGATTGGGTGTTCTAGAAGAGAAGAAAGAAGCACAATGTACAGTATATAAAACCATGAAGAAAGAAGAAATCCTTCCATGAGAGGATTGGAAGAAAAAATGAAGGATGAATTTGAAAGAATTATGAAAGTACAAAGAAATCCAGGTAAACAGGTTTATGCCAGATACTAAGAGACTAGATTACATATGAGGGACCAATCAAGAAATGCCACAGAGAAATACATGACAAAACTTGAAATGTGTCTAGTGAACATAAGGCCTGCTATGTATGTCATGCCCCAGTTTCTCTTTCTTCTAAGGCTGGTTGTTCTTTATAGAAGATATTATTAAAAGAAATAGTGAGAACCAGATGCACATGGATGGGCTAAATGTTTTACTGTCTGTGTCTTGCCCTGGAGACAAAGTTCCCCAGAAGAGATCAGTGCTTGTGTCTCTCTCTCTCTGCATGGTTCTCTGCCACACAAGATTTGTAGCATTCTGTTCAAGTAATATAGCAGTTCTAGGAGTCAGAATGAAAAGCATCCCATTCCATAACAGGTAACATCTTTGCCATGCATTAAGATGATCTATGAGTAGCTCCACATCAAGACTCAGGATCATCAGGAACATCCAGAGTTGTTGTGGTAGGATGGGACATCTGTACCTACTGCAGTGGCTTTACACAATTGGCATTTTTCAAACGCTCTGTCCATTTTCTTGCTTTAAATTGTACATAATTTATTTTATTTTATTTGAATATTTTTATTATCTTTAAGTAGTTTTACAAAGGCATTGCCATGCTCCAAAGCACTTTATGGATACAGTGCATCTTGGCCACTGTCACCCCTTTCAAAGTTCTCACTCAACCTTCCTTTCCCACCCTTTCCCCTATACTAATTTTCAGGCTATGTATTTTTTCCTCTGTTTTTTTATATTAATAAGTTTTTTATTGTGAAAATACCATACAGAGAGGTTACAGTTACATGAACAAGGTAATGAGTACATTTCTGATCAAACATTGTTGCCTCCTCCTTTGTTTCCCCTTACCATCCCTGCCCTCCAATCTCCCCACACCCCCCTGCCCCACCCCCCATTCCACACTCCCCACTCACCCTGCCAAAGTTGTAAAGTTTGTTTTTCAACATAACATCTTGTACATCTCATTGTTGTAATGGGTCCACCTGTATCCTTATTTAAACAATTTGTTTTCCCCTTCCCCTCCCCAAATTATACCAACATCAAATACAGTGAAAACAGGGGTTATACCATGGGGGAGGGACATACAAAGCAACAAAGAGATCATCTTATAAATATGTTAGAACAATAGCAAGAAAGAAAAAAATTGAGTCCTTATCTTGGGGTTCATTTCGCCTAACATCAACTTATCTGACCTTTTCTGCTTGTCTCAGACATACACTAGTTATTGCAAATAAAGGAAACTATGGGACCTATGTTTCTTTGGGCATGACTTACTTCACTTAATATAATTTTTTCCAAGTCTTTCCATTTCCTAACAAATGGGGCAATTCCATTCTTTCTGATAGAGGCATAGATTCCACACACACACACACACACACACACACACACACACACACACATTTTCTTGATCCATTCATCTACTGAGGGGCAATTGGGTTGGGTTAGGCTATGCATTTTTTGGCCTTTTAACAAAGCAGTTTAAGTGTAAGGTGCCTTTTGGTGTGTGTCATCACTTCAAAATTTTCATCCCCTGCTTCGGCTCACCCCTTCCCTTATATTTCTCAATTCTCTAATATGTGCAATTAATTCTTGCCTGTGTTCTCCTCTTCACTTCCCTGCTTCATTTTTTTATCCCTCTCCCTTGGCCTCTCCCTCCCCTCTTGAGAATACCAATTTTCTAGCACTTATTTTGTTAGGCATTTTTTTAGATGGAAAAAAATTACATTAAGCAAAGTAAGCCAGACCCAGAGAAACATAGGTTGCATGGTTTCCCTCATTTGGGGTAGCTAGACTTTGCCTATGAGTCTGTAAGTAAACATACTGGGTGGCAACAATGCTTGCTCATGTGGCTGTAACTCCTCCTTTGTACAGTATTCCCACAATAAAAAAAAACTCCTTGCTCATGTAACTGTAACTCCTCCTCTGTACAATATTCTCACAATGAAAAACTTATTAAAAAACATATTGGGTGGTAAGCAAGTGGTTACAAATGAATTGACTGAAGTAGAATAGACCCTATGGACAATGTAAATAGTGTAGATGGTTTCTTATCATTAATGTAGTGGGAGCTATTCAAGATATGCATCCAACAGCTTTCCACCTGCTCTTTTCTTTCTAGTTGTTTTTATTTTTTTCTTTGTGATTTTTCTTTTTGAAATCATTTTTATTTCTTTTATTTCTTTTTATTATTCCCTTCAGTTTGTTGTACAAAGGAATTAACATTTAACAAAATATTTTATATAACTCAACTCCATGTACATGGTGAACAAAAAAGAAATATGGCAGAAGTATCTGTTTAAAGTGTTTTTTTGCTCATTTTAATGCATTATTAAGGCAAGGGACAACTTGAGAAAGCATAAGATGCCAAAAAGATGATTTTCTCATATCCATAATATTTAGAATATCTTTTCATATTTATTAGTCTTGAAAATAGATTAAGATGACCGGATTTGTGCTAACTTATCCCAAATTGCCATTTCTCTGCATAATTTCATTGCAGACACTGATAATCCATAATAGATTACTGGGGCCAATTTAATCTATGGAGTCCTTAGCCAAGCAGCACTATTGTGGCCATTTTTAATGAACCAGATGTCATGTGATCTGAAAGCTATTTACTGGCTATGACTTGCTGTAGACTAGGCTGAATCAGAAACCACAGATACTATGAAAAACTAAACATATTTTATAGAATATTATAATTATATTGAAGAAAAACATATCTTAGTCACTAAGTCATTCCCTCTATAGAAGTAGGCCTGTTACTCTACTTTGAAGATTAGGTGGAACATTGGTATGAGTATTACTCAGGGTTCCCCAGAAAGAATCAATGTATCCTCCAAAGAAATGTGTGTGTGTGTGTGTGTGTGTGTGTGTGTGTGTGTGTGTGAGATCTCATATATACATACACGAGATTTCTTTATATCTTTGGTAGTACTAGGGTTTGTTTCTTCTTTTTCTTCTTTGTGTGTTGGGGACTGAATTCTAAGTATCATGCTTGTGAGGCAGGTTTTCTAACACTTGAGTGATACTTTCACCTTTTTCTCATGTCTATGCTCAACTTGCATGTACCTTAATCATCCTGTTTATACTCTTGCATAGTTGGGGTGACAGGCATGTACAACCACACTCAACTTTTAATGGTTGAGATAAGGTCTTCTGAATTCTTTGCTTGTGCTAGTCCCAAAGTGTTATTTCCATCTCTGGAGTGGCTGAGAATTACAGGTGTAATCCACTGTTCCCAGCTCACAAAGGAGACTTTTTATGAAGAATTGCCTCATGCAATTATGGAAGCTGAGAAGCCTCATGACCTGTCATATGCAAGCTGGAGACCCTAAAAATCTGGTGATATGGTTCTGTTTCAATCTGAAACTCTGAAAAACAATCATCAGGGAAACAATGATACAAAACACAGTCTGAGGACTACAGATGAGAGGACATAAGATGAGATATCCTAGTTCAAGTAATAAAGCAAGGAAAGAAAGAGGTAAATCTCTCCCTCTGCTCCTTTGACCTTAATAGGCCCTCAATAATTTGGATGATCCCTAACCAAATTGTAGGAGGGCAATGTACTCTACTGAGTTCACTGTCTCAGAGGCTAACCTCAACCATAAACTCAGACACACTCAGAGCAATGTTTAATCTGGGTCTACCAGGGCTCATTTAAATTGACAAAGTTAGGCCACTGAAGAGTTCCTATAACCCTGAGAACTACTGTTGCATCAGGAACTAGGCAGCCCCTGAGGTAATGCCCCTCAACATGGAAGGGTATAGGAGTCTCAAAAGAACTCATTTAACTTGCAGATTTCCTGGGTCCTACCACAAGATGCCTACTCAGTTAACATGGATTTAAACCGACTAATGAATATTTTATTAAAATTCTCTTGAGTCTGACATAGATAACCCAAGGAACCCATTTGAAAAAGTACTCTATTAAAGAAATGATCTCCAATGTGGGGAATATTTAACGCTGTTGTAATGTATAACTGTTTAATTTTTTTCCTCACAAAAATAGACAGTATGCCACCTGAAATCCTAGCTACTCCAGAGATGGAGATCTGAGGATCATGGTTCAAAGACAGCCCAGGCAGGAAAGTCCATGAGACTCTTATCTCCAGATAACCACAAAAAGCCAGAAGTGGAACTGTGGCTCAAATGGTAGAGTGGTAGCCTTGAGCACTAAAGCTCAGGGACAGAGCTTAGGCCCTGAGTTCATGCCTCAGGATGAGAGAGAAAGAGAGAGAGAGAGAGAGAGAGAGAGAGAGAGAGAGAGAGAGAGAGAGGAGAGAAGAGAAGAGAAGAGAAGAGAAGAGAGGAGAGGAGAAGAGAGGAGAAGAGAGGAGAAGAGAGGAGAGGAGAGAGTTAGTTTAGGTTTTTGTAAAGGACACATTAAGTAGATAATAGTGCCACAGAGACAACTACAGGAGCAAAAGAAAATGGCTGTGCTGGCCCTTGTCCTACTCATGCATAGTTTCTGATCAGTTGCATTGAGTGGTAAAATGCAATGACAATCTAATCAAATAAGATTACTAAGAAGACTGGCTACAATATAGATTTACAGCCATTACCATTCATGATTAACCTCTCCCAAAGTGCACATCATGCTTCAAAAAGTTACCTAATCCCATCCTGATCAGCATGGTGAAGAACAATTAGAGAGGTGGGAAAATGCCTTGCAGAGGTTAAGACTCATGCTACAGCCAGACTAATGGGTATGAATCTAGGCACTGCCACTTTTTGGCTGTATAATTTTGCATAAGTTACTTATCTATATTGTTGTGCTGTAGTTCCTGCTGCTATAACCATTAACATAGACTTATAGCAATAAAAATTCATTTCTTACAGTTATAGAGGCTTGAAAGTTCAAGATCAAGGGGGGTCACTAGATTTGGTTTCTAGGGAAAATTCTCTGCTTCAGAGATCTTGCTGTAGAAGAGGCAAATGGTAAAATATGTCAAGCAAGCCTTTTTATAAAGATACTTCTTATATCTTATATCATAGTGCTCATGACCTAATTGCCTCCACCTCTTATTTGGCTCCACCTCTTAATACTATTAAATTGGGGATTACATTTCAACATGAAATTTGGAGGGATACATCCATGTCATAATATTTATCCCTTTAGCCCTCAAATGCATGCCTTTCTCACATTTAGAATGCATTCTTTCTGTCTACCTCATCCCCCCAAATCTTAATTTGTTCCTTATCCATTCCCAGGTCTCAATCCAAAGTCTCATGTGAATATCATCTAAAGCAGCTATGGATGAGACTCAAGATACAATTTATCCAAATCAAAGGAAATCCCCCTCTGGCTGTGAGCTCATGACATCACATAAGTTATGCTCTTCCAAAATAGAATGCTGAGACAAGCATAGCACAGACATAGGCAATTCCCATTCCAAACAAAATGAAATAAAGTAGTAGGAAAAAAGAGAAATTCTAAAACATTAAATTTTCAGGCTCCCAAATAATTGTCTTCAACTCCATGTCTTTTCTGGAGACACTGGAATAGAAGTTGGACCTGAGGCTCTGGGAAACAGCCCTCATGGCTCTGCTGGGAGTTAGACTATGTATCCATCTAATATCTTGGAGTCTTACATGTGTATCTCTTCCAGGCTGATGATGAATTTTGGTAGTTCTACAGTACTGAAGTTTTTGGGGTACCCCTGTCTCCATGACTCTGCTGGGCTGTCTGGTGCTGACCCTATGGTCATTCGCTTCCCATGTCCCAACGTTATCTAGAGATTTTTTTTGAAAACTATTTGGGGACAGTTATGACCTCACAGCTATATCATGGTAGACACCACACCAGGAATATACCACCAAAATTTATTGCCTATATTCCCTGGGTTGTGTGGCCATTGAAGTGCATGCTACACTTGGTTCACTGAGGTGGCTTCTGGGATAGCCAAGAAATACTGTGCCAGAATTCAGTGGGCAGAAACCTTTGGTTGTTTATGGCTGTGAGCACTGAGGCCCTCTGGTGTTAGGACAGTTCTCTCATCACTGTTCTGCCCTTAAAGCTTTGGCATTCTGGACCTGAGGAGAGAGTGTCACCTTTCAATATACTAAATGCCTCTGGGTCATTCTTTCAATGTCTTAGGAATTGTCTCCAGGATATTTTCATTATGTGTTTGTTTACTTTTGCAGATTGAGAACTTTCCAATTCCTTATATTCTGCCTCCTCCCTCTCTCCCCCCCTTTCTCTCTCTCCCCCTCTCTCCCATACCCCCTGCCCTCGATCCTGGGGTTGAGCTCACAGCCTGGGCATTTGAGCCCCATTTCCACTTCTGGTTTTTATTAAGTAGTTGATTAGAGATAAGAGTTTCACAGATTTTCCTACCTGAGCTGGTTTCAATCCAGGGCCCTCAGATCTCAGCCATCTGAGTAGCTAGAAGCACAGGTATGAGTTACTGATACTTAGTTCTTCTTCCCTTTTGATTATTAATTCTATATGTGATTTGTTTCTCTATTCTCACATTTCATCATGAGCAATCAAGGGAAGCCATGCCATATCTTCAACAATTTGCTTAGAAATATCTTCTGCTAAATATCCTGTTTCGCTTAAATTCTGCCTTCTACAGAACAGTAGGATAGAAGCAGAATTCCACCAAGAAAAGTTGACTTTTCTTTCAAGTTGCAATCAAGTTCCAATAACGGCTCCCTCTTTTTCATCTAAGCCCTCCGTGGACAGATATTTACTGTCCATATTTCTATTCACATTTTGGTTACAACTGTTTAAGTAATCCAAGGGGATTAATACAGTCTGTACAACTCCTCTTTCCCTGAGCCTTTGCCAGAGAAGTCCTTAATGGTCCAGCTTCTATTCTTTATCCAGTTCTAAAGATACTTGCATTTTTAGAGATCTAAAATAGCAATACCCCATTTATCAATAACAATTTCTGTCTTAGCTCCTTCATCCTGCTGTAACAAAATAACTTCTTTAGACTGGGTAATTTATAACTAATACCCTCCATCAGAAAGATAACACCACCTCATTTGTTAAGAAATGGAAAGACTTGGAAAAATTTATATTAAGTGAAGTAAGCCAGGCCCAAAGAAACATAGGTCCCATGGTTTTCCTTATTTCAATAACTAGTATACAGTTAGGATAATCTTAACAGAGCAGCATATAAGATGACACTAAGTGACGTGAACCCCAAGATAGGGACATAAGTGATTTTTTTTGTTGCTGTTGTTTTTTAATGTACTATGAGATTTTTTTGTTTCTTTGTATGTTCTTCCCTCATGGTGTAACAACCCCTGTTGTCACTGTATTTGATTCTGGTGTCCTGCATCTTGTATATACATTTTTCTAACTTGAGGAAAATAACAAAATGCTGAAACAAGGATACAAGTTGACCCATTGTAACAATGATATGTACAAGACACTATGCTGAAAATGAACTTTACAATTTTGGAGGTCAGGGAGGAGGAGTTGGGGAGGTGGGGCAGGAAGGGATAGTAGGGGAAAAACAAAGGAGGGGTTAACAATGCTCCATAGGAAATGTATTCATTACCTTACTCATGTAACACTACAATAAATAATCAAATTAATTAATTAAAAAATAAGAAGAGAAATTTTTCATAGTTCATAGGCTAGGGATTTGAGGACTAAGTTGCTAGAAAGTTTTTATCCTATGACAATTTACTCTTTGCTTTTAATATTGCATCTCTTGCTGCATACTCTCATGGAGGAAGGGACAAGAAAGTGAGTGGTATTCTGTCTTCACATGGTGAGAAGAGCAGAAAGGCTAGGCAGATTTTGAATCCTCTTTTATAAGGGCATTCATTCAATTTAATGTCAAAGCTCTTATGATTTGATCACTTTCTTCAATGGCTGTCCCTTGTCATACACCCAAATCATGATTAGATTTCAGCATGAATTTTGGAAGAATGCAAACATTCAAACTATAGCATTCATTAGGCTTCCGTTTCCTTTCTGAGCCAAGAGACTGATGAAAGCATTAAACTATACATGCTGCTCTTAGTGCACAAGTAGTATATATAATACAAACGATAGCTTTAAAAACATTGTGTTTTTTGAACTTTACAATTTAGGTGGTGGGGAGGGATGTAGTTGTGGAGGTGGGAGGAAAGAGATGGTAGGGGAAAAACAAGGGAGGAGGCAACAACACTTGATAAGAAATGTACTCATTACTTTGCTCACGTGATTGTAACCCCGCTGTACAGTATTTTCACAATAAAAAACTTATTTAAAAATATTGTGTTTTTAACAGTTTTTATTTTTATTGTCAACATGATGTATAGAGGGATTGCAGCTACATAAATAAAGTAACAAGTGCATTTCTTGTCAACCTTGTTACCCCTTCCCTTAATTTTCTCCTACCTTCCTTCCCTCAACTCCCCCAAATTATACAAATCATTTCCAACATATTATCTAGTGTATATCACGGTTGCATTGGTTCCCCCTTATCCTTTGTCTCACCATTCTGTTGTTCCCCTTCCTTTCCCTAATTCAAATTAATGTATATAGAATAGCAGGGTACCAAAATCAAATAACAATAATCAATAACAACAGAGGATACATGATAGGGGGAAGAACATACAAAACAAACAAAAAATCACATAGTACATTAAAAAACAGCAACATCAAAATATTGTTTATTTTATGTCATCCTTTAATTATATTTGTCTTATCAATGAATTTTTCATGGGTATGTTATATTATAACTTATTAATAAGTACACTGACATTGAAGGTAAGTGCACAATGTTTTTGAGAGGGTAAATGAGTAAAATATTGTAGTCCACTTTTCGTCACAGATATTGGTACTCTGGAAAGTTGCCTAGGTCTCTAGAAGCATAGGCAGTTACTGACACAACCCTTCCCTGGGCTTGAGCAGAGTTTATGGGAAAGATTGGATACAAGAGCAAAAATATATCAACTTCCCACTATTCCCTTTCACATCACTTCTGTGTATTAAGTACTCTGGCCTGATTATTTTTTAAAGATGTTTTTTTTGTCAAGGTGATGTACAGAGGGGTTATAATTACATAGGGAAGGTAATAAGTACATTTCTTGTCAAACTTGTTACCCCTTCCCTCATTTTTCTTTTACTTTCCCTTCCCCCCTCCACACTCCCAAGTTGTAGAGATCATTTCAGACATATTGTCTGTATATATAGCTGTTGCATCGGTTCTTTGTCTCACCATTCTGTTGTTCCCCTTCCCATCCCTAATTCAAATAAACAATATACAATAAATGAATATATACAAATGAACAAACAAGTAAACAAATAATAATAAATAAAGAAACAAATATACAATACCAGGTACCAAAATCAAATACAGTGACAAACAGGGGATATACCATAAAGGCAAGAACATACAAAAGAAAAAAAAAGTCACATTAAAAACAATAACATAAAAGAAATGATGACTCTAAGTGAAATGAACTCAAATACATGGACACAAGATGTTTTTCTTTTTAAATCCAGTTTTCATGACTACTATACTAAGATGTGACTTGAAAAACCATTTGGAAATATGCTAGTTTGGAATAGTGAGACTCTTGAAGGTCTCCTAGCCTCTCCTGTTCTTTTCTTTTCAATCAGACACTCAGTCCTCCACCCTGGGTTTCTGTTCATGGGCAGGAATGCTATTTGAACCAGACCTACCCAGGCTGCATGGACAAACACGAGCAGGTATTCACAATTGACTCCCTTCTCTGCTCAGTACAAATAAGTGAGACTACAGGTTTTGTTTTTGTTGTTAATCAAAAGCAACATTTCTGAGAAGAGCATAAAAAGAAACAAGCTAGAAAACACTAAATCCCCGGAGTAAGCAGCAATGTCCAATAGTTTTTCCAATCATCATTTAATGAATACAATCTTCTCTTTTCTCAATCTGACTTAGTAAACTCCCACCTATGGTGCATTCAGCTCAGATCTTCTGTTTCTGTCCAGAGCCTGTTTTCCAGTTGTCATTGATTGCAGGTCAGAGTCTAGACTTTGCAAATCTTCATTTAGTTTCCTCATGTTCAGCATATAACTTAAGAACTAATGTACAAGACTGGATGAGAAGACTTTTAAAGTCTTTTATAAATTTGTCTTATCTCTTCAAACTTGACTTTTCCTCTAAGATTGCTTTAGACTGTTCCTGAACACATGAGTCTCGTCGGCTCATAGCCTGTCCTTGGCATCTTCCCCCAAATCTCTCAGCTGATAGAAATATTGTTGACTTCCTAGGACATCTCAAGTTCCTCCTTTTCTGAAAGATTCTCTATATTATGGAAGGAAGCAACCTTGCATCCATTTCAAATCACATCACAGAGCTGATTAAGTTGTCAAAGTAATATTATGTTTCTGTGCATGGTCATTAGATCAGGAGTTTCACCTTCAGGAGATTTTTCTAGGTTGCCTTCTTTCTGGTACAGTTCAACATTATCCAGAACCATCCTAAACATTACAAGATCCATTACATTATTGAACCATTGAATATCAAATCTGGAAAAGAATTTCACTTCTAATTTCACCTATGTTTGGACTCCTAAGCACCCTAGTGTACAATTGTCCATACGTCACAACATCTCTGTGGAGGTGACTTCCACTACTTCTCCAGGAATCTCATTTCTCAAAACAGAATATCTTCAATTTATTTTAGAATTGATATCATAAAACACAGCCCAGATTTCAAGACAACACAGTAAAGTGTAAAAAGAATTAAGGTTGCACTGGTGATGAATTTGGAATATGATCAGAATCTGGGAGCTTTGGAAACATATATATTGAATGTAGGCAGGTTAGTGAGGCTTAACGCTTGATTAATATGTGTGCTTGGCTACTTGCACCTTAAAGTGAATGTTGAAAAGGTAACGTCCTTTGAAGCAGATGAGGTTGTATTGGAAAATGTGTAACTTTCTAAAACAGTGAAAGGCCAGAAAGAACAGAACACTCTGGTTGTTTGACTGATATACAAACTTCTTTTCTTGACTATTAATTTGAAGACTTACTTAAGCTTATGGTATTATAATTTTTGGCTTAAAATTAGTTCAGATGATTGACTATTGCCACTTAAAATACAAACACAAGTTTATTTGCTTTGAGGACATAGATGGTAGATGTAAAAGAGATGCTAATAGTGTTGATTAGACTAACTGAAGGCAGAAGAAGTAGCTAAATCTCTTGATGGGAGATATAATAAGGCCCTCTGAGGCTTACCACCCCATGATACCCATATCATAGTCCTACAAGCTTTGATATTTTGTTTTAATTTCCATTATAGATATAATTAATGGTTCAGGCTATGAGATAAAGAGATCATTTGGGTTCATACAGATGAAGCCAATGTAATCTCAGCTGGTTCTATTTTGCAGTTATGGTCAGAGATCAATGTCATTACGAAAGAAGGTTTGGAAAGAGGTTCAACTTGCTGACTTTGAAGATGAAGGATGGGTACCATGAACCAAGGAATTTAAGTGATCTCTAGAAGTTAGAAAATGTGAGGATACAAATTATACTCTCAAGCCTCTGGAAATGATTGCATTTCTGCCAACACCCTGGTTATAGCTGAATGGGACCTGTGTCAGATTCCTGACCTACTGTAGAATAATGAATTTATGTTGTTTTAAGCCACTAACTTTGTGGTAATTTGTTATTGACAATAGAAAACTAGTTTGATATATTTCAAAGACCCCTTTCTATCTTGGAAATGTGGTCCCTACATTCTTTTTCTGGAAGAACATTCGGCAAATTTGAATGCTTCCCAACCACAGAAAGCTAATATTCTTTAGATAATATGAGTCTAAGTAGTCTGATTGCTATTTGTCTTTGGGATCACCAAGATACCTATTCTATGAAGTCCTAGAACCTTTTTTAGCTCAGCAATCAAATATATTTTACATCCACAAATGACCTTTATAAAATACTAACTGGATAGCACTCTTCACCTTAAAGTCTTTTAGTTTTTCTTCTTTCAACAAATTGAAGGTTTTCCCTTTTCTAAGGTTGTTTCATAACTACTGTCTACTCCTTCTGCCTTTATACCACTTCTTTTTTTTTTTTTTTTTTGG
>NW_012267349.1:4672533-4770831 GCF_000151885.1 Dipodomys ordii
CCGCCCAAAGTTGTAAAGTTCACTTTCAACATAACCATTTGTACATCTCATTGTTGCAATGGGTCCACCTGTATCCATTTTAAAATATTGTTCAAATGTTTCTGATTCATCTTTTCTCCTTTCCCCCACCTCACTTTTTCAGAGTGTATTCCCCCTACTTTGAAAAATGCAGAAGGTAGAGAAAAAAATGGAGCAAGAATTTTAAAAGTTCAAAGCAGGTATTTCCTAGGAATGGGATTCATGAAGATCCGGGAACCACCTGAAGTATATGCATTACTTGTTTCTATGCTTGTTTCTGGGAGAGAGTCTGAGGCTTTTATATTATTCTCAAAAGTCATGCAGGAACTCTTAACAAGAAACGGTGTAGCTATGGAGAAATGTATTCCAATACACTTTCCCCTGACATTAGGTAGCTCCAGTTCCATTTCCAGTTTCTCCCTTTGGAGAGTTTTGTCATCACATTTATATCCAAAGGAAGAAGTGATTTTTATTCTTGTCTTAAAAGGCAGTTTGAGGCATAATTTCTTCTTTGGTATGAAAGCCCTGGCTAATACTGTCCTTACCAGCAGTGGAAGATGGGACTGGTGCAATTCTGCTAGATACACAGGATCAGGATGGCCTAAACCCATCACTTGCATGGGATTTTTTATTTTTGTAGGACTGACATGGAACTTTGAAAGGTCACCTGCTTCATTATCTGCTTTGAAAAAATCTTTTAGATAAATTATCAGACTGGTACTAAATCAGATCCCATTTATAAGTATTCCTGCCCTCTCGCTGAGAAAGTAGTTATCCAATCCTAACCAAAGTCAGTCAGTTGGAAAATATCCTGTGCCTTTCCTTTTCCATCAAGCATAATGAAGTGCAGGGTGACAAACATGTGACCAGAGATGTAAATCCTTTGGTTAAACAGTGAGCAGTCTTCTGAAGCTGGGCACATGGTGTTTTCTCCAAACAGGCAGTACAGTTGCATGCAGAAGCTCTTCTGCAAATAAACCACAGTCACAAACTTGGGCTCAGTATTTGCTTAAGTGAAGGAAGGGGAATGAAATATCCCTTTATCAAGGTCATTTTTTATATTTCCATGAACTCATTTAGAAGACCCAAGAAGATTTTCTTAACAATTGGGGATTTTTTTCTTGGAAAAGAACAATTTTCTGATGTCACCATTCAAAGCCACTCTGTTATTTTCAAAACTGTGAGAGCACAGCTGGGAGAAGGTGGCTACTGTGCCTTGGTTTAATCTCTCTTTCTATTGAATGCTGCATTAATGACCTGAGGTTGTATAAGAAAACAAGATGAAAAAGCCCATCCAGAAACATAAGCCCAGACATTCAGATTTTCAAATAGCAGTCACATATTTAGAACCTCTATGGCAAGTGTTGCGCTAAGAACTGTGATTCCTAGATAGATTTTTTGTTGTTGTTGTTGGTTCTGGGACCTGAACTCTGGGTCTGGGCGCTGTCCCTCAGCTCTTTAGCTCAAGACTAGCACTCTACCACTTGAGCCACAGCACCACTTCCAGCTTTTTCTGCTTATATGGTGCCGAGGAATCAAACCCAGGGCCTCATGCATGTAAGGCAAACACTCTACCACTGAGCCACCTTCCCAGCTCTCCTAGATCGATTTGTTTCAAGGGGTCAGTTGTTTCAATGGAAAAACAAAGCAGTGGTTGACCCTTACTTTTGTTTATTTGGTTAAATATGTTAATTTATCTGCATTCACTCAAGAGGTGAATCATAATTTCGTCACATTCTGGACTAGGAGCACTATGTTATTAGAAAGATGGAGAAGCGAGGAAGCACCTGTTCTTAAATTTACTGTCTCTGTTTAGTTTCCTCTAAACCCCTTACAGAAATATTTTCTCTGCACTGCTAACTTTTTTCCTCCTGGAAGAAAAGCTTCGATTAAAAAAAAAGACAAGTTCTGTTTTTAGGATCTGCTTAAATGTTAAGGCAAGCTCAGTTGAGCTTGATGCTGTTTTACTTAGAATCAGGTTTAGGGAATATCTTTAGTTTGTATAAAATCATGTAGAGGGCAATTAGGAAATAAACTTAGTTATTCTCCCTCTTTTTTCTATACCCTGTTTTCATCTCAGCTAGTCTATGGAAGAAAAATAAATGCATTCTATTATTTTCTCCTACGTTATACACATTCTGAGTCACCACCATATTTCTGACATCACCTTTCCCTCCATCTTTCAATATTCTTAACCCTTTGGTTTATGTATGTTCACAATGATGCCTCATAATTTTGTAAAGATAGGATTTTGTTATTCCTTTGAATTATGTTGATGCCTCCCAAATCACAATATTCATTCCTTTGAAAGTCTTACATAATTTCATATTGGTGTAGCCATTGACTATTATTTGACTCTAAATTGGAGTCAATTTTTAATGTTTTTTATTGTGAAAATACTGTACAGAAGGGTTACAATTACATGAGCAACGTAATGAGTACATTTCTTATGAAGCATTATTGCCTCCTCCTTTGTTTTTCCCCTATCATCCTTGTCCTCCCACATCCTCAACTATACTCCCATCCTGCCCTCCCCACCAAAGTAGTGAAGTTCGTTTTTTGACATAGCATCTTATACATCTCATTATTGCAATGGGTCCACTTGTATCCCTATTTAAACAATTTGCTTTTTCCCTTCCCCTCCACAAATTATACCAACATTAAATACAGCAAAAACAGGGGTTATACAGTGGGGGAGGGACATACAAAGCAACAAAACAATCACCTTATAAATATGTTAGAAACAATAGCAAGAAAGAAAAAAAAACACTTGTGTCCTTATCTTGGGGTTCATTTCACTTAACATCATCTTATCTGACCTTTCCTGCTTGTTTCAGATTATATACTAGTTGTTGCAAATAAGGGAAATCATGGGATCTATGTTTCTTTGGGCCTGGCTTATTTCACTTAATATCATTTTTTTCCAAGTCTTTCCATTTCCTAACAAATGGGGCAATGTCATTCTTTCTGATGGAGGCATAGAATTCCATTGTGTGTGGTGTATACATATATATGTATATACCATATTTTCTTGATCCATTCATCTACTGAGGGGCATCTGGGTTGGTTCCATATCTTAACTATGGTAAATAATGGTGCAATAAACATAGTTGTGCTCGTAGCTTTAGTATGGTCTTGTGTGTGATCATTTGGGCAAATGCCCAAAAGTGGATTGCTGGGTCATAGGGGAGCTCTATGTGGAGTCTTTTTTTTTTTTTTTGTCGGTCATGGGGCTTGAACTCTGGGCCTGGGCGCTGTCCCTCAGCTCTTCAGCTCAAGGCGAGCGCTCTACCACTTGAGCTACAGCGCCACTTCCAGTTTTCTGGTGGTTTATTGGAGATAAGAGTCTCACGGTCTCTCCTGCCCAGGCTGGCTTTGAACCGTGATCCTCAGATCTCAGCCTCCTGAGTAGCTAGGATTACAGGCATGAGCCACCAGGGCCCAGCTATGTGGAGTCTTTTGAGGCACCTCCATACTACTTTCCAAACTGGTTGAACAAGTTTACACTCCCACCAACAATGCTGTAGGATTTCCTTCTGCCCATATCCCCTTCAGCATCTGTTGTCATTAGAGTTCCTGATTATAGTTATTTTGACTGGGGTAAGGTTGTATCTCAGTGTTGTTTTGATTTGCATTTCTTTTATGGCTAGCAAGGTTGAGCATTTCTTCATGTGTCTATTGGCCATCCTTCTTTCCTCTTCAGAGAAGCAAGGCAGAGCTCACACCAATACTCCTCCAACTCTAGATAAGTTGATGGTAAGGAAATGAACCCCAAGATAAGTATTCAAATGTTTTTTCTTTCATGCAATTGTTTCTAACATATTCATAAGATTATTTCTTTGTTGCTTTGTATGTCCCTCCCCCATGGTATAATCCCTGCTTTCACTGTATTTGATGATGGTATAACTTGTGGAGGGGAAGGGAAAAAACAAATTGTTTAAATAGGGATACAGGTAGACCCATTGCAACAATGAGATGTACAAGTCGTTATGTCGAAAAACGAACTTCACAACTTTGGTCAGGGGTGGGTGGTAGGATGGGGGGGGATGGGAAGGAATGGGTAGGGAAAACAAAGGAGAAGGCAACAATGCTTGATAAGAAATGTACTCATTATCTTGCCCATGTAATTGTAACCCCTCTGTCCGGTATTTTCACAATAAAATAAAAAATAAATAAATAAAGACATGGAAAGAGAAAGTTCACTATTGAACTCATTCTATGAAGTGATCACAACTGTCATCCCAAATCCAGGCAGGGACTCCTCAAAGAAAGAAAACTATAGATCCATTTCTTTGATGAACATTGATGCAAAACTTCTCAACAAAATTTTGGCCAATCGACTTCAACAATTCATCAAAAAATCATACACCATAATCAAACAGGATTAATTTCAGAAATGAAAATCAATTAATATAATTATATAATTATAATAATTGTATAATTGTATAATTTGCAAATATACACAAATCAATTAATATAATTCATCACATCAACAAGAGCAAGGATAAGATCCACAGAAGACTCCACATAGAGCTCCCCTATGACCCAGCAATCCACTTTTGGGCATTTGCCCAAATGATCATAAACAAGACCATACTAAAGCTATGAGCATAACTATGTTTATTGCAGCATTGTTTACCATAGATAAGATATGGTACCAACCCAGATACCCAGATGCCCCTCAGTAGATCAATGGATCAAGAAAATATTATATACATATATATATATATATATATATATATATATATATTTGCGCACACACACACACACACACACACAATGGAATTCTATGCCTCCATCAGAAAGAATGACATTGCCCCATTTGTTAGGAAATGGAAAGACTTGGAAAAAATGATATTAATTGAAGTAAGCCAGACCCAAAGAAGCATAGGTCCCATGGTTTCCCTTATTTGCAATAACTAGTATATGTCTGAAACAAGCAGAAAAGATCAGATAAGTTGATGTTAGGTGAGATGAACCCCAAGATAAGTATTCAAAGTTTTTCTTTCTTGTGATTGTTTCTAACATATTTATAAGATGGTTTCTTTGTTGCTTTGTATGTCCCTTCTCCATGGTATAACCCCTGCTTTCATTGTATTTGATGTTGGTATAATTTGTGGAGGGGAAAGGCAAAAACAAACCGTTTAAAGAGGGATACAGGTGGACCCATTGCAACAATGAGATGTACCAATCGTTGTGTCGAAAAACGAACTTTACAACTTTGGCCGGGGTGGGGGTGGGGGGCGGGGGCTGGGGGGTCGGTGGAGATGGGAAGGGATGGGAAGGGGAAACAAAGAGGAGGCAACAATGCTTGATAAGAAATGTACTCATTACTTTGCCCATGTAACGAAACCCCTCTGTATGTTATTTTCATAATAAAAAATTTAAAAAGAACCAAATGATTATCTCAATCGATGCAGAAAAAGCAATTGACAAGATCCAACACTGCTTTATGATGAAGGTTCTGGAAAAACTAGGAATCCAGGGAATATTCCTAAATACAATAAAGGTTATATATGACAAATCTATAACCAGCATTATACTTAATGGTGAAAAACTAAAGCCATTTCCTCTTAACTCAGGAATGAGGCAAGGATGTCCACTTTCTCCACTGCTCTTCAATTTTGTATTAGAATGCCTAGCTATAGCAATAAGACAAGACGCAAACATAAAATGGATCCAAATAAGGAAAGATGAAGTAAAACTCTCCCTCTTTGCAGATGACATGATCTTGTATTTAAAGAATCCCACAGGACTCCACTCCCAAATTACTCCAGATGATTTGAAACTTTGGCAAAGTAGCAGGGTATAAAATTAACCCTCAAACATCAATGGCTTTTCTGTATGCCAACAATGAGGAAAGTGTGGCTGAAATCAGGAAAGCAACCCCATTCGTAATAGCCCCACAAAAAACAAAATACCTAGGAATTAACCAAAGAAGTGAAGGACCTCTATAATGAAAACGTTAAAAGCCTGAAAAAGGGAATCAAAACAGAATTCAGAAAGTGGAAAAACCTTCTGTGCTCCTGGATTGGAAGGATCAACATCGTGAAAATGGCAATACTTCCCAAGGCCATCTACAAATTCAGTGTGATACCTATCAATATTCCAACCTCACTTTTCAATGAAATGGAAGAGGAAATTCATAAATTTATATGGAACAATATAAGATTCTGAATAGCAAAAACAACCCTTAACAGAAAGAACACTGCTGGAGGAATATCAATACTAAATTTCAAAGTCTACTACAAAGTCATATTAATCAAAACAGCTTGGTACTGGCACAAGAAGATACCTCAGGACCAATGGAATAGAATTGAAAACCCAGAAATGAACCCACAGACATGGATAAGAGAGCTAAAAAATAGAAGGGAATAAAGACAGTCTCTTCAGTGGGCTAACTTGGAGTCAATTTAACTGTAATATCACCAGTGGTTGCTCTTCTGTGTTTTACTGTGGTTAACATAGCAGGTGCATGCTTAACTACTCTATCCTTAAGTATAATGGGGAAGACAAGGAATAGGAAGTTTGAATGAATATTTATCTGACTACAGAATGTCTCTAGACCTAAGATCCTCACTGAATTCAGCATTTTATATTTAACCTGGGAATAAAATATTTAAAGAAAATAAAAGCAGTGCTTTCTGATTTTAAGTTTAAGGAAATTTGCCTAGCCAAGAAATGTCTTTTTAAGATTCTTTTTCATTGTAACTTCATTAATAAATTAAAAATAAAAGGAGATGTATACAAATTTCTTTGGTGGTTTCTATACCATTCATTAGGCTTAGTGTTGTGTACTTAGGAGAAAACGTACATTGATTGATTTAAATGTTTAGATCTATTTATAATAGAAGTAAAGAATAGAGAGGATAAAGGATAATAAATCTCTACTTTTCAGTGGTAGAAGTTTCACGCTATTAAAATCTAGGTAAGAAATAATGTGATCCTCTTTGTACTAGGATAATGCTTTGTGATTTTTATCATGACATTTCCCTATCTTTTAATGTTCTTTTTTGTTAATATAGTAGTACAGGGAGTTCCATTGTGATTTGTACATGCATCAAGTGTATTTTGAGCAACTCTTCCCTCTCTATCACATTCCTGTAACTTCTTTCCATGTTTCCCAACTTTTTCAGTGTTTAATGGGTTTCAATTTGCTATCTTCATGTATACATATATGTATATACATGTGTGTACATACATGTAACATGTTACATACTGTTTATATTCTAGCACTCTCTTCGTTCCCTTCCCTCTTCCACTGATTCCTCCTACCAGATAGTCTTCCATCATCATCATCATCATCATCATCATCATCATCATCATCATCACTTTAGGTCTCAATTCTCCATGTAAGTAAATGTTATGACATTTTATTACTCCATTATTATTACTATTCTTTTTTGACTCAACTGTAAGTGTCTTGATAATTGAATTTTTCCAATTTACTTCACACCTTTAACAGCATATATATGCATATATATTTAACAGCATATATATATGTATGTGTATATATATATATATATATATATATATATATACTGTTATATCTCTGCCAGACAAATTCACACTGTTAAGCATAAAAGGCAATGTATTAGTTTGAATGCTGGAAATGCTAAGGGCTCCAGGCAGGCTTGGAGAAATCAAATGAATTTTATCAGCATGTCCTTTTTTGCATACTGCCTCTCCTACAGATGGGACATAAACTGTATGCTTTTAATCACAGGAAAAGGCTCCCTCATATGCCAGAGAAGATGGCCACATGGAGCGGAAGCAAACCCTGAGACAAAAAGAGATAGATTTATATATTTTTTTACTGATAGAAATTTCCAGGGCTAAGTCATCTTGGAAACCCTGTCTTCCTTCACACCATTCAAACCATTTCACCTTGCCTTTCTCTAAAATTCCATTTAATTTTGTTCGCTAAATAATCCTTCTAGTTCATTGCAATCATGATCTGCTTTTACATCACTAATCATTTGGCCCTTCATTTGAGAACATGAATTGCCATGTTCATATTGTTCTTTTGCTTTAGTATCTAGTTCTTATATTAGTATTTAACTTTAAATGTATCTATCAACTATCACTAAATAACCTGTTTATTTAGTTTCCTAGAAAGAACTACAAGGCACTGAAATTTTTTATAATGACTTCTTTTCCAATACTTGAGATTTGAGGATGAATGTGCTCTATGTGATGACTGTCTTTTTTGTGGTAGACCACGGTGGTGGTCTCTTTTGTGATGGTCCATGGTGGCCACCATGGACTGATGATAGGGAATTCGGCAATGGAACACCTGGTTTTTCCCTCTGGAAGTGAAGAAATGATTCTTTTTTTGCCTGCTATTTCTCCATATACAAAATCAAGATGATAGAATCTTTTACCTCAGGCTTTTGTGGATAGACATAACATTTTATCTAATTGCCATTGTTAATTATTTTTACTTATAATGAAAGTGGCTGTTGTCCAGAGTGCTGAAATAAAGCATATTATTGTAAGAATGAGAGGTATAGGTTTGGAGTTAAGCTAGGAAATTTTAATCTGTAACTGATATTGTGGGCAGATTTCATGCAAAACTAAATATATAGGAGGATGTAAAATGTAAAGGGTACAAAATGAATTTTGAGACTTGTTTGCCTTATAAGTAAAATATTTTCTATTATTTCTAACTCAATTCACTTAGCCAACAAATATCAGTTTGTTGCAAAATAAAAAGTAAGGCAAAATGCCTAGCTGAACTTTCTCTAGATTTGTCTTAGTAATTCAGAAAATATTCTGTTATCTCCTACAAATATGTGAAAGATTTACGTAGAGAGCTTGTTAAAATTCAAGATCCCATTCCCAGACACTCTGACTCAGTAGGTCTGGTATAAGATTCCTTAAAACTCATTTGATCAAGCTAGGTGGTCTGCAAACTATGCTTTCAAAAGCATAAGTGAAAATTCTCTAAAAGGTAGTAATTATTTAAAGAAGGACACTGTCATATTCTGTTTGATTTCATTAATGCCATGGATTAATGGCTCTAGGGAGGACACCTCCCACTCAAGAATGACTGTGTCACTCCATGATGCGTTAGAAAATGCTGAAATATGTCACAGAGGGATCTCATGCCCTTTTGTAAAGTTGTGAGACTGTGCTGATATCAGCAGTTTATCGTCAAGCACAAGTGAACACCTGAATTATTTTCACCATACAGAGCTCAACTTTGGTAACCTGCAGGTAAATTGTGACTTGAATCCCTCCGTCTGTTTGAAGATCACAGGTCTAACAGGAGATTTTCTAACTATACATTGATTCTGCCAAAGCCCTTCATGTTCATCAGCAATAGCTTAGGAAGCCCTTAATTACATTTTTTTTGGTGTTCTTACAGTTATCACCCAAGAGCTAGCACTCTTCTAAGCTATACTCTGAAAGAAATGACTTAGAAATTCAAGTTAAGTTTTAATAGTCATTTCAAGCATTCATAGCATTACCTAAATACAAAATGTCATAACTGTTTCCCCAGTTTAGCTGGCCTGGCTCTGCAGCCTCTTTATAGAATTACCGTGTTCATGGGTGATTGACTTCTGAGCCCCAAATGACTGCAGCATTTCTTCCTTTATCCAGCTGGGTCTATGATACACCCAATCATAAGAATTGTTATGGTTTTCCCATTCTAGAGATGATTTGTTAAACAGAAAAATAAAAGTAAAATGGTTTTTCTGTTTGTAAGGGAAAAACCCATCAAGTTGCACTTCAAATGATTAAATAATTGATATCCTTGAAAAAAATCACAAAACACAAGAAATGGATCTCTCAGCTATAGCACTTTCTCTTAAACATTTTTTGGTAGCTGCTGCTTCACTTATCAAGCTTAGTAGTTGAGTAGATTTTGCTAAATAAATATTTAAATTTTTAACATCTTTTATGGTTTACTTTGCTGCCTGTATGATACTTTCTTGGTATGTTAAGAGGTAATATAAAAAGCACATAAGCTCTAACTAGACCCTATTCGCTAAAGAAATATGATTTATTACATTTCTAGGCACTAAATACATAAATTTCATGGAAGCACAGGTTCTAGTGTCCTAAAAGACACAAAGTAAATTTTCATTGGGATTCTGCCTATGAGCTACCATTTAATACTTTGTTGTATATATCTGAAGATAACTAGATGGCAGGTATTTTTAAGTTAAAAGGTATGATACTATTGAGTAAAGTTTTCTATTACGTAATTATGATTATGACATTTTGGAATATATGGACTTGTTTTAAGGGATATGAGATTTGGGAGCAATCTCATAGCAACCCTGACGTCTGATAACTTTCAAAATCAGACCATAGTAGCTTTGCTTAGGCATCATCCAAGGTCTTTTCTCTCTTCCTCTTTGTGTATTACTAGATAAATATTTATTCAGATAAAATAGGGTCTGTTCAGAGCATGCTATATACCAGGGGAGTCAGCTGCCACCTTCTGCTTCTGCAGAGTCAAACACATGAAGAATAGGGTGGAATGTTGTTGGTGGGGGGAATAAGAAATGGTCTCAACTATTTTCTCATCAGAAGTTGTTGGATTGGGAAAGCTAGAGGTGACTGCATAGAACTGAAACATCTCATTTGATTGGTACAACATTCATATTTGGCTTTTCTGGTAAGTTTGTTGGAAGAGGAACAAGAGGAGGGAAGCTAGTTGTCATTGGCCAAATTCTAACTATTATGACATGATTGTTGCAAAAATTGGGGTTTGACTTCTTGGATTGGTTGCTGTAGAATCTGTGGTTTTGCTTCCTGAGATGAGGACTGCAAAAAACATTGATCAGAGTTCTAGTTCAAATATGGTTTTGATATCGTCAGGCTTTTCATACCCTTTTTGGCAAGTCTGTCTCTTGTGTGAGAGATTTAATAATTTATTGAAGTCTAAAGATTAGATTTTAATCTCCTAGGTACTATCTAAAGATTAGATTTTTACCTCCTAGGCACTGTCTAGTTGTCTCTATTTTCACTGGTATCATAATATTTTTGTGCCTTTCCTTTTCTCTTCTTTTTTTTTTTGTCGGTCATGGGGGCTGAACCCTGGGCCTGGGCACTGTCCTTCAGCTCTCCAGCTCAAGGCTAGTGCCCTATCACTTGAGCCAGAGATTTTTGCTTTTTTCTGCTTATGTGGTACTGGGAATAGAACCCAGGACCTCATGCATGTGAAGCAAGCACTCTACCACTGAGCCAACTTCCCAGCCCTTTTGTGCCTTTTCCATTTCTGTATCATTATGGCAATCATGTAAAGAGAGAGAGAAGTTGTATATCTCTAGATAGAATTTAATGGTTTAATACCATAACCAATATGATAAGACATTTCTTAGGATGTGTTGGAATTAGGAAGCCCTATTAGCCAATGTGGATCATGAGAATAAATCTGCTAAGTCATTATGTATAATATGTATATAGCTCTAAACATAACAAGGATTATTAGCCAGGTCTCAGAGAAATCTAGAGGCCCATGAATGTCCATCACTTTTTGTGCCAATGAGTTCAGATTAATTTTGTGAGCTCTAGGGAAAATGGTAATATCACTAACTCTCCTGACAGACTTAGTGGTAAGTCCATCCCAATCATTTCTAGTTGCATAATTCTCACCAATTAAAATACTGCTCTGATTGTTTGCTTGAATAATGAGGTGGTAATTCAAAAGTCATATTTCTCTGATATCTTTTCCAACAGACAAAATCTTCTGGCTCATGATCATAAAGACTGTTTACAATGATGAGGGAAGAGAGGCTGCAGAAGATGGAAGTGCAGCTGGGTCCAACTTAGCTCTCTCCAAGAAACCAGTTTTAGCATCCCAGAAAAGTCCATAGTTAGTCACACCAAGTGAGCTGTAAAACAATCAGTAGGCTGGCTCAAGAAGACAGACTTGAGTGCACAGCTGCGGTGGAGGCCAGACATAGTTGAGAGAAAGGCACCAGAGTCAGACTGCATGTGGCTTTTTGCTCACCTCAAGCCTGAACTGGATGACTAGGAGCAGAAATTAATACTCCTTGGCCACAGACAGACGTAGATTGTGAATGGTCCAAAAAATCAAGGGAATGCAGTGAGCACCACCCCCTGAAAAAGACATCCTCACTGCTTCTCACAGAACAGCTTATGGAAGGTGGCCTTCTCCTGTCATCTGAGAACACCATCTTTGATATTGGCATAAAGCCTGCCACACAGCTAGCAGATAATGCGGCCTGAGAAGCAGCAATTGTGGGCTGTTTTTCAACAGGACAAAGGAGAAGGACTAGTGAGAATCAGCTTTGACCAGGGGAATGTTGCCCAGGAAGGAAGGAAGCTCCTCCCAGTGAGGGACAATTGTAACAGGTAGGCATAGCAAGAGGCAGCCCTGCAAGCAAAGACATTCCAGTGATATAGCAGCTAAACCTGCAGCTTAGCCTGCTACAGGAATTAAAAAACCAAAAGGCTGTAAAATCTCACTGGGAAAAAAAATAATAAAAAACTGTAAAAGCCAAGAGCAGTTCCACACTGGGCCAAAAGAGAGTCTTAAAAGCTAAATTCTTGGGGAGAAAACACTGATTCCAGACACCTCATAACCTCAACCACACTCAAGTTCACTAGCAGAGACTCCAAGTAAGAGAAACCAGCCAACTCCTTCCTGCATTACACAGAAAACAAATTACTATCCCACTAAATTAGTCTGGGAAGAGGGACACAAAACTCCAAGTTGTAAGGCAGAACTTTTTCTGCCTGGCCAAACAAACTGATTTGAGAAACTAAGCCACAAGGAAAACTGACCACAGCATAGAAATCAAAGGCTCCATAAAGAGACTTTAGAGGACATAGGGGAGACAGAGATTCCCCCAAATAAATTGAAGAAATTTTTTTCTAATTATGATTTTTAAATTTTTCTATTTTTAATTTTAATTTTCCTATTTTTTTACTCATTATTTTCTTCTTCATTGCTGTTCTGTTCATTCCAAGATACATAGGCTATGGTGATTACTAGGCTTCCTCGTTTATTGTGTGCATACTTAATTCAGACATATTTTGGTTACTCAATTTTCTATTTCTCAATCTTAATATTCTTAATTTTAGTGTTACTTTATCCATATATGATTTTGAAAATTTTTTATATTTCTTTCTTTCCGTTTTTTTCTTTTCTGGTTTTTTCTTTTCTTTTTTCTCTGTATTTATGTCTTAGTTTCCTTTCATCTGTACCTTTCATTCTCTACATTCCTCTACTCTTATTTTCTCATTCTATTTCTCATTATATCTCTTAATCTTTCTTCTCATTTCATCTCAATCCATTTTCCTTTATTTTTGGCCTTTTACTTCTTTGTTTTCTTTAGTCTGTTGATCTCTACTTGTTTGTCTTTGAGCTACACTGTATCTGTATCTATTTTGACTATAACAAAGTGGCTCATTGTGTTATCCTTTTGGTACAGATTGTTTTAAAGCTCATGACAATTTTTTTCATTGATTACCATATATAAACCCCACTCTTGCATCACATACCTCTCTCCTAACAAAGTAACACAAAGATAGATAGGGATACCTATCTATGATTTTGGACCTCTAAAATTGATACAATTACAGGGTTCAGGGTTGGTTTAGCTCTTAAAACTATGTTCTGTGGTGGTTTTGGATCCAAAAAGGAGAGGTAAAGTGAAAATACCTATCTAGGATTGTGAACCTCTAAAATCTGTACAACTACAGAGCTGTAGGTTGGTTCTTATCTTAAAATTGTGTTATAGTGTGGTATTAAATTTGCTTTCATTTCAAAATAGTCACAACAAGCCATAGAAACACAAGAAAAATAGCAGCTCAGGGATCCTCAACTCCCACTCAAAATAAACAGTCAAGAAATCAGTCAGTGAAATACCTGAAGGATAGTTCTCAAAATGCCCCACAATATTACTGGTAAACATGCTGAATGAAAAGACTGAAAACTTGCATATGGCTATATGTTAGTGTGATGAGGCTAACCAAAGATTAATAGAGGAATTCATGAAATCCACAAATAGAAAGCTGAATGAATTCTAACAGTAGGAAAGGGTGTTCAATTGAAGTATAGCCAGTCAGCTAAAGGATTTGAGAGGTAACACTGAAAATCTAATCAAGGAAGTAATGAAGTCCATACAAAATTTAAAATAAAGCTTCAACAAAGAAGTAGAAGCCATTAAAATGGACCAATTAGAAGGAAGAAAATAAAGTTCAAGGTAAAAGGCTTGACAATAGATTAGACGATGCAGAATGTAAAATCTCTGGAATTGAAGATAGTCTAGACCTTATAGAGAAAGAACATACAAAAATTCAAAACAAATCAGACCAGACCATTACAGTACATCCTAGCACCTCCTTGGAATCTACACAGGATCAATAGAGACTAAAGAAAGGATCCTTAAAGCTGTCAAGGAGAAATCACCTATTACCACCTAATCAATCACCTATAAAGTACAACCAATAATAATAACAGAATAACTACAGATTACTCAGCAGACACCATGAAAGCAAGAAAAGCCTGAAATGTGGAATAGTGTACCCCGCTAAACTCTCCTTCATAACCCAGGGACAAATAAAAACCTTCCACAGCAAAGAAAAACAGAAACAATACATCTCCATCAAACCAGCAGTACAAAAGGTAATTAAAGATGTCCCACACATAGAAAACCAACAAGAACATGATATAGGCAGAAAAAAGCCCTTAAAGAGAGAACCACATAATCATAGTAAGAATTGATGAGGCAGAGCACCTAAGAAAGTACATACCATGGCTGGAACTGCCAAACACCTCTCAATCCTAATTCTCAATATTATTGGATTTAACTGTTAACATAGATTGACTAGTTGGATCAAAAAGCAAGACCCATCTATCTGCTCTCTTCAGGAGGCACACCTTGCCCACAAAAACAAAGATATTCTGAAAGTGAAAGACTGGAATAAAATATATCAAGCCAATAGCCCCATAACCAGGCTGGAGTTGTAATCCTAATATCAGATAAAATAGACTTCAAATTAAAATTAGTGAAAAGAGATAAAGAAGGACATTACATACTAATAAAGAAATCTTTCCTACAAAAGGATGTAAACAATTTTAAATACCTATACACCAAATGCTGCAGCACACAAATTCATCAAACAAACACTACTTACCCTACAATCACACATAGATCCCAGCACATTGATTGTTGATGACATTAACACACCACTATCTCCTTTGGATAGATCAACCCGGTAAAATGCAACAGAGAAATTTCAGAACTAAACAACTGCATAGACTAACTAGACTTAATCAACATCTACAGAATATTTCATTTAGCAGCATCAAAATATATGTTCTCATCAGCACAAGGAACATTTGCAAAAATAAACCATATTTTAGGTCACAAAACAATCTGTGCAAATTGAGAAATACTGAAATTATTCCCTGCATTCTACTAGATCACAATGGAATAAAATTAGAGTTCAACACCAAAAGCCTCCATAGAAAATTCTGCAACTATAGGAGATTGAACAACACATTGTTGAATCACCAGTGGGTCTATAAAGAGATCAGGAAGGAAATTCAAACGTTCATAATATTTAACAAAAAATGAACATACAAAATACAAGCTCCTCTGGGACACAGCAAAGACAGTACTGAGAGGAAAATTTATAGCTCTGAGTTCCTACATCAACAAATCAGACAAATCTTAAAGAAATAATTGAAAAATACACATTAATCTCCTTGAAAATGAGCAGTAAGCCAAACCCCAATCCGGTAGATGGAAACAAATAATTAAAATTAAATCAGAATTAAATAAGCTACATGCCAACACAACCAAAGCAAGGATCCACAAAACAAAAAGTTGGTTCTTTGAAAAAATTAACAAAATTGAGAGACCTTCAGCAAATCTGACCCAAAAAAAAGGAGGGAAAAAAGAACATACCCAAATAAAATCAGAGATGATAATAAGAACTACATTACAGAAACAAGCAAGATTCATACATCATAAGGGAATACTTTGCAAACTTTTATGCTAACAAATTTGAGAATCAGGAAGTAATAGAAGAATGTCTAGCAAATATTGATATGCCCAAACCAAATGAAAAATATCTAAACCAACTAAATAGACCCATACCCCCACCCCCATCCAAGAAAAGCCCAGGACCAGATGGGTTCATAGCTGAATTCTGTAAGACCTTCAAAGGAGAACTCACTACAATACTCCTGAAACACTTCAATGAAATTTGAAACTAAAGATCATTACCAAACTGTTCTAAGGCCAGCATAACTTTCATCCCCAAACCAGATATGGACCAATAAAAGAAACAGAACTATAGTCCCATTTCTTTAATGAACATTGATGCAACACTTCTCAAAATTCTGCCCAACTGATTTCAACAACTAATCAATTCATATACTGTGATCAAATGGGATTCATTTCAAGGATGCAAAACTGGTTCAATATATGCAAGTTAATTAATGTAATTCAACACATAAATATAAGTAAGAACCACATGATCATCTAAATAGATGCAGAAAAAGCGTTTTACAAAATATAACACCCCTTTGTGATGAAAGCTCTGGATAAAGTAGGAATCTATGGAACATTCCTCAATAAAATAAAGGGTGTATATGACAAACATACAGCTAGCATTATACTTAATGGTGAAAAGTTAAAACCATTTCCTCTAAAATGAATGAAACAAGGGTGTCTATCTTCTCCACTCCTCTTCAATATAGTACTGGAATTCTTAGCCAAAGGAATAAGGCAAGAAACAAACATAAAGGGGATCAAAATAGGGAACGATGAAGTAAAACTCTCCCTTTTTGCTTATGACAAGATTCTGTATTTAAAGAACCCTATAGAATCAATCTTCTCCTGAGTTACTTGGGCTGACCCAAAACTTCGGTGAAGTAGCAGGGTACGAAATTAACCCACAAAAATCAGTAGCTTTTCTGTATACCAACAATGAGGAGAGTGAAGCTGAAATCAGAAAAGCAGATCCCTTTGTAATAGCCTCAAGAAAAATACCTAAGAATTAACCAAAGAGGTGAAGTTTTCTATGATGAAAACTTTGAAAACTGGAAAAGGGAAATTAAAGCAGATTTAATGAAGTGGAAAACCTCCCAGGCTCCTGGATTGGGAGAATTAACATCATGAAAATGGCAATACTTCCAAAGTGATCTATAAATTCAATGCAATATCCCAACAACATTCTTTAATGAAATAGAAGAAACAATCTAAAATTTCATATGGAACAAGAAAAGACCAAATAGCAAAAACAATCAGCAGGAAGAACAGTGCTGGGGGAATATCAATGTCAAACGTTAAACTCTACTGTAAAGCAGCAGTTATAAGAACAGCTTGGTGCTGGCACATGAACAGGCCTGAGGACCAATGGAATAAAAACCGAAGACCCAGACATGATCCCACAGACCTATGGCCACCTAATCTTCAATAAGGAAGCCAAAATTATCAGATGAAAGAAAGATAGCCTCTTCAACAAATGGTGCTGGCAGAATTTGCTACACACAGGTAGAAAATTGAAGTTAGATCCTTCAATATTACCCTGCACCAGAATCAACTCCAAATGGATAAAAGACCCTGAGGTAAAAGCAGAGACCCTGAATATATTACAGGAAGGGATAGGACCTATGCTAGGGCTCCTTGGCATAAGTCAAAACTTTCTACATACAGATCCAGAAAGATAACAAATCAAAGAAAGACTGGATAAATGGGATTGCATTAAACTTCAGAGCTTCTGCATGGCAAAGTACATAGCTAGCAAGATCAATAGAAAGCCCACAGATTGGGAGAAGACCTTCACTAGCTATACCCCAGAAAAAGGTCTCATATCAAAAATATACCTAGAGCTCAAAAAATTTATGTCCCCCATAACAAATCCCCAAAGAAACAACCAACCCATTAATAAGTGGGCTACAGAATTAAAAAAGAGACTTCTCTGGAGAGGAAATGAGAATGGTCAATAGACATATGAAGAAATGCTCAACATCACTGGTCATAAAAGAAATACAAATCAAAACCACATTGAGATTAGTGGCTATTATTAAGAAAACAAGTAACCAATGCTGGTGAGGATGTGGCCAAAAGAGAACACTACTACTCTGTTGGTTGGAATTCAAGCTGGTTCAACCACTCTGGAAGGCAGTATTGAGGTTCTTCAAAAGACTAAAATGTCCACTCCTGGGCATTTTTCCAAATGATCTCAAGCTAGACCACACTAAAGCTACCAGCACAGCTATGTTCATTGCATCATCATTTACCATAGCTAAGATATGGAACAAACCCAGATGCCCCTCTATAGATGAATGGATCAAGAAAAGATGATATCTATCTATCTATCTATCTATCTATCTATCTATCTATCTATCTATCTATCTATCTATCTATCTATCTATGAATTCTATGCTATCAGAAAGAATGACATTGCCTCATTTGTAAGGAGATAGAGAGACTTAAGAAAAAAACATATTAACGCCGGGCACTGGTGGCTCACACCTGTAATCCTAGCTACTCAGGAGGCTGAGATCTGAAGATCGAGGTTCAAAGCCAGCCCGGGCAGGAGAGACCGTGAGACTCCTATCTCCAATAAACCACCAGAAAACCGGAAGTGGCGCTGTAGCTCAAGTGGTAGAGCGCTTGCCTTGAGCTGAAGAGCTGAGGGACAGCGCCCAGGCCCAGAGTTCAAGCCCAACGACCGACAAAAAAAAAACATATTAAGTGAGGTAAGCCAGACCCAAAGAAATATAGGTTCCATTGCTTCCCTCATTTGTAATAATTAGTATATGTTTGGGGTAGTCCTAGCAGAGGATCACAATAACTCTATAGCTATGTACATATGACCATATAAAATGATCCTGATCAAATGGAAAGGCTTGGAAAAATTATATTACGTGAAGTAAGCCAGGCCCAAAGAAACATAGGTCCCATGGTTTCCCTTATTTGCAATATCTAGTATATGTCTGAGTCAAGAAAAGGTCAGATAAGGTGATGTTAGGGAAATGAACCCTAAGATATTTATTCAAATGTTTTTTTTTCTTTCATGCGATTGTTTCTAACACATTTATAAGATTATTTCTATGTTGCTTTGTATGTCCCTTCCCCACATTATAACCCCTGCCTTCACTGTATTTGATGTTGGTATAATTTGTGGAGGGGAAGAGGAAAAACAAATAGTTTAAATAGGGATACAGGTGGACCCATTGCAACAATGACATGTACAAGTCGTTATGTCGAAAACGAACTTTACTTACAACTTTGGTGGGGGGGAGCGGGGAGGATTGGGGGTGGGATGGGGGGAGGGTGGGAAGGGATGGGAAGGAGAAACAAAGGAGGAGGCTACAATGCTTGATAAGAAATGTACTCATTATATTGCCCATGTAATTGTAACCCCTCTGTACACTATTTTCACAATAAAAAAATAAAAAACAAAACAAAAAAATCCTGATCAAAATTAACTTCAAGATATGGAAACAAGAGGTTCTTTTTTTTTTTTAATGCACTGTGTGAATTTCTTTTTTCTTTCATTATTTTTCTCTGCTTTGTTGTCCCTATTTTTGATTTTGGTACCCTATGTCTTTTATATACATTTATCTGATTTGTAGAAGGGAAGGGGAATAACAAGATGATGAGACAAAAGGTGAACCAATGCAACAGCTATAATCACAGGACACAGGACCTTTTCCACTTGAGGGTGAGAAAAGGAATTGTCAGGGAGGAAAAGTGGGAGAAAATGAGGGAGGGGGTAACAATGCTTGACAAGAAATGTACTCATTACCTTTACTTATGTAACTGTAACCCCTCTGCACATCACCCTTACAATAAAATAAAATAATTTTTTTAAAAAGATGAGGGAAATCCAATCTTACATATCAGTTGCTTGCAGGATTTTTAACATGTCTATATGCAGCAGTCAGTCTAGTATAAGAGATTTTTAAAAATCCCAAAATACATTGGCTGATTCACTAGGTGATGAACTGATAAATAGCCTCAAATGAGGGGACTGAAGAGTCATAAGAGCGAATGGGAGCACTTTTGGTCAAGTAAGCTCAAGAACTTCTGAGAATTTTGCTATTTTAATATAAGAATGCTATTGATCCTTTTTGACTTAAAATGAAGATGGTGAGTGGTCAGAACATGTAACCTTTGTAAAAAGTAATACCCGACAGCTCTTTTACAATTCCTATAAAGAATATTCCTTTGCCACTTGATAAAAGAGTTGGTCAACTCAAGGTTGGAAACATAAAATCAAGTAGCTTTTTAGTGACTGTAATTTGCAGCTTTTTGGCAAGTAAGTACCTCAATCCATGCTGCAACACTCAAGCACTAAAATACATTCAGATCTCTTGGAGGGCAATCCATTGGAAGCTATTCAAAACTCCTTCAGGCTTTGCTTCCAGGCCAGGTCCCACTTTGACAGGTTTTGCCGTGATTATATTGTTGATAGTTCACCCATGTCCCCTCAAATCGCTTAAAACTTTTAAAATTTCCCTGCCAATGTTAATTTAAAATTCTAAGCAATCTGTCTATATCATTATGAGTAGTCATAGAACATCTTAGTAAATAGCTACTTCACATCAGCTGGTACCATGAAGCAGCTATACTGGGAGAGCCAGAGATTATCACTGTAAAGGCTACAACCAGATATTTTTTATGCTTTTAAACATCAAGGGCTAAACACTGATTATTCATGAAGATTTCTTTAAATCATTTCTCAGATTTATCCATTGCTAGTTGGAATAGAATTATTACCTCAGGTGAGGTTTTTGTTTGACACTATTATCTGCAGGAGCTTTTTTTTTTTTTCAGATTTATGTGCTTTTTCGACATATGAGCGACAGTCATTATGAAAGTCATCAGTCAAGGAAATAGAGGAAAAAGGATTAATTCATCCAGTTTTGGAGGAGATTTCAGAGGAAGCAAGAAACACCTTTGCTTTGAAATCATTTTGAAGTCATGAACTCCTTTAAAACCATCACTTGCTGTCTGTTTTCCTTTCCGGATTTTAGTTAGATAAGCTCTTACTAAGTACAATCATGAAAGTTGATTTTTGTTCCATATCAAAGATAGTATATTTCAAGGAGAATGTAGCAATATTATATTCTTCTTGATAATCCTCATTCCAGTTTTCTATTAGCAAGTAATATTCAGTCAACATTCTCAATGGGATTCTGTAATAAATCTCAGTGAAGCTCAGAGAAATTTTCTAGCAGACTTGAGACAATCATGAGTTCCTTTTCTGGTAAGAACAATAGAGTGACAGAATTCAGGATGTGATTGCAGTGAATAGTAACATAAAAGGGACAGAATAAAAGAATACTTAGAGGTCAGGTGACTGGCTGCAAAGTGTGTGCTATCTGTCCATAGCAAAGTCTACTACATGGAAGTGTACTACGTGATGAATCACAGGATTTTGTTGCCCTAAGACAGTAGGATAAGATTTTACAACAGGACCAAGGGTGAGGTTACCATAGCTCATGGGTTTTGATGGCTTTCTAGAGGTCAAATTAAAACACTGAAGGATAGTCCAGATCATGGATGTTCAAATAGGCAAAATCCCTACTGCTTTCTTGTGTTTGGATATATGCTGCTTTGTTTAATTTCCTCATAGCACTTCTTTTTAACTATTTGTTGTTCTAGTTATTTGCCTTATTTGTTTAGTTCTATCTCCCACTACTGAATATAGGTTCTTTTCCTGAAGGCAATAACTTCATTTTGTTTCCTGCTGAGTCTCTATGTTCAGAGCAGTCCCTGATACAGATGAAGTATTCCACAATAGTTGTCAAGTGGATTAATGAAATTATTATCTAAATAAAAGCTAAATAGCTTTTATAAGTGCCCATTATATGACTCTATGTGGAATACTCTGGGAGTTCCAACAGAAATAGAAGACAGTCTATACCTGAGAGGCAAGTCTGTTAAAAATAAAAATAAAAAATGCTAAGGAATGAGTGCTGGATTTATTGCTTGTGATATTATAGAAAATTATAGAGGAAAGTGAGAGAAGGGTGGGTTAGGAGTGATGGGTGACAATGTTGTCAGACACTTTGTATTCATACACTCTTTTGTAGAATGAGAACTTCGATTGATTACTTAAAGATAATTTAAAAATGAAAAAAAAAAGAAATTCAGAGGAATGGAAGAACTTTATTTGGATCAACTTGGTAGGCCTAATAGGTATCTTAGAGCTGAGGAAGAGGAAATCAGGATAGAAAGAAGATACTAGCTGTGATTGTTCATTTACATTACATATTGTGAAAGGAATCAAGGCCTGATATCAGAGGGGCAAGAATGCAGCTAGATGTGCAGCAGTGTTTTATAGCAGTCCAAAATTTTGGCTTGACAGATATCCCTGGCTTGTATCTGTAATCCTAACAATTTCGGAGGCTGAGATCTGAGAATCATTATTCAAAGTTAGTCCAGGCAGGAAAGTCCACGAGACTCTTATCTCAGATTAATCACCCCCAAAGCCAGAAGTGGAGCTACAGCGGAAATGCTAGAGTGCTAGCCTTGAGCAAAAATGCTCAGGGATAGCACTCAGGTCCTGAGTTCATGATCTAGGTTCAGAACTGACACACATACGCACAAAATTTGGCTTTACAGCTTTCAAGGTAAAGCATAAAGGATTCTTCTCTGGTAAGTTGTTTTTTATTCACCCATTTACTTTTTTCTTTCTTGTTTCTGTTCTTTCAAGTATTTGTTGTACAATTATTATTTATTCCATATTATTTAGTCAGTATTGTGCATTTGTCAGATATATTATATAAATTTGGAAACCTTTTCAAAGAGAATAGAGAGAAAAAAATCATACACACACACACAAAATATAGCCAAGTAAAATGAGAAGGTATCTTATAATTACAGGTCTAATAAGCAGCTCAGTCAGTGTCTGGTTTTGGTGTGCCTTATGGTTCACTGCTCAACAGAGAGAACACATTGCTATTATCACAGTATTCCTGTGACTTTCATAAGCTATTATACAATGAAGTACTTTATGTTACTGTAGAGTGCTGCTCACGGGACAGTAAATGGCAGTGGAATTTATCTATACTTTCAATGAGAAAGTAAAGAAGCTTTAAAGTCCTTAATACAGAGCTCTTTGGAATCTACCAACTTAACACCATGGAAGAAACTGTGGTAGCAAATACAGAATTGTTCCATTGTGAAGAGAGTAATGAACTTTTAACATTCTTCAACTTCCAACACAAATAAGAACACTCAGACTCAGAAGCCACTGAAATTCTTTTTATAAAAAATATTTTAGGGAAAATATATTATTTAAAAGCTTTCCACACAATCAAATTCAGTAGTTTTCATTATTTTTAAAAAATAATCTGTAAAGAAAAATTGCTGTTGGTATGATACTACCTACTCACTTTTCTCTTTCTGTCCTTGAAAGGAACCTGGTTGCTAATGTGACACTTCTGGGTAAACTTGGACTTCCTGTAAGCCATTACCTTCAGATGGCACCTTTTCCACAATGCGTATATTTGCAAGAATTACTACTGGGGAGATTGTCATTACCAAATAGAATAAGCTATAGGAACCCATGTCCTCACCTTTATCAATGAAGTTGGATTGAATTGTTCTATATATAAATTTTTCTCATTTTCAAAAATTGATGAAATAAGAGGAAAGAAGCTCTTATATTGTAGAGGGAAGAAATTGAATGAAACTTTTTACAGCTTGAGAAAGTTCAAAGTGGAAATAGGGTAGGGCATTTTGGCACATACTCTTTTAAAGTATTGATTTTTCTTTTCAAAATTGATCTGAAAGCATGACAAATGTTTACTCTGACACCCAATACAGTATTAAAAAACCCAAATGTCAGGATGAAAATCTGATGGGCTGCAACCTTAATGGAAGGAAGGATTAGACATCTGTGTGATTCAGGGATCCTGAATATGTTATGTTTATCTTTTTGTCCTTTTTTGTCATGTTTGTTCACCTCTATTGCACTCATCTAAGAAATAAGAGGGAGAAATTGTTTCTCCTATTAATATTGCCACCAAATTTTGCTATATTCCACTAAAATATCTTCTTTTCATTTAATCATACATTAATGGTACCTTAATTACTTTTTTCCACGCATAGATGTTTAATCTGTAGGCATCTTTGTAAAGGGGTTTAGTCAGTACTATATAGAATCAAAGAGCAGCCATGCCATGTTAAGTAGTTTTCCTTGAAGACCTCAAGAAAGTTCTTTGCACAACAGAATGAACTGATTGTGTTAGATGAGCTAATTTAGCAGCTCTCTGGTTTAAAGGCTATAATTACAACACAATACATAACCTGTGTATATCAGCTTATTGTGGGGAGAAACTTTTGGTATCAATTTATTAACAGCAAATATACACTTTTTTTCTGCTAATGCTCGTTATAAATCTCCCTTATATATCCATGAGGCTGTTATTATAATACTTTATTAATAAAGTGAACAATTTCATACAATGTTAATGAGTTAGAGCTTATCTCATGCTCCTTTTTATGGTTAAAATGTGCTGGAGAAGTGGACAATTTATCTAAGCATGTGAATGACTTAGGTACACGACAGTTTTAATAATTAGGTTTCATCTATCTCTATTTTCACTGATGGAAAAATGTTACACTTGATTTTCTCATCTTCATAGCTGTATCAGAGTTCAGAGAAAACAAATCAAACACAGTAATATGATAATAGGGCTGAATTATAGAGAATCTTCACCGTAAGTGGATTTTTACTGCATTCTATGTACATGGTGTTTTTGAAACAATTACTAAGGCATGAGGAATAAATTAGGTTGCTCTTTGTTATCTTTCAGAATACTAATTTTACTTGAGGCATATCTGCCCATCTGTCAATGCTTGCTCCTTTGCACACTACAACTTAAAAAATATTATTAATCAATTGCGTATCTCTCATGTACTGGAAACTGCTTCTTTCTGTCCATCTTCTGAGTTAGATTTATTAGTTATATAAAAGTGCTAGTGGAAATGTTTTGTGTGTGTGCGCGTGTGTGTGCGCGTGTGTGCACACATGCACCTGTGCATGTGCTGCCCTCTACTGGATTTCACTTCTAAGAAGGAGACATTAAAACATACATTCCTGTTTGGAAGAAATGAAAAAGGCAACAAAACATCCAGGGAGCTAAACACTGAGTCTAGCACAGTACCTTGTACATAAGAGGTGTTCAATAAATATTTGTTACTTAAGAAAGTTAAACTTTTTCTTTTGTTTTCTGATAGTCTGCAGTATAGTTAATCCAAAGAACATTATCTCAAATTTGGAATCTATAATGAATTTGGACGGGTTTGTGTGTGTGTGTGCTGTGTGTGTGGCGGGCGGTGGAGGGGGGAGGCTGGGGAAACAAGACCCCATAGAGTGAGTAAACAACTTTCTTTGCAAATATCATGTCTGTTAATTTGGTATCCTATAGTTATGGATTCAGGAGCAAGAAAAATAGCCATTTAAGTATCTGCCAAAGAGTTTACCCAAGTGGAAAACTGAGGCTTTAATAAGAGAGAATAAAGCAAGTATATTAAAGAGATAGTTTATATTTCCATCAAGTATTTTGCAATTCATCCATATAGCAAATATCATCTATCTGAAACACAGCCAAAGAATGTGGAAAGCCTTCAAATGGTGTGCTCCAGAGAAAAGAACAGTAGAGAAGGCTAATTGCCTTGTGAAATACGTTTGCATCATCCATGTGATAGAATTTTAGTTGGAAACTGGTTGCCCAGCTAAAGATTTGATTTCCCACTCCTCCTCACACCTAAGAATGGCCTTCTAGCAATACCAATCACAAACAAGAATGGGAATGGAAATGTCCTGCCACTTCTGATCAGGACTTTGAAGATCTGTGCAGGCTTATTCCTGACTTTGAAGATCTGTGCAGGCTTATTCCTTTTACTAGGATGGAGGTAGGTGCTCAGCCACTACTGAATCAGTGATGGATATGACACTAGTGAAAACAAACCTTTCACTTAACCTTCCAGTATTTGTTATAGCAGCTAACATTTCTTCCTTAGTTAGAAGTAAACATGCAGCATAATTTTCAAGATTAACAAAGCTACGTTAAGCCTGAAGCCTTTAATAGGCATTAATTCAGTATATGGCACAAATAGGGATGATGTGAACAGACATGGCATATTCTATATACTTACAAAACATGTACTGGATAAGCAGTGCCTTTGCTTAATAGTAAAACAGCTTTGAAATTGCAGGGGAAACCTGCTCTCTCTCTCTCTCTCTCTCTCTCATTCATTGTGAAAAAGCCAACTCTAACTACCATTAGATAACTGTCTCTCAACCAAAATCAGCATCTTTAGCTTCAACAGACAACACAGCTGTTTTTTGGATACCTTTAATTGATTAATTATCTACAGTTGTATAATCTTCATTCATTTGTAATGAGTGAAGATATTTGACTATGTTTTTAATAGCTGAGACTGTGAGAAAACCTAACTAATTCCTCTGCACTGAGTATGGTTGAAAGGTCTTAGAAGAGATGTCTTGACCTACACTGTGCAAACAAACACATTTAATAAGGAATGACATTATAACAGACTTCCATTGTGTTCAATTTAGTCCCCATTATTATCATCCTATTTTCATAAATGATTTTAACATTGTTAATGGAAAAAAGTATACATAAAAACTCACTTGTTGGGTTAGAAGGTGCTTAAAAATATAATCTTTCTCTTTCTTTTCTTGTCCAGGTTTTATTGTATATTTGCCCAGGGGCTATGCAACAAGACCATGTTTATTAATCCAATAAAGAAGTGCATATAATGATGATCATTTACTCCTGACCTATAAGAAATAGGTATTTATTTTATTGGGATAATGAAGTGTTATAGTTTTAAAGTTTCTTTCTTTTTTAATTCCTTTCATTCCTAGACTTTTTTGTCTCCAGAAATAAAAATAGTGTATTGATACAAGTCTACTTTCTGAGTCTTTGGCCTTAATGTAGCTTTTTGAAATTCTTCTCTTGTTTAAGTTTTCATTTTCTACCCCAGGAAAATGTTACTCTTTTGGAATTTGCCTTATCAAACACTGCTTGAAATAAACTGACCAATTTTGAAATCAGAGGGGTCTTTTATCATTTAGAGATCTGAATTATCACAGTTATGCAATAAGATTTGACATATAGACGTGGCAGAAAAATGTTTGTGATAGCTTTGTTGTAGTTCTGCCTAGAGGCAAGGTTACAAACCAGATAACCTCCTGTGGTTCCCTTTAACTCTGTAATTCCATGATAGTAATCTCCGTGAATGAATGAATCCAACATTTTTATTCCTCCTTTGAAGATACTATCCTGTGCTTTGAAAAAAATAGTTCTCTTTGTTCTGTTGGGGCTTTAGAATATGTTACCAAAGAACAAAGTGAAAATTTGTGAGCATGAGGCTCATTTCATCTTTGGGAAGGAAGTAGCAAGATGGGACAGATCTATAGTAACCAAAATTTATTTCAATTCATCAATAAATAGTGCAGTTGGGAGTCTATTTATTTGACAAGCATTTGTGTTACATCGCCTACAAAAGTGGGGACACAAGGTCTGGCTTATTTCTCAGATATGGCAAAAAGATGAAACAAGGTTGTAAATATGCACAGAAGATGGTACATAGAAGGCCTTCATCAATAACAGTTGCTTTTTGGCCAGTATTAGGAGGTGCCAGGACAACACAAAAGCACTTTCAAATGTGATGTTTTGTTGATGTCACATTTTCAGTATCTTCAGTGTTGTTCTGAACAGTACTTCTTGGAAGGCAATGTTCACAGTTTCCAGTAGAGTTAGGTATGTTTATGCTCATACTTTAACTAAGTCATTCTGTGTCTACTTCTTACATAGAACTGTAAGTTTTCTGAATAAAGCAACTGCAACATGAGATTTGGGAAGTGACCCCGGGAATAAGAGTAGAGAGAGGGTTGAAAAAAGGAACAGGTAATCAGGGAAAACTAATAAGCTGGGGGAAATGGCCTGTGCTACCGGGGACATGTTCATTCTTGTCAGAACTTTCTGGAGACCCTTAAAACATTTCTCAAAACTATAAAAAGGGAAGTATTTATTCAAGCATTGTCAAAAAGTGATGGTGCAAGAAGAATGGACTTGGGCTGACACTGACAAGGTCAGGTAGCAACAGAATAAAGAAGACTGACCAGTAGTTTTTATGGTAGCCTAAGCAAAGAATGGGACCAAGAGAGCATGAGGTGTTGAAAGGAGTTATCCAAGAGAACAGCCAAAAGAAGCGAGCAAGGCAAACACATTATTTGCTAAGTTAGAATGATGGCACAGGCCCATAAAGTATAACATGCATTTGAAAGAATTGAAAGCAAAATTTCAAGTGAGAATTCAGAAGTCTACTGGTCCTACTAGGCATGTTTCATTTGTTTCTACTGCACATCCTGTGAACTCTGTTCTTATATCCCATCAGCTGCTGGGGTTTGGGGAAATAAAAAGAACAGAAAAGGTTCCCAACCTTGAAATGTAATAAAAGCTACAAGAGATCATTTTTGCTAGTGCTTCCCATTTTCTAATATTGTGTCCATCATTCTCTTAAAGCAGAACTCTAAGAATAGGACTTCTTGGATTTAGGTTGGTCAGCAAATATTTATCCAAAGAAAGAAAAATGAAATATAAATGTTTTGAATTGTAGCTGTATTCAGAAGAAAGCCCTCTTTACAAATGTTTGAACCCCCAAATTGTTTAATCTTTACTGACTGGCAAAAAGCAATCTTAAAATAAGTGACAGACATGTGTCTTCCCTCCCCACCATCCCCCAAAAAGCAAATCCAAATAGAATTCACTTTTATAATAACTTTTTGTCCTCTCCAGAGGAAAACCTTTACTCGCCTGTAAGAATATTCAGGATAATATTAGCCCTAACAGGTTTCCTAGTAAGCTGTTATAAAGAATTTCTATATCCTAAAGTCTGGCTGAAGCTCTGGGCATTGGAAGTAACATTCACCGCGAGGGGAAATTTGAGAATGTCATGCAACTGTCATTCAAACTTGTTTTGAATGCTGTAGAAGAAAAGTAAAGATTCACTGTAATAAGATAAGCTTGTCATTTTAAAAAGGAATGTATTTTAACACATATATCTCTTAATAAGAAGTTATATATAACCTAAGCAATTAAAATTATGATTCTTCATTAATTAGCTAAAATTTAGAAGTGAAAAGCCTTTTATCACTTAGAATTTAAGAGCTCATTATTGGCTAATCATGGCAAGCGAAAACTTTTCTCTCTCTTTTTAACATTGTGCCACTATATATATTTAAATATAAGGTATATTAAATCACTATATATATATATATATATATAAACATAAGCTATATAAAAGGGAAGGAAACTTGATTTAATGTTTCTAACTCTTGGGTTTCATATCTCATATGTCATTAATTTAAATGTGTGTTATTTAGCTATCACATGTATATTAAAGAAAGCAATCTATTTTCTTTTTTGGTGCTAGTCCTGGGGATTGAACTCAGGGCCTTGGCACTGTCTCTGAGATTTGATGCTCAAAGCTTACCCTCTACCCCTTGAGCCATAGCTCTACTTCAAGCTCTTTTGGTACTTAATTGGAGATAAGAGTCTCATGGACTGTTTTGCCTGGGATGGCTTTGAACTTTGATCCTCAAATCTCAGCCTCCCGAGTAGCTAAGATTATAGGCATGAACCACCAATACCTGGCTAACCTCATTTTCAAGAGTACTTGTATATACTTAATTTGAAAAATATATGTATATTTCATTAAAATATCAGTATTATCTCAATACTTAATTAGAAAGCAATTTCTTGCTTTAAAACTAATTATGAGCTGGACATTGCTGTCTCATGCTACTAGAAGCAGCCCAGGCAGGATAGTTAGTGACACACATATCTTCAAGTAACCATGTAAAAGCCAGACATAGAGCAGTGGCTCAACTGGTATAGTGCTAGTCTTTAGTAAAATAGCTAAGGAACAGAGACTGAGTTTAAGTTCCAGTATCAGTCATCATAAAAACAAAAACAATTGTGGTTCAAGACTAATTTTTCCTAAATTTCTGTACTTGAAAACAATCTTTCATTTTAATGTTACTTAACATGTTGGAGAGTCTCTGCTTCAAATCTATAAAAATCATCTATTACAGGATAGATTTTGTTTTACTAACATGAATGAGTTATCTTTCAAACAAAAGAGAAAGATTTAAATTAATTCTTAATTTGGAAGAGAAACATTTAAATCCCATATTTTTAGTAATAGTAAAATGGTGGGAATTGTATAATGTTAGCAATTGGATTTTGCCATAAACATCTTTTGTCTTTCTCTTAATCACTAGAATATCTTTACAAAATGGAGAGAGTGAATCAAAAGAGGAAACACCAAAAATGAGGTAGCAAATCTTCTGCTCTTGTCATTCCCTTAGCTTGAGAATGAGGAATTTTTCTGTGTCTGACAGCAATAAGTAAGGGTCTTTATTTTTAAGAGGGTAAAGGGGACTGTTTTGGTTGAAATTCAGGGTGAATTAATGACACTGCTGATGTCATGAGCAATTCCTACATGTACACAGTTAATTTTTAACAGAAATAATTAGTCCCTTGTAAGAGTGGAATCAGGAGATTTTTAAGGTCAAAATGAAGAGACAAACATTGTTTGCATGCATTACATAATCATTGGTGCTGAATTTTCCACTGTATTGACTAAATGAACTAATTAACAGTTAGGTTTTGAGTTCTGCCTACATAGTGTGACCTTCCAAGCAGAGTCCTCACATGGAGAGAGGAAGGTCAGTATCCTGAGACATCTACTCTGCATGAGGACATGACCCTAGTTTGGTAGAAAGCCAGTCTCTTCCCTTTAAGGTTGCTAATTGTGTCTAAGAGTGTGTTCTCCTTTTATTTCAGAATCACTGATGCTTGTTAGGTATCTATGAACACCTGGAAAATGACATTTCTGAAAATAAGAGTAACACTCCCTTGGGAGATAAAGATTGGTCAAAAACCTTTCATCTCTTCTAATTTTGGAATGCAGCCTGTGTCAACCATTGGCCTCATTTTCAGGGCCATGTCTCTTATCACATACATCATACATTACTATGGGATGGCAAGTGAAAGATTTAGATGATGTTTTTTTGAGATTTCCACATACTTTTGGTATTTTTAATCTTTTTTTCAGATGAAACATCTGTACAAATGAATGCAGTTGCTCTCTGAAATTGAGCAAATCTAAAAGCTGAAGCACACACTTTCAAAGTGGACTCATAGATTAAAAGAAGTGCAGTATTATGTTTTCCTCTGGCACTACTTGTAGAGGTTTCATCTCCCTTCAGACCATGTGTACGTGTCAGGAATTGGTTATCAGTTCATTGTTATCAACTCTCTTGGAAGGATTCATTAATTTTATAACACTACATCTCTTTACAATGAATAGTTCTGCAAACTGGGAGCTTCATTATTTTATTCATCTCTAGCCTGCTTGGCAGGCTACAGGATTCTTTGGGAATAGCGTTTTGTAGGATGAGGTGATTCCCATTTTCAATAACTCATGCATCTGTTCATGCAGCGTCATCAGGAAAGCAAATAATAAACTACTCTCAAGAAAATCTTAAAGGCTGTCCTCCCCATCCCAAACTGGCTCACAATCCTCCCAAAGATCCACTATTAACAGGTCCAACAAAACAGCAAAAATAAATTATCATCACTATGAGCCAGTCAATTTATTGAAGGAGAATGGAAACAGAAAGTCTGAGCTGTTGAGTTACAGGAACCTGGATTTCACTCCTAAATCATGGATACATTATTCAATTTCTTTAAATTTTAGGTTTTGCATTAGTGAAATAGGACTCATAAGGCTTTCTTGTAGACCTGAAATTATATAGAATAACATAACAAAGGCAAAAGGTAACTACATATCATCAATCATTGGTAATGTTTAAGTCAACAACTTTATCACATAGACCACTTCTTAAGAAAGGAAAATCCAACTAAAGTATCTTAATCTATATGCCACATAAAAAGAAGTCTGAGACTTGGAGAGTGTGGCTCAACTGGTAAAGTGCAACTTAGCAAACACAAAGTCATGAGTTCAAACCCCAGTGCTGCTTTAAAAAAATTTCTGGAGAAATATCTGATCCAAATGGGAAATTTCAATGGCATAATCATGTCCACATAGATACAGATACTTTTAACTTTTTAAAGTACTTTTAACTTTCTATTTAACCATTCTGAATGCTTTCCTTAGGGTGACTCTTTTTATAGGTCACATGATGATTTGTTTAACTTTAGGGATCACAAAATATCCACAGCCATAAAATAGAGCTTTTTGAGTATCTATTATAATTATTTAGAAATTCCTCTTGAGAGCCATCTGTTCCTTTATCTGTAACTCGGCCAGAATTGTACCTCTTGCCCACTTACTGCTTCCTAGTCATTGGAAGAGAACTGACATCACTGGGGAGATATTGGCACCATAGATCAGTCATAATTTATCTCCTTGGCCAAAGGCTAGAGAGGAAGTTAGGCTCACTTCCTTTGTTATACTTGGACCTGCTTGTCCAATTGAAGTCTCTAGCTACTGTTAGCAAGATTTAAAGAGAATTAAATGGTTAGACAGGTGATCAGTGATATCTACCACACAGGTTATTTTCTTAAATCCAATCACAGAATCTTATAGTACCAAAATGCTCAGAGACAAAAGTTGCTAACAGTAAGTTGTAAGAATTGAGTTTGAAGAAATAGTCAAAGTAAACACAATAAAGTCTTACACAGTATACAGAAATGTTATCAAACGTTAGTGCACATATTGGATCATTTGAAGTTCTTACTAAATTGTGAATTTACATTCACCAGTCTGGAGTAGTAGTGTTAGGATTCTGCATTTCAGGTTAGATGATGCTGATATGAAGGTCATATTTTGACTATCAAGGATATTGACCATATATGAATTATGCTTGATGTCTAGAAGAGAGTTCCAGGATTATTCTGTAGTGTTTCCCACTGTGTGGGCCCTAATGCTTGGGTTTTGATTGATAGAAGAGACAAAACATACTATGTTTTGGAATCCTATGTGAAAGCATATTTGTTAATTTGATGAAATCAAGGAAAATAATGGGGCTATTAAAATATCCAAAAAGGAGTACTGATTATCTGAAATAAATACTATGTACCTACACTGGAAAATCATGGTTCTTGGTCTTTTCTTCTCTGATTTTTTTTTCAGTCTTAATGACTGAAGACAGAATATATCTGTTATCCTATAGCATAACAGGAAGTTCAGGATTTGGAAATATTTCTGGTCTTTGCCTAAAATTAATTAACATCTTTGGGACTTTTTTTTATATCCTTTGCCCTTTAACTAAAAACTACTGTCTTAAAATTATTCTGCTTTTATTCTTCCTGAATGTTATTTATTTTGTGAATAAATTAGTCAAGTGAGTTCTAAGAAAAACAAGAATTCAATGAAAGTAACTGAAGAAAATAGCGAATGTGTTTTGTTTATATTATCTTAAAATTGAATTCCTTTTAAAAAAAAGATGTACATATATGGAGAAAAAGGTGATTACAGCAGCAGCTGTTGACTGGTATAAAGCATGTCAAAGTTCCTGAGTTACAGTGATGCCATTTTTCCATGTAGCATAATGCGGGAGTTTCTGAGAGCCCAAGAACAATAAAGCTGTGAGAGATTAAAAGGGAGAAAAAATAATAATGGAATGTCATGACTGCACAGCTAATTTACAGATTCCAAAGCATTACTACTGGCCTCTGTCAAGGCAGGAGGCTGGTTAGGAATATCAGGAGACTACTTCATTTTTTCATGGATTAAAATGGTGAACAAAGAATGGAGAACAGAGAAAATAGAAGATATTGTAGCTCCTGGATTCAGAATGAATCTGTATTTGGTAGGCTGTCCCAGAAACACTATATTTCATGCATACTGTGATGTTGGTCAAATGAACAAATGATAGGATTGGGTAATTAAACTAAAGAGGCATGGGGATTAGGAGATTAGCTCTAGCATGACTAGGAATTACTGTCCTGGTTCTAAGATTCCTCACCTCTAAAATGGGTGAGTTGAACTTGATACTCTTCCTAGACATGCTGAACAACAAAATAATCTTACAATGGTGTGTGTGTGTGTGTGTGTGTGTATGTGTAAACACATGTTTCTTAGATTTACACAATACCTGCTTAATTCCTGGGTGAGAGGTAGGCTCAATGGTTGGGCCCACAGAATATTTACTTCTTTTTAAAGGCTCTTTGGCTGATTCTCAATTAGCCTTCTCTGTGAAGACTGGAGGACCTCACTTTCAGAAAACATTGGAAATCATTTTGAAACTCTGATTCAGCCCCAAATCCAGTAATTTTAATGTATCAGCTAGAGTGATGATACAAAATTGAAGAATGATTGAAGAGAAATTACTTGGATAACCATAACAATGGTTTTCTTAAGTTACTAGTTGACTGTGAAATGGTTTTCACAGTGACTGGTCTCGAGGATTTGCCTGGATCTTGCTGTGCCTCACCTTTTGCCTTTGGGAATGGTCATCCATCAGTACAAAGCTGAACTGAAGGCAGAAAAGAGAGATACCACTTTATTGTACTTACAGGTTCTGTGCATTTATTCCAGCACAATTAAAAACAGTGGGGGTCTCCCAGTTAACATTTGGTAAAGCTAACCAAACATTGCTATTTTGCTTATTGCTTGAATAGCCTGTGGGGGAGGAAGCCTATTTGACAAAAGTATTGTCTTAAGTTCTCCAAATGTGAAATTGTGTCATGCCTTAGGCATCCGTGCTGGTTCTAAAGCACTTTGTGGTCAACTCTGTTGATCACTTGAGAGTAGGAACTACTTTTGCATCTCTTTTTCTTTAGTAGCTGTGCCTGCAATTCAAAAAGCGATGAGAGGCTTGGCTTCAAGATGTTGTTAGTGTTTGTATTTTAGCTGTGCTTTTGCTTTATTGATGGATGAGAAGGTATTCTAGAAGTCCCATTTCAGGGAAAGGAACAGGAATCTCAACAGGTATGCCGATAACCTTCTTTGTACAAATGACTTTAAAATTGGCTAATTCCTGGCACCCAAGGGCAAAGAATTTTGCAGTTCTGGCTGGTTTGTGAATGTGTGGCAATGATCGTGCTTCACATTCCTCAGAGCTTCCCTCCTAGCTAGTTGCATTAGGTCCTGTCATGTCTACCCCTGGCCTTCTGCCAATGTCTTCCACTCTTGCTCCTGAGGATGGAGTTGAATTTTGAGTGTTGTTTTTATCTCTCTTTTCTTAGATGCAGATTGTGTTTATAATTTGCTTTGTTTGCTAATTCAGAAAAGCATTTGTTGAAGTACATTTCAGGCTGATGTGGTGGTTAGCTGCTGTAATTTCAGCTACTCTAAAGATAGAGATTGGGAAAATTCTGTTATAGGCCAATCTGGACAAGTGTTCATGAAACTTCCTCTCAATGAATAAAACTTTGGCTCTATGGCACAAGTCTATGATCTCAGTTATGTGGAAAAGATAGGAAGATCATGCTTTTGGCTGGACTAGGCAAAAGCTTATTTGAAAATAATAAAACCAAAAAGGACTGGAGGCACCGCTCAAGTGGTGAATGCCAGCCTAGCAAATGCAAGGCCCTGAGTTTAATATTTATTATCAATTTTGGACAAAGAAAGAGAGAGAAAGAAAGAAAAATGGAGAGAGAGTGAGAGAGAAAGGAAGGAACAAAAGAAAGCAAGAAAAAAAGGAAGGAAGAAAGAAAGAAAAAAGAGAAAGCTGCACTGATAAAGAAAGAGAAAAATATACTACATTATTAAATTATTTTGGGGTCTATCTATGTCTCTTAACATCTTCAGCCCCCAGATACCTTCCTAACATTCCCACTCTGTGCTTGTGTGTGGAGATCAGAATTGTGAATGGGATTATTCTTATTGGAGACTTATTACAGGGTGGCAGAGTTAGCAGTATAATTTGCTGCTTCTTAAACTTTATCATGGAGATGATTTGCCTGGGAACCTCATTAAACATGTAGGCTCAAATTCAGTAGGTCTGGATGGGCTTTGCTGACCAGCTCCTAGCTGATGCACTGCTGCTAGTCTACAAAGCACTTCTTTTTGTAGTGGGGGAAGAATAGATCCCAGGGGCAGTGTAACAAAGAACAGGGATTTCACTTTTTCTTTATTGGCCATTAGGGTTGGATAAGTGTTGGTTGAGGGGATGTTCTGTGCGATGGAGGATGTTCACAAGTATCTCTAACTTCTACCCACCAGATGACAGTAATATTTTCCCCTCCATTTGTGACATCAAAACTACCTTCAGAAATTGTTTGGCATGGTTGTAGTGGTAGTAGTATTAAAGGCAGTAGTGTGTGTATTTGCATGTATCTGAATATAATTCCTTCTTGCTGAGAAACACTTGTTCAAATTCTGGCTTAGCCACTAAATGAATGGTGTTGAAATTGTTTGAACAACTCATTTTTCTGTGTTTCACTTTTCTCCTCTGTGATATAAGGCTGATAATATATACCTTAATGATCATAAAGTTCTAGAAATCATTAAATATCTATGAAATGCTTAGAACTGTATGAGTATGAATGCCTAGAAATCAATAAATGCTAGCAAATATCATTAACATTTTGTTCTATACTGGCCCATTCATTAAAAGACACTAATTTACCATGTGCAAACATACTTTGACCAATCAAAAATTTATATACAGTTATATGTATATACTTCAATTAATGTACTGTTATTTATCTACCAAGATTAAGAATTTAAAAAAATAACAGTCCACTAAAATATGTGTTGGTATTATCTATTGACTTGATTTAAGTTAATTATGATCTTGAATTCGATACATAATTAATTCTACTTGGACATTATGCAGCAACAGGAGTGGAAGCATATATCCTGTTATGTGTCTGATTCTTAAAAGAATGGTAGGTAATTTTCATTAAATCCAAGGACTTATAAGACTTGGATGGCAGTATTTAAGTAATCCAGCTCTTTTCTATGATTGAGCATGATTAATTCTATGAAGTGTTATGGTTTAATATTTTGGAATGCATTTGATTAATTTCCACTATTTTGGTGGAAAAATAAACAAATATAAACATAAATTAAAAAGCCATAAATTCCCATAATATACTGGGAATGAAGTTACTCAGTGAGAACCCATGGATAGTTGAAATGGTAGTTAAAGAATGAAACAAGCCTACCAGATGTAGAGTTTCAAATACAAAAACACCCTGTGTAGGAAACAGTGTAATATAATAGAGCCAGACTCTTGGTTTGATTTCAGTCCAAATGGGTCTATGACAAGACAACAAAACTCTCTGGGCCATGTCATGCCAGGTTTGGTATAGATTAATTCTTACCATGGTCTAGATTCTGACAAACTCTGATTCTCCCTTTTCCAGATAAGACTTAAAGACCCTACACTTTCTACGTGGTCCCACTTTTTAGAGTCTGCTGCCCAAATTCTTCCTGTTGCAATAAATAGAATATTTTTTTCAGATTTATAATTTCATGATTCCATATTCAACACCAAATTAATGCTGCCTTTTTGCTTAGTGAGATTTTAGGAAGAATTTTCTTGTCATTATCAACTGTAAATTGTCATTGTCAATGCTTTTTGTCCACCAAATGATTTTCTTTGGAAAGGAAAGCATTCTCAGCCATGATATTTATTTTTTTCAGTTTTACACTGTCATTGATGTTTCACAAAACATTAAGAATAATTGTCTAGTGCTCCTCTTTGAAGCATCTAGGAGTATGGATAAAAAAGCACAAGTATTGCTAATTTATTCTTTAATATTCTGGATAGTGATATAAAGAGCTGGCCATCTCAGTAGAAAAAGTACACTGGTCATTGGTTTCTGGGTGAATCTCAACTACTTGAATTAGTCTTTTCCACAATGCGTTTTAGTTTATTTTTCAAGTAGGGTTTTGTGTTTTGTCCCGCATACCTTGGACCTGGATCCTCCTACCTATACCTTTTCCATAGCTGGAGTTATTCAATACACACCAGTATGTGTGGCTTGTTTTTGGTGATAGGGTCTTGTTGATACTTTTGCCAAGGCTGGCCTGAAGTCATGATCCTCCTCTCTCTACCTTTGCTGGGATGTCTGGTGTCTGTTTTAATATAAATCAAAGCCAAATGGATGAATAGACAATATTTTTAAATTTTCCATTGAGTTTTTATTTGGTGTTATTCCATTGAATATCTATCAAAAAGTGTGAAGTGAGATTCAAGTGTTAGTTGTGTAACTACAGTCATGTGCAGCTGATACATGCTGAGTACTTACTGTGTGAGTTAGGCACATTTTGTACACTGTCTTAACTTGGTGCTCATTCAAAAAGACTACGTTTGTACTTGTTTGTCCTCATTTTACAGTTGAACAAAAGGAATCCTGGACAGATGTAGTGTCTTGAGCAAAGTTTCAGGGCAACTGACAGAAGCATCCTTAGCACTGAAGTAATTCAGACTTTAGAGATCTTTTCTGTGATACTATCTCTATGAAGGATTATGCAGTCATTTTGCTTCAAAACATCCTTGCTGTTCACCCTGTAGATAACACTAACTTCATTCTGAATGTGTTGAATGATATTTTGGGTTGAAGAAATTGTCCAATTCATGTAAAAAAAAACCCAAATACTCTGTGTGGGTATCACTGACAGTGCCCAATCTCATCCATTGACATTTGGAAGACATCTCTAACAATACCTTGACTCCTTTGAGCACTTGTCTCTTCTCAATAGAATACTATGCTTTTCCATCTGTATTCATTGTCATAGCAAGAAAAAAACCAATTTGCCACTCTTCCAACTACCCTCTTTTACTTATTAAAATGACTGTAAATCCACAGCTGGTCAAAAGTGTCAGATTGATAGGCTTGCTTTAGGAAGCCACAGAAAGGAAGTGTAAATCCTCCCTTCATTTCCTGCCAATAATCTCTAACCAAAACCTGGAGGGGTACATTTTTAAAAAGGAGACTAATTCATGGTCTGACCACTCACTCTAAAGTTTCCTTGAAAACTCCGCTTAGGAAGTGAATGTACACACTGAAATAAAGAGAAGCTGAATTCTTTAAAGTTGTAATAATTAAACAAGAAAACATCTGTAGAGAAAAAAAAGACTGCTAGGATCCGCTGGCTCACACCTGTAATTATAGCTACTCAGGATGTTGAGATCTGAGGATTGCAGTTCTACGCCAGCCTAGGCAGTAAAGTCTGTGAAAATCTTATCTCCAGTTAACCATCAGAAAACCAGAAAGTGGCACTGAGGCTCAAAGTGGTAGAGTGCAAGTCTTGAGCAAAAAAGCTCAGGGACAGCATCTAGGCCCTGAGTTCAAGCCCTGTAAATGACTAATACAAAAAACAAAAGCAAATAAAAAAGACTTTATGTGTGCTGATCACCATTAAACTGTTAGGACTAGGAGGTCCTTTTTATCCTCAAGTATGTGGCTTCTTAGTGTCTGGTAGGGTTATCCAGATGGAGAGACATTTTCAGATCAGTGTGATTTTGAACAAGGATGTTTGGATTAAAATAGTGAGCCTCCCATCCATAATTATCTTAAAATATGTAATGAGATCTCAAGTTATCAATAATAATACTGATAATCACAGCTACATTTCTAAACACCGATAGATATTAGGCACATTGTATATAGCCTGAAGCTTTGTATGCCACAGGCAGCCTTATTTCACAGGTAAGGAAATAGAGTCAGAATCTGAGAACCTGGGACCAATTGCCCAGTGATAGTACATGGTGGAGTCTGGACATAAATAAATTTCACCATTTTTTATATCCCTTTTCTCAAACCACAATTCATAGCCCTCTTTGGAGACAAAAGCTTGCATTGCTTCTCAAAAACCCTGCCACTCTACAGAGCAGATCTATCAATAACAGATGAATTGTACAAGATGGTACACTGTATTTGGGCTCAGTATATCTAAATTTACATTAAGTAAACCTGAAGTCATGTGTTTTCTATCTGGTTGAATTTAGAATTATTCTTTAGTTTGTAGTAAGATACAGCAGGGCTTTTAAGCGAAGGTTTACTGGATTTGGAGAAGATGATTATAATCATTTAGGAATGTGACAATGAGATCTGGACTTGGGTTAATGATAAGGGGATAGTTCCAGAAACACTAGAGATGGGGAGGAGAGACTAAGGTTCAGCTGGATATGGTGATGGGGCAGAAGGAGCATCAGAAGATGCTTTTGAGATTTTAGTTTAGGCAACTGAGTGCCTAGTAAGACTACTAACCTAGATAAGTTATAAAGGAGAGATCAATTTCAGATCATAGAGATGAAGTGCATTAGTTTTAGATTGTTGAGTTTGACATGTCAGTGTCACATCAAAATAGAGATAATAGTTTGGGAAGTTAGATATAGATCTGAAGGTCAGAGCTGGAGATGAATCTTGGGTTCCTCAAGTTGGAGTTACAGTGTGGAGAAAAGCTTTGTGGGAACATGCACATGAGAAGAAATAGTGGATGTCTAAGGACCATTAACAAAGTAGTCATGCTTTTCCCAGACATTTGGCAGGTGGTGGCGGGTGCAGGAGACCACAAAGAGAAAAATTAGACAATCAAGCCTCAAATTACAAAAGAGCATGATTTTTTTCTGAGAATGTCTGCTAAAAAAAGCAATCTGCGTGCAGCTGAACATATCCAGTTTTCTTTTACAAAAGGATCCTGATAGGACAGCAATAGAAGCTGGTTCCAGGGACTATGATGTAGGTGGCTACTCTTAAGAAATTTCCTCCCTTCACACTGTCTTTCATGATCCTTCACCCCAATCATCTGGGAATTAATCCTTCTTTTCAAAATTGTGATTTGCCAATATTCTTATGTTCTGAAGAATTTTTTTGTGTTAATGACATACCACACTTAAGGTCTGATAAAACATGTTAGAAGGCATCATTTCCTCTTTTGTCATTTTGTAAGAGCCTGAAGCCATTTCTTTTTATCTTTTTAAATACTTTTCTTCAACTTGAGGTAGAATGGTAAGAAGCCTGTCTCGCTTGTTTTCTCCCCTTCTATTTCTTGACAATGTGTGTGACCTTGTACAAGACACCTCCACTATCTGGGGCTCAACTTTTCTTATCTTATAAATACAGAAATTGGACTACATTTTCTCTGAGGTCTCTTTCAGCTTAAAAGTTTTGTGATTCCATAATTCAAGCTCAGTACATAAATGCCATTTAAATGTCATTGGTTAGATTACCAAAAGGCTAATAATTGTATAATCAGGGATAGATCAAATACCATTGCAATAAGGATCCTTCAAAGATTGCAGAAAATCCCCTTTATAGGAAGAAAAACCAAAGCATTTTTTTTCTCACAAGGTTAAAATGTTCATCTTGGTATGAGCTCTAGTTAAATTAAATACTGAGTTTAGACTAGAAATATATGAGGGTCTTTTCTCCCCTCCAGTTGAGTTTAAAGGTTACAAGATAATAGAACATGTTCTTTGGGAAATGTACAGCCATTTAAGATCAGTGACTGACTTATTGAAAAACTTGTGGCTGTAAACTACAACTTCAAGTACATAAACCTAGCTGCAGTGTCTTCTTTGACAAACGAAGACTTGGAGATTAGGCTAGTTAATTGTTCAGGTGACCTGAAAGATGGACCAAATCATGCTTGACGAGAGAAACAAGTTCTTCTAGTAGGAGAAGCGTGCCAAACATCACTTTTGGTAAGATGGTTAAAAAGAGGCCATGAATACAAAGAAGGCAGTGTTGAGGAGGACCTGGCACAGGTAGGAAGTAAAGTGTACAAAACCTAGTAGATCATGAAGGTTCTCCTTCTCCCATGGTTTCAGCTCCATAACCTGACACATTTGAGAAGTCAGTCTGAAGCAGGTGCTGGAAGATGCCTTACATTCAGTGCTCTGGACATCCTATCCCGAGGGACAGAAGATTGCTAAAGACATAGCCATCTCTGAGGGCCATTCATGGGATGGGGATGCTGTGGTATTGAGTTGTACTGTATCTGATGGAATTTTCACTTTATGTTTACTTCAATGGCCTTGGAAAAAAATCCCTCAGGTCATTTCCCTCTTTCATCCTGTCACTGCTCCCCGCTGTACCTTGGGTGAGTCATCTTCCAGAGCAATGACAGCCATCACCAAAATCGAGAACTCAATGTGACAAAAGGGCTGTTTTCACAGTTCTCTGGCAACATAATATAAAAGTTCACCACATCAGGCACATCATCTTAATCACTGAGGTCAAAAGAACTTTTAGATGTGACAAGTAACTGGCTCTTTAGTTAACTTCTTCCTTTCGATTGGCAAGGAGAAGACTGCAGAGCCCCAGCTCACAGATGATCTTTGTGCCATCTCATTTCTTTAGATGTGCTTCCTTCTGTTGCAAATAGGAATTTTCCTTAGAGTGTTTAGAACTGAAAGGTTATATGAAAAGGAAACCACTTTTAAGATGTAGGTGAGAATGAACTGTGCTACCAGGGTGTGTAAGTACATTTCTTTTTTTTTCTTTTTCTTTTTGGTTGGTCAGGGGGCTTGAACTCTAGGCTTGGGCACTGTCCCTGCGCTCTTCAGCTCAAGGCAAGTGCTCTACCGTTTGAGCCACAGCGCCACTTCTGGTTTTCTAGTGGTTTATTGGAGATAAGAGTCTCAAGGACTTTCCTGCCTGAGCTGGCTTTGAACTGTGATCCTCAGATCTCAGCCTCCTGAATGACTAGGATTACCAGCGTGAGCCACCAGCGCCAGGCTTTTTGTAAATGCATTTCTTGAGCACCAACTCTATTCTTTGCATTTTTCCTCTGGACCCTGGCAAGCAGAATTAATGGGAGAAGTTCAGTTCTATTTGAGTTGACAGTGCAGTGGGCAAACAAGTATAGAAATAGCCAAATATCACATTGTGATAAGGATAGGCAAAGAACCAAATAGTCACCAGAGAGTAACTGGTGGCAAGTTTATGGAAGTGTATAGAAAGACCTCTCAGAGGAATGAGCATTTTTACTGAGATATCAATGATGAGAGAAAAGAGGCCACATGCAGGTCTGGGAAGGAGTGATCCAGGCTTAGCACATGACAGATGTAAAGGCTTAAGGCAGCATGAAGATTTCCACACCGGCTGCTTTTCATCAGTGATAGAGTAGGGGAGTAGGAAATGGCTTCTCACAGAAAAAGAAGGATTAGATCACATAAAGAACTTAGAATCTATCCCATGCATATTGGGTATCATTGGAAGGTTTAAAGCAGAAACATAATTGTATCCAATGTAACTTTTGAAAAGATCACTCTGGCTATAATGGCATAAAAGATGGATTTGTAAAAATATGAGTATAGGAAATAGAGACCAGTTATAAAGCTACTATTAACATCTCCCATGAAAAACCATTTTAGCTTAGAGAAGATAGGAGGAGTGGAAAAGACAAGAAGTGGATGCAGAAGAATTTACTTTGAGAATGAATTTTTCCCCATGTTGGTAAAATGAAGTTTTTTTTTTCTTGTAGTTTGTGGTTGAGCAAAATTCAGTGTTCAGTGTGAAGTCAAGAAAAGACTCGGATGTGGAGCTGGTGCACTGAGGGACGGAAGAGAGAGTTGCTTCTGATTACATGTCCATGCACTCTTCCATATTTTTCATCATACATTTTGATAGAGTCACATGGCTAGTTCTAGTCAATGAGCAATGCCACAGAAGTCTGGAGACTAGTTTGTTACTGAAACATAATTTAGCCTATATTGACTATTACAACAAGAAAAACAGATTCAGGAATTGCATATAAGGGGATACTATCTAAAAATGATATTCATTTAAGGAGAAAGTATATATGGAGAAGAAAAGAGGGCTAGTCCAGAATCCTAAGAGACTATAAAATGTAGGGATTGAGAAGAAGAGGCAAGCAAGGATTGCCTAGTCCTTGGACACCTAAGAGAAGAGGCATAGGAACGGAGCCCTCAGTGTTGGAAAATTATGAATTTGCAGCATGCATAAGCAATAACAATTGTTTTCCTTGGTCGGTAGTTGTGCTGTGCTTCATGAGTGGACCAGACCACCACCATTTGCACTAAATTTGTTACAATAATACATTGTTTCAAACCAGTAGATCACATTGGGGGAATTTTTCTCTAGCTCTGAATTTGGGCAGATACAGACCTTTGCTTGTCTTGCCCCAGATTAGGTTAGATGCTTCTCCTTGAAGTTTCCACTAAGACTTGTTACATTGTGACGCAAGTATCTGTTTCCTCATATAATAATCTCCTCCAGGATGCTCCTCAGTGCTTAAATGGTGTCTGCCACAAAGCAGATTCTCAGTTTGTATTTGTTCAGTGAGTAAACAGTAGTACCTGGCATCCGGAATGATCAGTTCCCTCAAACATGAGGTGATAAGAGTGCTGTTTTTTTTTACAGACGTAAGGTGATAAGTTTTTCTCTTAATGTCACATGACCAAAGAAAGCTCTCTCTTTTGGATTTTACACATTTTATTCCCACAACAGGTACTTACTGAGTGCTGGCTATGTACCAAAATGTGTGCACAGGAGAGAAACAAAATAAGTATCTCCCTTATCCTCAACCCTTCAGTAATTAACAACACAGTTGAAGGGACTAGGCTAATGACTACAAAATCATTAGAGAACAGTATGAGATAGTATATAATTAATTGAAGTTAGGTCTGAATGGCATAGACATTGGACATAATAGAAATTGGAAAAGAGAAAAAATAAAAAAGATATGAAATAAAATTAAACCTAGGATAATTTCTTAAAGGAGGTGAAACTTTGAGAGCTGTAGAGAAAGATATAGATAGAGATATCTTGCATTGCAGCTCCACTGACCATGAGGGGTAAATGAGGGAACTCTCAATGCGTATGTACAGCAAAGGTACGTACAGTGGCAGCAAACTTGGGTGGAAAGGTGAGATGGATCTGCAGTGTCCCAATGTCAGACAGGCAATAATATACACTATTCCATAATTTTAAAAACAATTCTTGAGGTCTCAGCATTTGTCAGGCACTGTTGTTAGTATTGCATGCATGTGTACTGTGTGTATGTGTGCGTATGTGTGTTTTGTGTGTAGTCCTTGTCCTCATGATGCACTCTTTTTTTGTCAGTCATGGGGCTTGAACTCAGGGCCTGGGACTTTGTGCTTTTGGCTCAAGGCTAGTGCTCTACCACTTTGAGCCACCGTGCTACTTCCAGTTTTCCGGTAGTTAATTGGAGATAGGAGTCTCACATACCTTTCTTCCCAGGCTGATTTGGAACTATGATCCCTCAGATCTCAGCAGGCAGCTATGGTATATTCTTTATGAAAAATAGATAATAAAGATTGGAACAACAATGTAGGAAAATTTAAAGTCATTATTAGTACTAGGATAAAAGGTAAGATAAAGAGATACAGAGTGGGAACATGGTATTTTCTATAGGAAAAGGTCAGGGAAGTCTTTCCTGTGGAGCTGGTGTTGTTGAAGGGAGCCACATAAATTGACAATGTGAATAGAATAATAGATCTGAGAGCAAAATGATATGACAGTATTTCAGGAAAAGAACATGCAATTCAGAGAAAGCTAGAGAGTGAAAGAGGTAACTAGAAGCAAGGAAAATGGCAAAACTCAGAATCTAAGAACATACAAGGAAACTTTAGTTTATTTTTCTTTTAAACAAATGCATTGAATATATTTGTGTCCCTGCATATCTGAGGAAAGTTTAGGATATTAGGACATGAAAGAAAAAACAACAACAGAGCTTTTTTATCCACTCTATCCCTTATACCATACTCACACTCATATACAAGGTAGCTTGTGACATATTGACAACACTGTTATTTTCCAGAGTTTTCTATTCTTCCTACATGTAAAGGAACCTGCTGCCCATAAGGTAGGCTATTGTCCTTAGAAAACAGCAAAATAGAAGATACAAGTTCTCTTGCCCATCTCATCAAAGTTAGGCCTGAGGGTATTGCATGGCTTTGTGCCCAGTACAAAAGGATTAAGGTTGCCAAATCTTTGGATAATAACAAGCTCCAATCTACATAACACCTGGTCTTTACAACCCAAGTCATTATGAATATGGTCCAAGTTGACACTAGAGGGGTTTTATTATTTCCACATTAGTGGGAGTTGTTTCTTGCATATGTGGAAGTTGCCTATCCATTTTCCCTGGGTCAGTGCAGATTGAGTGATTACTCTCTTGTGATTTTGCTGAGTTTTGAGGATGCTAGGGAAGCAAAAACGGTTGTAATCCAGATCTCCTGGTCAGTAAGTTTGGAAGATGAGTACTCAGAGAAAGACCAGACAGGGTTGGATATCTTGGTGGGGAAATGGGGGGCCTCTAGAATAGGGATTAGATGTAATGTCCTAGCTAATCATATGGGGAATTACTTAACGTTAATCCTGTCTGAATACTAATATGTGACAAGAAGATAAACCCAAGACCCAGTGGCTGAGATAGAGAATGAAGAATGTTTTAATTTTAGGATTTTAGGTCTTGAGCTAACAACTGGAGAGTTGGAGAGAGATTGGAAAGTAGGAGTAGATGTGAAGAGATGAATAGTGTCTTCCCCAATTCTATCAAACCCTTCAGTTCTCTCTCTTGCCTGATACTGGAACTTGAACTAAATTATCTGACACTTTCACTCATTGGCTGGCACTCTATCACTTGAGCCATGCTTCCAACCCAGGGATTGGTTATTTCTTTTCTCTCTTTTCTTTTTTCCCCCTTGCATGTATTTTTATTGATATTATAAAGGTGATGTAGAGGGTTACAGTTACATAAGTCAGATCAAGAGTACATTTCTTTTTGAACAATGTCATCTCTTCCTTCCCTCTCTATTTTCTTTAAGGCACCATCATCTCCTGCCTGGACTACTGATCTTCCTGTTGTACCTTTTCCATTTTCTTGGTTTGGATATAGATACTAAGATGATCTCTTTATTTTTCACACTCACAAAACTTTATTTTTAATAATATATCGTCATTGTTTCATTTCATTACTAGTTATTGTTAAACGCTTACTGTGCCTGATTAATAAATTAAACTGTTTCTCAGATGTGTGTGTGTGTGTGTGTGTGTGTATATAGAACAAACAGTGAGTTTGATACTGTTCCTGGCTTTGCTTATCAATTGCAGGTCTTGAAGCACATTCCCTAAAGGTAAAAGGGAATTATTGCAAAGCACCTAAGAGGAGATTCTCATTTTGTTAAGAGATCTCCAGAGGGCTTTGCTGAGGGTATAAGTCAGTGGCAAAGAACCTGGCTTGAATTTGTGAGGCACTAGGCTCTATCTCCAGCATTTCCAAAATTAAAGAAAAATAGATATTTGACCTGATATTTTTCCCAACCAGTCTTTCATTAATGGGTAAAAGTGTACGTGGCATCTTCCTTCCTACATACCCCTCATTCTGCTACTTTGCTTAATAATACCATTCCTCCTCCTTGCAGATCTGAAACTTTAAATCTCCCTCCTGAACAATCTCTGCATTTTGAAATATTAGGCATTGGTTTAGTCTCCCCTCTGTTCTCAGTGTCAGAGTGATCTTATAAAAGCCCAAGTTAGATTGTATCACTCAAGTGCAACCACCCATTGTTTTCCAGGACCTGTCAGTTTTATCCTTTCCCTGCCTCTCCTAGCCTGTCCCGTCCTCCCCTCCACTATTCTCCAGCCACTTTAACCCCTGATGCATTCTTTAGGTCTTCCAGCTATAGGATCTTGTCTTCATTGTTGGCTACTGATTAATTATATGAGACACAAATGTTTCTTCTTGGTTAAAAAATGTATATAGTCATGTTAAGAGGCCTGACCAAACCCAAACTGCCCCCTTATCAGCTGTGTAACTTTGAGTAAGTTGCTTAAACTCTTTTTGCCTTTATGTAAAATGGAGCTGATAGCAGTGCTTCCTCATGGGAATGAAACAATGATAAAGAGTTAAATGATACATATAAAGTATTAACCTAATGATAAAAATCAAAATAAATGTTCCTTCTTACACTGTTTTGGATCTGAGCCTATGTATCCTTTCTTCCAAAATGTTTTTTTTTTCAGGAAAGGGGTAGGTGTATTCATTGTTCTGGCTGGCACCTGGCCATGTTAGCACTCCACACAGCTGGGAAAGAGAGCGTCTGGCCCTGGACTAGGCCTTATCTAGGGTAGAGGTGGGGAAAGGTGCAGCCACATCAATCCAGATGTGACCTCAGTTCTTCCAAAATGTTTTGTTTGACCCTCACCCTTTTGTCCCATTTCCCTGGATTACATTCCTTTTTTTCCCAGAACTCTTTTCTTTCATATTATATAGTAATAAGAATTTGCACAATTGTTTTTATTTCTCTATTAGACTAGAAACTCCACAAGGACAAGGACCCATGCATTATATATCCAAAATAATTACCAGCTAGTACAGTGCTGGGCATATATTAGATACCCAACAGACATGTTACTGTGTGAATGTCTGTGGCTGATGGTTCATGACTAAGTTTGTGGATTGATAGTCTGCTGGGAAAGGTTTAGTACCTCACAGGAACTGAGCTGGGCTAAGGGCCAATGGAGTTCCATTATACTACTTTTCAAGACATTATCTTTATGTTGTATTTTAAGATGTTGACATATCAAAATCAAATTACTGGACCAAGCTCAAAACTTACATTTATATGCCAAGATTAAATGCTCTTTTTTGGCAGAAAAAAATAATTGTTCAAATTTGCCATAGAATTTCATCCAACCTGGAATTATCCTGAATGAATTGCATAAATGAGACAATCACAGTCCATTTTTCTCCTGTTCTGCTTCCCAAAGTGACTGACTCTTTGACTCAATTCATTGGTTCCTTGGATGGGCTATTGTACATCTAAGTAGTGACTTCCTGGGTGGTAAGCCCCAAAACAGGCTCACCCTTACATTTCTCACTTGTATTTTAAGTCAGTCTTCTTTATTTACATGCCTCTTTTATCTCTTATTTATTTAAGGTTACTGTTTATTTCATTTATGCAATGCTTTCCCATTTGAGCTTGTATGGAGAACATTGTGCTCACAAACAGCAATGACAAACAAACAGCAACAACAACCCCCTCAATCTCTCCCTCTCCCATTCCCAACCCCTCCCCCCCATACACAAAGAAAATTTATACTTCAATAGTACTCAGATAACATCGGGTTACTTCCCTCTGTAGCACTGCTATGGTTTACATTAGGGAATGAATCCCAGTGGATCTCCTCCCACCCCTCTCCTCTTCCATCCTTCTATTGTTCCCTTCCATTTTCCTTAGAAGCCTGGTGATGATTGAGCCTTTGACTTTTGTGTATGCTGGGTTAAAAGATTTCTAGGATTTCTACTCTCCAGCTTGTTTACCACCCCCATTGATCTATTCCTAACACAAAATAATGCCACTTCTTTTCTTCCCAATTCTATCTTTGGTCCTTTGTTTTGTACCATTTCTGTTCTTATCTTACAGTCTTGCTTGCCAATACCTTCCCTGCTCAGGCTATTCTTTATACATCAAATGTAGATTTTAAAGGTAGGACTAAACTTAAGGACTAAAACGGACTGTGTTAACAAGAAACTCGTAGCATCAGCAAAACATTTATTTGAAACATAAACTGAGGGTTTGGCTAGAAATGAAAAGAAGGAGTTAGAATCAAGCCTGTGTCCACATTTTCCTCCTACCAGCTTTTCACGCAATTGTACTTGTCAGATAAAGTTCAGGCATCTTAGGACTCTCTGAGTTCACTGAAATACCTCTTTGTTGGCACAATGCCTTAAAGAAAAAAGACTATTCTGTAGTTGAAAGAAGCCAGATGTAATGATGTTTAATATTCATGGTCCTTCATATTTAGAAGTAGCTTCAATTTCATTCTTACAAATTACTCCCTTTTTAAAAGAAGTCCAATGTATAAGATATAATTGTCATATAACTATTCTCTATATTCTAGATTTAAAAGCCAAGAATTAAATGCAATGTGACTGAGGAAGAAAGCCATGTCTTCAGAATTAAGATATTCTTATAAGTATTATAAGTGATCGCTGAGGTAGACGAGGAGGTTAATAGGCATAGACTAGCATATTTAGGCTGCATGTTGAAATCAAATTGTCAGTTGAAATAAAAATATACATGTCATTTCTTATGAAGAGGAAGAGGGAGACATATAACTTTTCAGCTATCTATAAATGACATATTCAGATAGCTCTTGAAAACTAACTGATCAACCTTGATAGCTGTTTTCAGAAAGCTGTAACCACAAAGCTTTGTAATAGGAATGTGTGTGCAGGATATGTGGGCTGAAAGTACAACATTGGTGCTGGGAAGATGGGAACCTGGGAAGGCTGAGTGTATCAGATGAAGAAGGAAAAATGTTTCCATTTCGCAGTTGTTCCTCAAGTTACTTAAAAGAGACTCATTGGCTATTGATCTGTACATATTGAGATTACAATAAAACATAATGGATCAGTTTCTCTTTCCTCTGGCTCACAGGATTGGCATCTTACCTTTTGAGAATAATAAATCATGATCTTGGATTTGGGGAGATAGTCTGGGATCTGGATGGCAGCTGATGCATTTTTTAAGATGATGTCAGAATGAAAGGCATAAACCCGAATCTGATCATAGAGTTCAATGGGGGGGGGCGGTGGAGTGGTTGAGTTTCAAGTATTAAGGCTTTCCTACCTTCAGAACCAATGCCACAGCAAGCTGGACTGGTACGAAGCACCTACATATCTCCATGTTTCTTTTCACAATATCACATTTTCTTTTGACTTGTCCCCCATACATCCTAACTACTCTATTTATCTCTTTAATTCGTGCCATGATATCGAGCTTTGATTTTTATCACTATTATTTTGTTTCTTTTTTAAGTACCTATGGTGTGCCAGGCATTGGATAAAATAGAAAGGATACATTCCCTGCCATCACTGGGCTCCCATATTTAAAGAGATATGACAGGCAAAATACACAGTAATTGTCAATAGGTAGTCCTCATGCTTTTATTTCAGTCTCCCTTTTGAAGCAACTTCATCTCTCTGAACAAACCTAAGAAGTTCCCTGGATCAAAGGTGTCAAAAACCAGGAGGCTTTGGAACAAGTGTCAGAGTATGCAGGCAAACGACTTTCAGAGCTGTGACTCTGCTCCTTGCCTGTCCACGTGCTCGTAATCTCTGCTCTGCTGTCCTGCTTCACCTGTGTGGACTTGGACAAATCCAGCTCCTTGGCTGCTTTTAGCATCCCACCCACAAGAACGCGATCTTCCGAACCACCTCCTGCACCCTTCTTCACCTGGGATTGCAAACCCTGTACATCTGCAGCCCCCAGAGCGAAGGATTTCCCAGCCACTAGGAGACTTAGGTTTACAGCAGCTGCCAGCCCTGCAACGTGAAAATGTCCAGACAGGTGTGCACCCAGGAAACAGAAGTCCCCCGGGAGTCACCCCCTGTCTCTCTTTCATATATTATCCTGTCACGATCTTCTTTGTCTTTCTCATCACAGCCCTCTCCTGCCTGATAACTATACAGAAATATTGAGCCTTCCAGACCTTGCGGGATGGCTCAGAGAAGTGTGTGCTTTGGGGTGCGTGAATATTGACAAGGCGCGAGGTTGGTGTGTGTGTGCCAGGGCTAGGACGTGTCATAAATGGGGTCCAAGTGTCACCCCACTTTCTTCCTCTTTTACTCCCATCCACACCGCGGACCCCCGAGGAGCAAAAGCACTCACTCCTTTCTGCAGTAGTCAGAGGGTTGCCCACCCAGAGCTCAACCCAAACGCCAAGTCTTCCTCATCCAACTCGCACCCTGGCACCCCGAGAAGCTTTAAAGTTGCAGAAAACAGCTTAGGGGAACACAGGACAGAGCTTGGAGCTAGTGTGTCCCGCGTAGGCTCTCCAAGAGGAAAGGGCTGAGCCTAGGGTCAGGCGAAGGCTCAAGGAAGGAGCCGCGGGAGAGGCAGCGGGGAGGAGGGAAGCGGGAGCTGGGAGGGGCGCGGGTAGCAGCTGCTGGGGGCGGCGAGATGCAAGGTGGCTCCCCGCGGCCCCGCGCCCCGTGGCTCCGGGGACGCACCAGGCAGCCAATGGCTGCGCAGAGGTGTACAGCAGATGGCGTCCGACTGCGCCGTTCCTTCCTCCTCCTCCTACTTCTCCTCTTCCTCCTCCTCCTCCTCCTTCAGTGCTGAGGAGCCAGAGTCGCCGCCGGGTTGCCAGACGCTGGAATGGGTGGTCTCTCGACACACACCACCATCTTTCTGGCAGTGGGGAAGCTCGGGACTAGGCGACTCCCAGAGGCTGCGGCTGCGGCTCGGGCAGGGCGGGTGAGTGCAGCCGTGCTGCGCGGGGAGCCGGGGATGCGGGGCGGGAGGGAGGGAGGGAGGGGGGGTGTCGTAGGCTGGCCAGTGGGGCGGGCGGGAGGTGGCAGCTGCCAGGGTTGGGGGCGCGCCACCCACACAGACTTTGCTGGTTCCTCGCCGGGGAGCTTCTCTCACCCTTTCTCCATAAACAGACGCGGGAACTTGGAACCGAAGCTTCTCCGCGGCGCCTCTGGCTCGGGGCTGCGGAAAGGTAGGCTACCCAGGCGCAGCGTGCAGGCGCCCCGCAGCTGGCCAGCTGAGCGAGCCGGGGACGCTCCACGCGCCACTTGGGCATTGACTTCAGCCAACAGGACCAAACCAGGGGATGAGGTCGGGAGGGGCTCTCTTGCCTTCCACCTCATTTGCTTTGAGGATACCACGGAAAGGATCCGGGGTTTCCCATCCTGAACGGAGCCCAGGAGCTTAAGATTGGGAAGGCGGGGAGTTCCGCGGGCTTTGCAAACAGGTTGACTCAGGGTTGCCTTTCCTAAGCGCGGACCGAGAAATTGGCTCTTGGATGTTCAGGACTGCTGGAGGATAGCCGAGCAGACCAAGAAGTTTTTGCAGCTTCCTCTGATTTGTCAGTGGAGTGTCGGGGGCGGAGGGGTGGTGGTGGAGGAGGCGGGGGGTTACAGCAACAGTTTTTTCATTTCCACTCTCCCAGGTGGGTTGGGGGTGAATATGCACTCTGGGTCAGATGTGAGACACCATTGTTTTTCAAGAGAAAAGCTGGGGACAGGGTGTGAGAATGAGGGGTCAGAAGGAGAATAAGAGTGAGTGTGTCTTGCACAAAATTTTTATTTTTCGATAGCATGGCCCTTCTGCAACACACCTGTCCCAGAGTATTAAAGTTATGTGGATAAGAAAATGAGATCTCTGGATCTTTGGCGTTAGCACATTTTAGCATGAAGTTAAAAACCTTTTGAGGTGTGTGTGTGTGTGTGTGTGTGTGTGTGTGTGCATGCGTGCGCGTGTGCGCGCGTGTTGGTGAGGAGGACATTAAGAACTCTCTAGCTCTAGCTCTTCTTAGAAGGAAACTACAATAGAAAAAAAAAACACTTTCTTTGGAGGGAAGATTCTATGATCTAGTGGTACTTTTGCCTGTTGTAATCTCGGAAACCTGTGCATTCCCTAAGAGCTCTTGGGATTCATTTCTGCACAGCCAAGGTGGAGTTTGCCCACGATTATGGAACTTTTGGTATGGTATATGGAAAATGCCAGGACTCATTGATTTTCTTATATTGCCAAGGTGGTGACTGGTAGCCTGTAGTTTCCCCTCTTCAAGTACATTGGTGCTCTTGTACTTTACAGTCTGACAGGAGGAGCTGCCTGGTGTTTTTCTCAGTACACCTGTGAGTTCTCTGTTATTATAGAAGTGGTAATCCATGCAGATAGGGGTCGTGACAACCTGCCTGTGATGTGTGTGCGTGTCTCTCTCTGTGTGCTTGTGCACTCATGCTCTTGCATTCACACTGTGTATCTGAATGTGTGTATTTGGAATTTTCCTCAACATGAAATCTTGGGATATCAATGTGATACTTATCCCCCTATCAATGTCAAGGCCATCTGGGTTTGTTGGGTAGCTGGGGGGAGGTGATCTCCAGGGAAGTCTTTCTTTCATGCTCTTGACTCCACTCAGCTGTTAGGTCAGGCTTCCTAAAAGCCACTTAGGATGTTACTAACCAAATCAAGAAATCCTGTCCAGTGATAAGTGAATGCTCACATCTTTGTGCTATAAAAAAGTACCTGTTTTGAGGCTTCACTTTGATGCACTTCTGTTTTTAAGCCTCAATGCCATTAATAACAGGAACCTTCTTTTAAGACTTAATCTGGCTGGTTCTGTATTTTGGGCTGTAGATGAACCCAGGGAAGAGATTCACTGGATCCTGCTTCCACTTTCCCTGCTTTTCTTCTTCTTTATTTTTATGTACTTGCTGGGAGTTGAGGACTGGAGACTCTTTTTATTTCAGGCACACTGAAGTGGAAAAGAATTGTGAAGATAGTTCTCATGACTCTCTGTAACAATATAGGTACTTCTAAAGAATTTGTAGCTGTAAGTGTTGAGTTAGAAAAATATGGGGTAGTCTTTCACATTAGCAGACAGGTCTAGAAGTCTTGAACCATTCAGGGTTTTGAAGATTAAGGATTAATCTATGCTAAGTGCAGAAAAGGGCTGCTTGCTGCTGGTGGACTTTGATGGTCTATTTTGAAGGTTCATAACACAGTGGGCTCACTTTATATCTGCCTTAATATTTAAACCAATCCCTGGAAAAAGATCTTTTTGATATTTCTTAGTCCTCCCACATTGTTTTTCATCCAAGTTATTTCTTTAACAACTTGAAAGGCAGGAGCACCGTTAGATGGAAAATACTTACTGATCATAAAAAACTGTATAAACATAGACTGCACTGTTTGAGGACTGACACTAATAAATTGGTAACTAGATGTACCATTCTGTTCTCTGCTGAGTGTGCCTTTTAAGGGACAGTAGATTAGAAATTAAGGGAAAATGGTACGGCTACAATGTTCTTCATAAGAAAGGCCATTAAGGACTTTGTCTACTGACGCAGATTCTGTTTCTGAAGTAGCCATTCTTTTTTGTTAATATCTGTTAGAAAAAGAAGTTTGTCTCTAAGTCGCTACCTAAGGAAGCAGAATGAAAAAGACAGGAGCTATGTTAATGGAGGAGGAGTTTTCAAACAAGACAAATTCTAAGGCATGTCAACTCATTTTAATTGTACTTCACAAAATGAGGCTAGAGTCATGATTCCTTCAGAGAAAAACAATCTTGCCAAAACTGCAAATTTTCTGTTCTGCACATCTTTGTAAAGATTAGACATTAGAGTAATAACATTTATTCAAAAGCTGGAATAGAGAGTGGAAAATACTTGACTGGTCCTATTGATTTAGTCAAAATGACACATGATGAGTTATATTAAATAGATGATTATGATAAACAGATTAAAGACTTCTAAGTAGTGACAGAAAGAACAGCATCATTAACAGCAAAGATTCTTAAATACTCTGCAGATGAATATTGAGTAGCAGAATGATATTATAGGGTCAAAAAACATATATACGAGCTCCTGTAATATGTTTCTAGATTTTTTTGCAGCACTGGGGTTTGAACTCAGACCCTCACACTTGTTAGGCTGGTGTTCTACCACTGTTTCTTGCTGGTTAGTTTTAGGGTAGAGTCTTCCTTGCTGCCTAGGTACATGCCTGAGCCAATATCTGCCTACCTTATGTTTCCTGTAGCTGCCAGGAAAACAGGTCCATGCCACTGATTCCAGTTTCCTTAAATGAAGATGGAGTCTTGAGGATTTTTCTGTCTATGATGGCCTGGAATCATGATTCTCCTGGATCTCAGTCTCTCACCTAACTTGGGACGACAGGTGTGCATCATTATGATTAGTTATGGTTTGCGAAGGGGCCTCACAAATTTTTCTGTGGGGCTGACATTGGACCACAATCAATCGTCTCTATTTCAGCCTCCCAAGTAGCAGTGATTTCAAAGGCAAGACCTTGGTGCCCTAATGTTTATAGACTTTGAATATGGACTACTCTTAAATACTTTATGAATTCAAAAGAAGAAATTTACTAATGTTTAACTCTAAAAGAAGCAGCTGTAATCACTAGCACCAGCCAGCTTCCTATACATACCACAGGCCTTAAATTTAGAGCTGTTAACAGGATTAATATCTATGTGACAATTAACACTTTAAACTTGTGAAGGTGGGAGGCATTTTTTTAAAGCTCCACTTCTAATTCTAGAATTTACTATTGTGAGTTTGATTAGGTTTTGTGGATTTACAGATCTAGCACCCCTGTTTCAAGCTGATAAACATTTTATTTACCGTTTACAATTTCTCCATTTACTAAGATTATTTGGCTACATTTTTAGTAAGAAAATAGGCATGACAGCAGCCTGAGTGATTACAACCTATGGTGGCTATTGATAAAATCAAGCAAAGAGTATTAAGTTCTGCTCCCTGGTCAGCTGGTATGTACTTCTTGATTGAGAAGCCAGTAGGACTCTTCATTATTGATTTCTTAGGATTATGCTTTAATTTTGAGTCATGATTTCAGGAGTAGGCCAGTATACAAAATATGAATTCATATTATTTCCATAGTTGAAAAGCCATTAGTGACTTGTAATGAATACTCTACATAGAGACCAGATCAGACATTTCATTTGAAGAGGAAAACAGTGTATTAGTGAAATCTCATTATGTCATCTCTTTTGGTCAAATTGTGCAATTGAATCTTGAGATGATGTAGAATGGAGTTTCACTGCTTGTGACGGCTTGGGGTTATCGTAGAAGGTGAGAATTTGAACCCAAGCTTGGTTTGTCCAGTGAACATTTAAGCCATTTGGCTTAATCCTTTGCTTCTATGAACAGCAAATAGAACATATTTGAAATAATCACAAACCATGTTTTGGGTCCTTAGATGATTTTTCAATTAATGGATTCAAAAAGTACAATTATTTGCTGTGGCATGGAATATTGTAGCATTTTTTGAAGTTAGAAAAAAATTGCTTCATAGCAAACAAGTGTAGCCATTGACTTAGATGAAGGGGATCCACCGAAGTGTAGAAATGTCTCCTGCATGGAACAAAAGGTTACCATTGTTGAACTTCAGTATTTTACAGCCAGGGCCATGCTACTTGGTTTTGGTTTTGCCTTTCTAGGCATATTTTAATTATGAGCCTTTAGTAATCAAATATGCTGTAGCTAAAAACAGAATCTTAAGTTAACTAATGCAGGAATAAAATTCTTCAGTGCCTCAACTGGGAAGAAGCTCCTTGCTGTGCTCCACTTGCCTGCTTGAGGATTGGCTACAGATTTGTCTCCTTGGTGTTATGTTAGCGAACAGTTCATTACTTTCTGGAAGAATCACAACGTGGAGAAAAGCTCCCAACTTCACAGTAGTTAGGCACGATTGCCTTGGTCTTACGCTGTAGTTTTGTAGTAATGCGTATTTTAATTTTGGGTGCTTTCAGATGGCTATTTCAAAAGAGCACCATGTAGTCTGCATAAATGAAGGATTTTAATTATAGTAGGACTAAGGCTTGCAGTAATCTCTTACAGAGTTGGATCTAAGCTATTGATTTCTGCCTTTTGTGCTTACGTTAGACATATTCAGGCAATTTGTCCAGTGTGCATTGATACAGCCTTACTGCAAATAAAATATATTGAAGTATTTTTGTACTAATAGGTAAACTGGCATTATTTAAGGTCACCACCCTGGGATGCCTAACAGATAGAGCACGAGGGTCTTGGGGCTTTTTTTTCAGGGTTCCTGACAGAATCTTTGCATTTGCTCATGCCTAACTTCTACCAGTTGGTAAATGTTTTAACTATTATCTCTGGATAAATAAATAAATGCAACATCATACTATATAGCATGCCATTATACATGCCATATGTATACATAGCTGAGCTTGAAATTTATCTACAGTTACATTTTAGTGCTCTCTAACATTTACATCTATTATAACAATTAATATTATTTATATACATTTATGTTACCTTTGGTTCCAAAGGTATCAAAATTCCTTTCAGCTGAAGTATCAATGTGTTCAAAACCACTCTATTTCCAGGTTAAATTTGTTTGCTACAGAAAACAAATTTCTAATCCAGGTCATCAACTCGAATGGCAAGTAAGCCTTATGGCTGTTTCAGAACTTCATTGAAATATATGAACATGAGAGGACTTTAACAAAAGTTTTTCTTTGGAGAAAAGTAATTTTTATTTCTATTTTCTCTATTTCTGGTCTTTAGGATTAACTCAATTTAGTTCAGATTGATTTCTACTGATTTCTCTGATTAAGTATTACTAATGAGGACTCATTTCACCTGAATTGTCCTGTGTTATGAATTGAGTGTCTTCTGATTAATCAGAGGCAAGAGATGTTGACTTTGAAGATTCTTTGAGGAAGATTCTTTGGTGCTCTCTTCTGGACCTCTTGTTGCTAAAACTAAAAACAAATGCTGCTACATACATCCTGATAACACAAGTTATGCATCTTGTACAGAAAAGAAATATTGTTCAGATCCTACATCAATTAAACTTGTGCTAGACATTCATTTCCTACTACCATACCTAACTTTTTAAAGACTCACACCTATCTGACATGGCCCCAAATGCTTTTCTCTTTACCTGCATTCTCCCTAGTTATCCAATTTCTGTTAGTTAAATCCAGTTTTAGTTAAATTTCCACTGTGTTTTCTCTGATAATATCAATTCACAATGCTCTTCTCCATTCAAACGATTTGGTGGTAATTTCTAATTTTATTCTTTGATTTAACTTGTTTTCTTATTAGCAGCTTCTTGTGGAATTCTGATGATAAAGACTTTGAAAGGGAAGGAGCATCACTCTCTACATTGGAGAGGAGAATATGATAGAGAGTAGGGCTTGGGTGATAATAGCAGATCGAGACTCTATAAAGAGAAGCTTTACAATCTCTAGGTAGGCAATAACAAGAGCTACTAACTATTGATTACCCATGACATGCTATATACCAGACTGAGTGCATTAGAAGTACCATTTATAGCCCTCATAATAATGTTACAAAATTGGTACTGTTATTTAGTCTATTTTCATGTTAGCAAATGGGCTGAGGGACCTTTGACATCTTCCCTAAGGCAAGAGCAAAACCACAGAGCCATGATTTGTATCCTGCTCTGTTGGACTACAAGGTTGGCTGTCCTAAGGCCTGAGGTTTGGTGCAGCTAGTTTTAACCTTCCCTGGAATTTCTCTAAAACACAAGAGCATATATACACACTAATTAATTGCCAGAGTCTCTACAGACAGTGGAGCTGACTGCTGAGTAGCACACTGTCAAGTCCTGTCTACCTGGAGGTAGGAGTGTTATTTGGCAAATGGGAAAAGGCTGTGTTTGGATTTGGCACAGTTCTGGTGCATGAAGATTATCTTTTAGAGTTGTAAAGAGCTTCAGACATTCACATATAAAAGTGTTGGCTTCACAAGGAACCATTGCAAGATTCAGGAAGTGGAGACTTAAAAAACCCACACTACATTCATCTTTTTATTCTGTTATTAAGACAGATTGTTTTACCAACTCTATAAGTCTTAGCTTTGAGATTAGTATAAAGAGTAGGAAAATGAAAATCAGTTTATTTGTGTATTTATAATATCTTTAAATAGCTATTCAAAGGGGTTTCAAACCCACGTGTTACTTTGTAAGTAAATGCGTCTTGACCAGTGTCATTCTTCCATCATTCTCCAGTCTCTTCCAGTCCCACGCATCCCCTCAAGTTACCTGGTTCCATAGTTCACATATGTACATTGAATATTATGACTATATTCACCCATTTTTCCTCTCACCCTTTATTTTCCCCCTCCTCTTACTTTCCTCTTTCTACCCCACTGATAAAACTTGTTTCAGCTTCCTGACATTCACTTTGTTAAACTACAAAGGAGTTGTTCAAAGGAGTGACGCCACTGGAATTCTCCCTTGTGTACACCATAGTTTTGTCAGTTCGTGTATACATACACATGGCCCTGTATTTTGTTTCCATATATGTTTATAATTTAGGTCTTGCTTGCACATATGAGAAAAACTGCATGCCTTTGTCTCTCTGAGCTTGACTTCATGAAATAAATCAGTGTTTAGATGTGAGTGAGGTAAACTGGCAGTGGCCTGGGTTACTCTTGAGATTTGATAAAGAGATGTGGTCAGGAGGGTGCCCTTGTCTGGGCTCTTTACTCCCTGTGTGAAAAGCTGGAAAGTGTCCTTGGTCAAAGAGGACACATTCACCAAGAAGAGAGGGACTGTTCTTTGGTTGAGCACACATGAGAAATAATGTTTTTGAAGAACTCTTTCTTGGAAGTGTTTTGCTGGGTCAGCGTGAGTCCTCTTGACATGAAATTCTGTGAGATTGTATAATAAACCCATTTCTAATACCAGCATCTCTTAACACTTTCTACAGAAATACAGTGTTGGAAAATGACCAGTTTCTCTCTTTGCCTCTGGCAGAATTAGACAAAAAGAAGCACTGAAGAATTGAAGTTGCAAAGCGATTTTTACCTATTCCAGGAATGAACTTCTTCCACATTCAGAGCTGTCTAAGAGTGTGATAGGTTGTCTCAAGGCTATGTGAGCCTCCATGTCTTTGGGTTATTAAAGAAGAGGAAGAGCAACTGCATACCAGGATATTCTGCACAGAGGATACAGGCATTGAGGGTTTATTAAGCACATACTTTGTGTCAGATGCTGCTCTCATGTATTAGCCCATGAAGTCCTTGAAAAGTCTTGTGAGGATGGCTGTATTGTAGTTATTATTCTCATTGTGCACAAATAAGAACAGTTGGTGACTTCTCTAAGATCAGTACCTAGGCAATCTGAATCTAGAGAAACATTGCTACACGGAAGTAGAATGTGAGGCACAGCAATAATTCACAAATTTATTCTTAGATTTCCTCGTACCCACATGAAAAGAAGGAAAAGGTGCTAAAATTAATTTAATAATATATCTTATTAATCTGGTATATCTACAAAGTTTTCAGTTCAACATGTAGTGTATGAACCCATTGTTTATGTGATGCTTTAGTTTACTGATGTGTTAAGTCTTATAATCCAGTCCGTGTTTCAGATGCTCAATAGTCACTGTCTAATATACCACCATATTGTATATGTTTAGAAACATGCTATTAACATTGCCCTCTACTGATTGACTATTGGACTGTCATTAGTTTTAATGGCATAGTTTTAATCTCATAGGTGAGATCATTCATCTATTTATTCAGTTTCCCTTAAATACCAGCACAAGTAATCTTTTGAAAAAAGAAAACTTAAAACATTTCCATGACTTCTCTCAGAAACCCATTTACTTTCAAAACCTGTAAAATAGGAAGATTTCTCTATCCATCACCTGTAAAAACAAATAAACAACAAAAACCACCAAAAGCCAAAAACAAAAAATCTGAATCTCATATGCCTTCCATTGGTGAAGACAGAACTTATCTGGCTTACTTTCTCTTGTCAACTATTCATACATGTTACAATGTCGCCAAATCACCTTTCCCTTCTTTTTATCCTAGTCAGATAATCCTCATTTCCTTTGAGCTGTTGTTTTCCTGGGTTTGCTAGAGTATTTGTGAGCCTGCTGCATAGGAAATACACATAACCTAGGATCTGCCTATCTCTAGGGAACAGGAAAAGGAAAAAGACAAACTTTAACTAAGATTGAGCCTTGCCAAGTTTTTCTAATTTACATCTAATTTCCTAATTTCTCAGTCCTCTTTTATTGTGTTCTTACAATTATTGAAATGACCTGTAGTCCACCAAAGTGATATTTATGTATTTATCAAATTGTAATTTTGGGGGATAGGATTCATTCATTTCCAGGCAGGTTGCATTATTCTTACTGATCTGAAGGGGTTTTCTCAAGTTGAATTTCTGACAGTAACTGACCCTCTAGGTTGTGATATGTTTCAGTTGAAAAAAAAAAAAACAGAATGTGATATGCCTTTCATTGTGAAGAACACTAAAAAAAAATGTCCTGCATTTCTTTTGTGAGTGTCTCCATTGAGCTGTTGATGATAGTGTGATACATGTTAATAATTTCAAGACTCTTTCAGTGAGGGTAGGATGGGCAGATCACATAGGTAGCTTGAAGCTGACTTGAGTTGCTTATTAAAAGAAGGATATTAAGAAAAAGGCTTCTGTTAGAAAGACAAATTCTAAACTTCATAGGGAGGAATTTCCTTGTGGAGACAGACTCTAAGGATGTGTAATCTAATACTACGTGCATGCTTATTAGATATTTCATTTGGTTTACAGAGTTGGTAGAATTAAAACATAATGCTTGTGGATATAATATATTCCCACTGAAGCTCTTCTCTTAAGATTTTCCCCTGTAACCATACAGTTTGCACACAGCAAGAGAAACTAATGCAAAGTGCAAGATGTGTTTGTTAGTAAGCTGTATGCATAAATTCACAGATATTCATTGAACACCCGCTGTGTCCATGGCACAGATTGGATAAAAGCATATATAAGGTAATAGTACCAGTTTCTAGGAATTTATAGTTTGTCTGCAGAGATAAGACATGCATATCCTCTGCCCTTGGTGAAACCAAATCACCTTATTTATACATGTCTATCTCTTTTATGGAGGATAAACTCTATAAGAACAGACAATGCATCTTATTTTTATTCAGGTCCTTATCACTTTGCAAAGAGTCACTGCACAAAAGGTATATGCTTTGTTAAAAATTATCTTTAAATAGTTGCACAATGTGGCTTCAATTTAAGATGTCCATTTATGTGTACAACACATCTTAATAATGTCACCCTTTCCATCATTCTCCAATCCCACCTGTCACCTGATGATTTCTAGTTCTTTTCCACACATGTACACTTAATGTTGAGTGTATTCACCTACCAGTCCCCTCTCCATTCATCTGTTCTCTATCTCTTAGCTCCCTTCCCCTTGTAGGAGACATGTTTCAACTTCCTAGTATTTTGTTTAACTATTAGTTGTTCAAAGAAGTTAAAAGTTGAATTAAATGAAAGAGGTATATTTATTTAGTTAATGCATGTCAATATTTTATTTGCACACATGAATTAAAATGTAGTTAAATTGCCCTATTTAGGATGGGACCATCCATATAAAATTTTCATTTTAAATAATGCAGGAAAATAAAATCTGATCTCAATCTTTCTTCTACTCACTATCACAGTAGTACCTCTAGTGCAACAGCTCAGTTGCACAAGCAAAAGATTTTAGTCACCAAAAGGGCATATGGATTTTGTGTTTCCACATGCCAGGGTCATAGTGAGATTTAAATTAAGTGACAGACTATAAGATTAAGCAACAACATTTTGTTCAGAAGACGAAGAATCTTGTTATCCAATCATACCAAGTAATCCTTGAAAGTAAATATCTGGGAAGAGGGAAACAGAGTAGGACAAAAAGTGAATCTATAAGCTGGTCCTGTAGTGCATTTGCCTAACATGTACAAGGGCTTGGGTTTGATTCTATGAACTACATACAAGCACACATACACTCATGCATGTGCATGTGCATGTCTGTCTGTTTATGTATGCATGAGGATCCCAATGTCTATCGAAAAATATATTGCAAAACAAAACCAAAATTACTCCATAATATTTTTAAACAAAAGGAATCAGCTGAATTATAGTAGTGATATGTAGTATGCTCATCTGAAACCCATTTTTTGATAGTCCATCACGTGTACAGAATTGGTTGCTTTGCTAGTTTGGCTACTTTAGCCAGGTATAGAAAAGTTAATTTAAACAGTATGGATTTCAGATAATCAGGAAGCCACTTGATTAACATATTATGTACAGAACAGTTCAGTGCTCAGTTCTTCAAAGCCTATTTTGTTACTCAAGAAAAATTTAGCCAATGCTATGCACTGTTTGTCTAAAGATGGCTTATATAGTGATATTCCACAATTGGCCATTTCTTTGTTCTTTGAAGGATTTTCATGGAGTTTGTATAGCATTAGGAAGAATAAGAAAGTGTTTCAAGGAAAAATTGCATCTCTGGAGTTTTATAGAGGACTAGATACATCAAAGAAAGGAAGGAATTGGGCAATCTGTCTATAAATTTGTTTTTGCCACCATTTTCACAACACTCTAGGCTGTGTATCTTATTACATAAGACAAGTTATTGATATTCTGTTTAATATAAAGATCTTAATGCATGTACCATTTGAAATTGAGAGAAATCTCTTTAAAATTCATTAGAAAGAACAATAAATACGTTCTTGTGCAGTCTGGCATTGCAAACAGAATGGAGAGCCAAAGATACTTAGTCTGCTGGTCCACATAAAATTTGATAGCGTCCTCAAACTCTGTGTTTTGAAAACTTGTGATGTTCACAGTCTAAATGATGTTGAGTCCAGAATCCTTATAATCTGAAGTAAACAATTTTGTCCTGGCATGTGATGGTGTGGTGTGGTGTAGGGAAATGTACAGAGGGACAGAAATATCCATTGATTTGGTAATAAAGTTGGCAGGCATAGATGTTTGGTAAATGCCTACAAGATAAAAGCACCTGAAATAGCAATGTAGTCATTCAGCCCCAACAACTGAAAGCTCCAATGCTCAAAATAGTATGGAATCATTTATGCTGTCAAGGTTTAGGAAGTGAAAATAGAACAATAGAATTTAGGACACCCATGCAGGTACATACATACACCTATAAAAAGGAATGAGCACCCATTTGAATGATTGGAAAGTAAATTCAAGATGATAAGTGAAAAAGAAGAGAGAACAAGAAGCAAAGAATTTCAATGCAAGTAAAAGAATAATTCCCAGCTGTTTGGGATTTGATGGGTTCCTGAAATATTTGATTAAACCCAACAAATGAGATAATGAGAAAAGATGAAGGGAAATAAAATATACTGCTACAGAGATATAATCAGATACAAAGGTGGAAGAAATCTGTATGTGCAGTCAGATTGTGTGTGTATTTTCTTGGATTTAGAGAAAGCTTATGAACAAAAAAAATTAATGGGGGTTTAACATGTATATCTTTGCATAGTACATGCAATTCCACGTCTTTTCCATTCAAAACAAGGAATCTAAGCCAGACATTGGTGTTCACATCTGGAATCCTAACTACTCAAGAAGATGAGATCTGAGAATCATGGACCAGACCCAGCCTGAACAGACAAATCTGTGAGACTCTGTCTCCCAGCAGAGATCGATAGAAGTGGCTGTGTGGCGTGGTTCAAATGGTAGAGCACTATCTGTGAGCAGAAAAGCCAAGCAAGAGCTGAAGGCTTTGAGTTCAAGCTCCAATATTGGCATAAGATAAAAAATAAAAACAAATAAGATAGAAAACCAAACAAGAAATCTGTACTGGACTGCTTTTCAAGAGCCTTTTTGGCTCATCATCTTTTCAAATTCTAGCTTCCGAAATTAGTAAAATTGCTCAGTGTCTCCACTTTGCAGTCACCCTTCAAATCACCCAATCTGGCTTCTGCCCCTACTTCTCTCGCTGAAATAGTTCTTGCCAAAGTCACAAATTACTTCCCAATTGTCAAATCCAATGGATGTTTTCCAGTCTCTATTTATTATGATGATTAAGAGAGGAATCTTAGTATATAAAGAGAGCCAAACTGAATTGGCAAAGTCCCCATGATCCTGCCATTTTGATTCTCTCATCTTAAGCTGCCAAAATAACTACTGAAGATTTAGACAAGAAAAATGGGTAATTTTGGACTAATAAGGACTGAAACCAAGGACATTTTGCTAAAAAAAGAGAAAGCTCCAACTAAAATTGAAATTAGTGTGTTTGCCTTCACAAACTGAACAAGACAGGACTGCATAAAGGGAAATTTAATTAGAGTTTATTAGCAAAACATATAACAATATTTATGGCAGACATCCTGGTAACTCTTTGGCAGAAATGTTGCTAGGTATGTAGACATGTTTCTCTTTTGTAGAGACTTTGAAGTCAAATGTTTAAAGAAGCAGAGTTTTTAAAGGATGCATAAAAAATGAGCTTGCACTCAGACCTAGATGTCGTCTGAGCACCCAATGTTTAGGTTATGGACAGATTGCAGGACCTGCTTGTATATTATTTAGCATTAACATTGAAGTCTTTCCACAAACACCTGAAGTTCCCTTTGAATGGTTCTACATTACTTTGGCTGCATTTCTTTGCCAGATGATTCTGCTTTCTTCTCCTGCCTTTCCTGTGTAAAATCTGTCATTACATCTACACTGTCTAGCCTGCCATTCAAAGTCTTGCATTCCAAAAATCTCACACAGTTTTCTAATATTTTCCCCTATAACATTGTCTCCTTCTGTTGGTCTTCCGAGGTAGCTACATTTGACTCTGAAACACATGCCATGTGCTTATATTTCCTGTGACTCAGGGCAAGCCTTGGTACCTCTCTATCTTCGCCATCCAGTTGAAGGAGCTAAAGGAGCTGACTGTGTATTACACTATCAATGGGTAGATCCTGCCATTCAAAGCCTACTCCAAAAACGCATTAATGATCTTTCCAGGAACTTGTATACAGACAAAGCAAGCTGGGCTTTATAGTTACATGAAAAATGTTTTGCTGTACCTTTGATTAAAAAATACTAGAGTTACCAATTTAATAATGAATATTGGAATTTCTCAACTAACTTATTAAATGTTTACTTGCAGAAAGATAATAAATGTTATAGTAAATCTATTTTCTGGATTTACTTTTGCCTCCTATTCTTCACCAGAATCCACCACTTTAAGGAAATTCCAGAGATAGGAGGGATTGAAGGAGAGAAATGTTGAGTCAGTTCTTTTAAAAGAGAAAAAACACATTAATACTATGAGCACCATTAGGAGCAGATATTTATTAAACACTTGCCCTGCATCTTTCAGTCATCTTGTAGGTTACAGAGGAATCCTAAGTGCCCTAATGCTTTGCAAGGCGATTTATCTAGAGAAAAAAACATATCAGCTCATTTTAAAAAAAGACTTAGGACATCAAAATCATTCCCAAAGCACCCTTTCAAATCCAACAAGTCAAGCAAAACTATGGTTAATAATATAGTTGTGTTTATCAGAGCTAGCATTAGCTAAAATTTATAGCACATTAGAGTTTACAGTATAATTTTATTTTTTGTTCTGTGTGCACATTTGAGTACACTAGATCCCATCATATGATTTCTACTTATTATTATTCCTTTTTGGGGACACATATTATGTTAAATAGCTACTGAGGTTTCTTACAAGTTTTGCTTTGTGATAAGTTATTGGATTTGTGTGTGTTTTTATGTGCAGGCATGCATGTGTGTCCTTAATGCTAAGTTCTTGATCAGAAAAATATTTCATGTTTTGTCTTTGGGATTTATCCCAAAACATATTGAAACACAAAGAGAAGTGTCTTTCTTGGGGTATGGCATTAGTAAAAGTATTGTTTTAGTGTAGTTTATGTCCTGGTTTTCCTTTTCAAGTGTGTATTGTAACTTTTAAAGTCCCAATCCTGGTATTATATTTGCAATCATTCCATTATGCTAAGTATATTACTGTGTATATAGTAGGAACAAATATAAATTTCTTCCTTCTCCTCTTCCTCCTCCTCCTCCTTGCTTTTTTATGGTACTGTGGTTTGAACCCAGGCCCTGGTGATGACTCAGCTTGCTCCCCTCAGCTAGCACTGTCATGTGAGTTATGCCTGCAGCAACTCTGCATTTTACTGATTATTCTGAAGGCAGTCTCAGGAGAGAAAGACCAAGATTTGAATAGTGATCCTCCAGATCACAACTTCCTGAGGAGTTAGTGTCACAGGCCTGTGTCACTGGCACCCAGTTAATTCAAACATTTTTTAAATTAATCATATTAGAGTTAGAAAAAGTCTTAAAAACTTCACTGAATGTAGGTTAATCTTGCATCGATAATTTAGAGTTACTTTAGGAACTTGGAGTATTCCCAGGAACACAAAGAAAATCAATTACCATTGAATAGGACTATAAATTATGTTTATTTAAGTTTTCTGGTGTTTTAGACATATAATAAATGGGATTTTACTATAAATAGGAATAGATAAGTAGACTCATTCAGTCTACAATAAATGTATGGAAGAATGTAAACAGCCTAGTTATTGATGCTAATGGGGCTGATTCTAGAGAGGAGATTATGTCAATCATGTTAAGGAAAATATAATATTCAGAGAATAATGGTCATAAATTGTGAAAGAGAAGAGGTGTCCGGGTAAATGTGAAGAATAGAGTTGAATGAATTGAGGGGGGTTGGCAAATACTACAGATGTCCTGTACACCATAGATATGGTGTGTGTATGTGTGTGTGTGTGTGTGTGTGTGTGTGTCTTAATCTATTCCATGCTGCATCTAAAACTGGATCATTTATAAGAAGAGGAAATTTGTTTTCTAACAGTTCTAGAAAATGGGTAGGTTAATGATCGAGCTAGATTTATTTTCTGGTTCCATGATGGTGCTTCATTGCTGCATCCACCAGAGAGGTCAAGCACTGTGTCCTCACACAGCAGAAGAGTAGAATTGAGAGAATCCATTCCTGTAAATACTTTTTGGTGGTGACATTGTTCCATCCATGACTCAAGCAAAGCAATATTACTTAGGGATGAAGTTTCAGAAAGATTTTTTGGAAGGGACAAAAACATTCAAATCATAGCAGTGCTTAGTCCATTTAGATTACCTTAACAAAAATACCATCAACTGGTGACTCACAAACTACAGAAATTCATTGCTAACAGTTCTAGAGGCTAATCCAAGGTCAAGATGCTGGCAGATTTGGTGTCTGGTGAGGCCTGCTTCATAGTCTGCAGATGATGCTTCTCACTGTGAGATCACATGGTAGAAGGAGCAGGGCAGGTCTCTTGGGGCCTTTGCAGAAGGGTACTAATCTCCTTCATGGGGTTGGTTGCTATAACATAATCACTTTCCAAAGAGTTCAATTGCAGTGATCACATTAGAAGATAGGATTCCCATACATGGATTTTGGTAAGGGCACACACTTTCAAATTATAGATTTTGTGTGTGTATGTGTGTATTTGCATGCATGATGCTTGTTAATATGTGTTTGGCCATTCTTTTTTTAGTTCTGCTTTCCTCTAATTGAACTTTATTTTCTTTGTCTAAATTATACTTTTATTAACATTAAGTAGTTGTACAAAGGAGTTACCATTCAACAAGTCAGTTCATGAATACAGGGCATACTGATTGATATCACTTTTTTCATTTTCTTCAACCCCTCCCTGAGCTTGCCTTTCTTTATGCAGGGTGAGCAGATTTCAATTTTCACCATTGATTTCCACTCTCTAGTATCTAATGTGGATCTCTAGTATCATTTCCACTCTAGAGAATCCCCCTTTCACAAAACTCTTCCTTAAAGTATTGAGATTTTACAATTTTTTCTCTAAGTTTCTTTTTCAAATATTCAATTTCAATAAGTTATTAAAAAGAACTTTTGGGTTTTTTTTAAATCAGAAATCTGATCTTTTAGGATGAACATTTAAATCCAGTGGCAGTTGTGACTTTCCATGCTTTTCTTTGAACAATCCAGATAGTAGGTTGCTATTACTCCTCATGGCTTCAGAGAGGTGTAAAACAGGTACATCTCTGGCTATAATTAAGAGAAAACAAGTAGGAGAAGATAGCAATCCTGGAGTTGAACACGGCTGCCCCCAATGTGCGTGAGACATATAAGGTCATGTAAAAATAACAGTAAACTATCATACTCTGGAGGCATGACTCAAGTGGTAAAACAAGTGCAGCAATTGCAAGGTCTTGAGTTCAAATACAATACCCCACCAAAAAAAACAAACACCGCTTTGTAAAATGTTTCAGTACAAAAAAGTAATGTCTTAAAGACAACTAATTGATACTTGTATGATTTTAAATATACATTTGTAACATTATTAAGTTTTATAAGTAGATGTTTTCAACTTAAATTGCATTTTAAAAAGTATATGTGTATATATATATGCATGTGGCTTTTCAAGTTAGCTTAAAACAAATTATTATTCATTTTGTCATTGAGAAAATAAGGATCAAATTATATTGTCAGCCTTCTGTATATGAGGATTCCAAGGACTCAAGCAAACTCAGATTGAAAAATATTAGCAAAATTACATCTGTACTAACTGTGGAAAACTTTTTTGTCATTCTTTTTTTTAAAAAAATAAGTCTTTTCATTGTGAAAATACTATACAGAGGGGTTACAATTACATGAGCAAGGTAATGAGTACATTTCTTATCAAGCATTGTTGCCTCCTTCTTTGTTTTTCCCCTACCATCCCTTCCCTCCCATCTCCACAACTACCACCCCCACCCCCCTAAATTGTTCATTTTTCGACATAGTGTCTTATACATCTCATTGTTGCAATGGGTCAAATATACAGTGCAATAGCTATTCACACAACAATCCATTGTGCTAGGTATTGCAAGTCATTTAGAGATGCTGTGAAATATAGAGGAGAATATGCATAGGTTATATGCAAATATTGTGCACTTTATGTAAGGACTAGACATCCTCAGACTTTATATTTTCAGGGAGTTCTAGAACCATTCCCCACAGAGGCTGTATTTGGCCTCTTCATTATTTCCTGTAGAGATTTGCTAAGTGTTTGGTTTTCTCCTGCTTGGTTTCCTCTGGCCCCTGACCATTTCCCATGCCTGGCAGGCTACACATGCAGCCTTTGCTTGCACTTCAGCTGTATGCACTCCTCCCGCTGCACTCTCCTGTTTCTATATTCTCCAGCTGTCTCCAGTTCCTTTTCCCTGTGCCCTTCTCTTGCTATCCACAACAGTGGCTCCTATTCTTTTCTCCTTGAATAAGCATTATTGCCTGTTTCTTCAAAGTAGCCCATGCTTTGTTACAATGCTATATATATATATATATATATATATATATATATAATCTATCATATCATACAAAATCACACAATAAAAAATTATAGAACTTATGGGAAAAGAAGTCATGGCTCAACATACAAAAATTCCCCAGTGAGAAAAGGCCAAGATGGCCTCAAGCTCTTCAATACTTTCTCAGATTGAGGTGCAGCCTAGGTCTTCTGTCCTTGAATCAAGGCAGGCTTTGTGAATGGTCTTACAACTACAATAAAAAAAGTCATTTTATACCTATATGTGGGCTCAGCCCTAAAGCTGATATGCTTTCTTTGTCCTGCACCATTTGCTTTTGGAATCTAGCCAATTACCATGCTACAGCAGGCCCAAGCCACATGGATAACCTGCTTATACATGCTCTACTTCACAGTCATACCTGAACTCTCAGCCAACAAACTTTCACAACTTTTAACACCACAGTGGACTCTATTCAATGTCTACCAGTCGAGCCTTCAGATGACACTAACCTTGGCTTCAACTATAGGCTTCAACTATAGCTCCCAGGGGATCATTTAGTCTCCACTGCAGATTCATAAAAATAACAATGTGTTGTTATTTTTTAAGTTACTAGGTTTTGAGATTATTTCTTAAGAAGCAATAGATGACTGAACAGAAACTGACACTAAAACTGTTCGCTCCAGGAAACTTGGGACATGTTAGTCTTGCTGGTACCAGCTTTACCTATCCTAAATAGATGAATGACTGTTGTAATCAGAAAAAAATCAGCACAACAATAAAATCTTTCTCAGTGACCAAACCAATAAAAGCCCAGAAACTGACATAAAATGGTAGTATGTTTTCGCATATATATATATATATATATATATATACATACGTACATACATATATAAAGCAGTTAAGAAGTGCCTCAATCCTTCAACAAATGTGTTATTTTTGCCTTGAAAAAGATCAGTAGTTTACTTAAAAGGGTTTTAGCAAGCTGCTGCTTGTGAGTTATAAAAAGATGGAAATTTATCTGGACTCTTCCAGAGAATGGTAAGACTCAATGGGTATGGTGCCAGGTGAATTGGAGGTCTGGAAGAGCTATGTGCTTCTGTTGTGTGTATTTACTCGTTGCCCCTCTTCTGCTGGGTGCAGGGTTTTACAGTGTTTCTCACAGATAAAATGTCTGAATATGCTAACACAAAATAAGCCAATACAAAATCATGATATGCTTAAATTGTTCCCTAATATATCAATTTCATGTTTTCAAAATAAGCATCCCAGCAGCACTAACTGTACAGTGTTGTGAACTTATGTTGATTTGAATGACTTTCTGTGGATGGACATCTTTCCCAGAAGACTGTAAGTCAGGGCTATTTTGCCTTTGCAAATTAGTCCCATCATCTGATGTATTACTTAGCTGGTTATGGGCAAAATAAATGAAGGAATGAATCTTTTTGTCTCTTTCTTCACCTTGTGCTTTCTCAGGCTCCTTATTCCTGCTAAACACCTCATGAGTGAATGGGTTAATGGCTGATTGTGGTGTTGTATCTCATTACCTAGAGAGAAAAACCATGGAGTGGTTTCTTCATGAATTAGCCACGCTGTCCTCCTCCCATTAGGCAGAACTACACTGAGAAAACAGAGTGCATGCCAACTTGTTCAGTGGAGGGATTTAAGAGAGGTACTTGTCCAAAAGATGTTTTTGAAAATGAAAAGCAAACGAAGGATGGTAAGACAATTCAGAGCTTAGCCACTGCCAGAAGCTGCTGCTCTGCCAAGCACTGGAAGAGCCAGTGCTGAGGATGGTGTTACCAGGGTCCAGGGCCAAAGCAATCCAGGGAACTTGGAATCATGAAGTCATCACCATTGCTGGTGGGATGGTGGGGGTGGAATGGAGCAGAGGATGTAGCCAGAAGCTGCTTGTCAAGGAAGTGTGGAAATGTCATTTTTTAGGAATCTGCCACCTGCTCCACAAAGCAGTGCAAAGGATAAGGTCAAAGGTGACAAGGCAGATGAGCGTCATGGCCGTCTGTTTCATCCTCTCTTTTTCAACAAATCAATTGATCAATGGTATCAATGCTGCCTTATGAATCATTTTTGGAAAGGCTCCTTCATCAGTTTGGTAAGATGCAAGGCGGTTAGGATTTTAATTAGAGTTTCCTTGAGAGAACTCACTGTGTAATGGATTATTAATGTTGGGAGTGTGAAGTGTAGGCTGCACAGATCTACTGAGCCAGAGGGGTTCAATGTGGGTCATGATGAAATCTGTTTTTTCCAATGAGTTGTAATGCAAAGTCTTGTTTTTCTGAAGTAAGGTCCCTCTGTAGCATCAAATGACAGAAGCAATGTGGTATTCTTCACCTTAACCCTGGCTTATTTCCTGGCAGTTCATAGGAAATATTATCATCCAAAAATTGTATTTCCAGCTGCATATTAAAGTATTCTCCAGGGCAAAACAAAAGTAATCAAAATGGAGCTTTTACAAATAATAATTTTAAGCACAGACTCTCTGTGAGACTGAGGACATTCTTTCAACTCCAACTGACTTTATTTATTTAATTCAACTTATTCCTTGTATCATTCAGCACAATGCATTATGTTGTAGAAATGGCTGGGTTTTTGTATGGTAGTAAAGGGCTTAGGCTATTGAACAAACAATATTTATTTTGAAGGCTTTATTCTTTGTGTTTTTTGGTTTTAGATAGCCTGAAATAAACTGGTTAGTCAGTGGGATATGGTGGCATGGGCCTGTCTGCCTGTATTCCTAGCACTGAGGAGCCTAGGGCAGGAGTATTGTGAGTTCCAGGCCAGCCTGGATTCATAATAAGGTACTGTCTCTTAGAGAGAGAGAGAGAGAGAGAGAGAGACAGACAGACAGACAGAGACAGAGAGACAGAGAGACAGAGAGACACAGAGAGACACAGAGACAGAGACACAGAGACAGACAGAGAGAGACAGAGACAGAGACACAGAGACAGACAGAGAGAGACAGAGACAGAGAGAGACAGAGACAGAGAGAGACAGAGATACAGAGGCAGAGACAGAGGCAGTGAGTGACACAGAGATAGACAGAGAGAGAGAGAGAGAGCGAGAGAGAGCACAGTAGCTCAGGCCTATAATCCTAGCTATTCAGGAATCTAAAAAGCTGGAACATTGTTGCTGAAGTCAGCCAGAGCAGACTGTCCAAAAGACTACATTTCTAAACTAAACATCAAAAGGCCAGGCATAAAGGCATGACTTAAGTGGTAGAGCACCAGAGAAGTGATCACAAGGCGCTGAGTTAAAGCCTGGTACCAACAGAGGCACAGTCATCTTTTTAAAAATAGATATTACTTTTTTCCCCCTCCCTTAGAGAAGTAAAAAAAAACCACAACATGCTTAAATAGGGATAGGTTGACCCACTGTACAATGAGATGTACAAGACACTATGTTGAAAAACAAACTTTACAATTTAAGTGGAGGGGAAGGGGAGAGGAGGGAGTATAGTTATAGACATGGGAGGGAAGGGATGGTAGGGGAAAAACAAAGGAGGAGGTAACAATGCTTGATAGGAAATGTACTCATTACCTTGCTCATCTAACTGTATCCCTTCTGTACAGCTTTTTTCTTACAATAAAAATGTATTAAAATAGATATTACTATAATAAAAATAATTAATTTTAATAAATGAATCTTACATTTCCAACAACTCGAATTTCCTTTTATAAGATAATATTTAGTTCTGAATCTAAAAGATATGAAATGAAAGATGTACTTTTATTCTTAGTCTATGACATTTTCATCCTGATGAAATATTTGTTAACCTTTTGCTACAGGTAGCTCTATAAAGCACACTTTACAAGGCAAGTTACAGTGACACCCATTGGCACTGTAAATAGGGGTAAAACATGAGAATACATGTAATATTGTAGTGCTCCATATGTAAGTCAATAAATAAATGTCTTCATTTTCTTCCCATTGCATGATAATCTCAATGTTTATAATGTCATTCATCCTAATATCAGCAGACATTACTTTAGCTAATTGTAGGCTAAGTTCACCATATTACCTTTTTTCCTCATTCACTTCCAGATATTCCTCCCACTGCTCTCCCTGGAAGTTTCTTGCTGTGGATTTAGCCTCAGGGGTCTGCCATAGTTTGAACTGGTTTCCCCTTAGTTGTAAAATGCTTTTTGTACTTGGACAGAGTCGATTCCTCTTCACATTGCTTTCTGCAGCGCACCTCCCACACTGCACAGCGTCCTTAATCACTTGAGAGGTCTGCTGCTCATCCTGTGCAGCACCAGTGTGCCCCTCTTGCCTGTGAGAATGCTGCTTGGCTGCACCTTTGCTCCATCAGACACCAGATCACTGGGCCAGGTGGCCCCTCTTCCAGGCTCCCCCTCTCCCAGGCTCCTGCTGCTATGGAAACCCTGTCCTCTTGCATGGCAGCATGGGACAGTAAGATGAAGGCAATAGAGACATCTTATTATTTCTGAAGACCCTAGGAGGAAAGCTGTATGAGACTCCTGGGGGTCTGATTGTCCTTCATCAATCCTTTTCTCCCAGCTCAATCCACATCCAACTTTCATTTCTTTCTAAAAGTATTTGCTGCTGAGCTTCAAACACACAAAAAAGTCTAGTTTGTAAAACTAATAATCAAGAATTGGAGATTACAGTTTTCTGATTCTCTGATAAACTTCCCTCCTGGGCAATGAGCAATTCAGTTGAAGGAGGAGGACTTTACAGAAAGTCTTTAGAATCCCAAAAAGAAATTCAATAAAAGTGAGGTGAGTATACCTGGATCAATGTCTAATACACTTTCTCAGACCATGTTTTGTTACTCTTTGTTTTTTTTTCACCACTAAAAGTGGGATTATAATGACTACCTTGTATAATATTTATTAGGATTCAGTGTGATAGGTTAGCCCATTGACTATCAAAAATTAGTGCTTTTCCTTCCATGTGTCCTCGCTCTCCACTGTGGCTCATAAAGTGGAAAAATATTAGCTAAAATAGATACACAGTATCAAAATACCATCAGAAATCCAACGTATTACCTATGAGTCATATTGAGGAAATGCTATTTAAAAAGTCTTGTTATTATAGACATAGTATATATGCAGTGTAGAGAATGAGATAATACTGACAAGCAAAAATAAAAGTCATTGTGTTTCATGATGCAGAGATTAGTACTGTTTCATTGTGTCAGTATTTGACCTCAAGACCTTGGGCCCTTGTTTGGCTTTGTCACTAACAGCTGATGCTCTAAGCCTTGAGCCATGATTCTACAGCTGGCTTTTTGCTGGTTATTTTGGAGATGGGAATTTTTTTAACTTTTTCTGCCCAGGCTGGCTTTGAATTTTGATCCTCTGTTTTTAGCCTTCTAAGTAGCTAAGACTATAGGTGTGAGTCACTGATGCATGATGAGATAGTACTTTTTTGTTGTTGTTGGTTGTGGGGATTGAACTCTGGGCCTGGACACTATTCCTCAGCTCTTCAGCTCAAGACTAGCATTCTACCACTCTACTGACTTTTTCTGCTTATGTGGTACTGAGGAATCAAACCCAGGGCCTCATGCATGCGAGGCAAGCACTGTACCACTGAGACACCTTCCCAGCCCTGAGGTAGTACTTTTAACACCTATATCTACTTTGATCTCTTTCTGTATACCACATGCACATATAATTTTATAAATAAGATTTCATTCAGTTTAATAAAAACATGTAATATTTCCTTGTTATTCTCCAAAATGTCCATCATTGCTGTTTATCCTAAATAACATCCAAAGGAGGATCATGTATTACTCATATTTGCTATGACTTAGATTTCTTTTACCTGAAATGTATGAGTTTTTATGATGTGGGTTTATTGTAGAGTCTTGTTCAATTGTCTTGTCATATTATCTCACCTAGACTTGTCGGTTTCTTTAAGGTGTGGGTTGATCTCTCTCTTTCTCACACCCCTTTCTCCTAAGTACATGCTGTATCTCAACCCCTAGTATGGCTTTGAATGCTTCATTGGTGATTTTATATGCTTCAGCTTACATCAGATTGGAGGACATAATCTTGCTGAGTTAAAATTGGTGGCTGGATTAGTGATGTCACTGTTATTTCTGTTGAACGGTTACATTTTTCTTCTCTGAAAAGGCATATGTTCAAAGGTTTGAACATTATGTGAATGTTTGCATTCTGGTCAGTCATTTACTTCATAATTTTAGCAGTCATTAAGTTGGATAACGATAGTTTGAATCAAGAGAAATGATTTAGCATGTGATAGGAATGGGGATTGGAGTGGTACATTGTAGAGGAAGGGATATTTCAGCTTGCTTTGTTTAGGTTAGGAAAATGAGCAGAGTTGAAGGAGTCTTAGGCATGACACATCTTCATGGCCAAGGAACACAGGAGTTCCATATGTATTAAGAGCTTGGTCAAAAATTCTGATGAAAGCATTGTATAATTTTAACCAAAGGTGCTTTGAGTTCATGTTTGGCATGCATGTAAGGTTGTGTCAACATTTAGAAAATGCTGAAATTCACAATCCAATGTGATTCTAAATGATTAGAACACCTTAAAAATTAAACCTAAGATGCTTTAAGAAAATGGCATTGGATGTATTTTTATGAGGGAAAATCTTGAGTTGGTATATTTTCTTTCTTTTATTTATTTATTTGTTTATTTATTTTTCTCGGTTGTGGGGCTTGAACTCTGGGCCTGACCGCTGTCCCTCAGCTCTTCAGCTCAAGGCTAGCACTCTCCCACTTGAGCTACAGCGCCATTTCTGGTTTTCTGGTGGTTTATTGGAGATAAGAGTCTCACAGACTTTTCCTGCCCAGGCTGGCTTTGAACCACTATCCTCAGATCTCAGCCTCCGGAATAGCTAGGATTACAGGCATGAGCCACTGTTGCCCAGCTTGGTATATTTTCTTTAATAATCTATATAGTCTACTTTTGATTAAGTGCCAGAGTTTTATGAGCTCTGACAGTATTTTCTGAGCCCTCTCTTTTTCAGCTTTCCAGGTGTAAATTATTCTTTTCTGCTTGCCAAGAGTAAATTACTCTTTTCTCTGGTAAAGTGACGATTTCTGAGGTTGTAGGATTTGATGGTTCTGGATTCTTAACAGAGTTTCAAGGTTTGCTTTTAGGAACAGGGTGTTTTATGAAATGTACCTAGAGTGCAGAGTACAAAAGGAAGCTACTTGGCTGGTTTCTTTGTCTTCTAGATGACAAAATTCAAAATCTCTTGGAGATTTATAGTGCAGCCTGGAGCTTTCCTTGGAAAATACAAAGATACAGGGTTTCTTTTTTTTTATTATTTTTTATTTTTATTTTTTATTGTGAAAATACTGTACAGAGGGGTTACAATTACATGGGCAAGATAATGAGTACATTTCTTATCAAGCATTGTAGCCTCCTCTTTTGTTCCCCTTCCCATCCCATCCTCCTCCTGCCCCCTCACCCAATCCTCCTCCCCCCCACCAAAGTTGTAAAGTACATTTTCGACATATGACTTGTATGTCTCATTGTTGTAATGGGTCCACCTGTATCCCTATTTAAATGATTTGTTTTTTCCCTTCCCCTCCACAAATTATACCAACATCAAATACAGTGAAAGCAGGCATTATACCGTGGGGGAGGGACATACAAAGCAACAAAGAAATCATCTTATAAATGTGTTAGAAACAATCTCATGAAAGAAAAAAAACATTTGAATACATGTCTTAGGTTTCATTTCCCTAACATCAACTTATCTGACCTTTTCTACTTGACTCAGACATATACTAGTTATTGTAAATAAGGGAAATCATGGGACCTATGTTTCTTTGGGCCTGGCTTACTTCACTTACTATAACTTTTTCCAAGTCTTTCCATTTCCTAACAAATGGGGCAATGTCATTCTTTCTGATGGAGGCATAAAATTTCATTGTGTATATATACCATATTTTCTTGAGCCATTCATCTATTGAGGGGTATCTGGGTTGGTTCCATATCTTAGTTATGGTAAATAATGCTGCAATAATCATAGTTGTGCTGGTAGCTTTAGTATGGTCTTGTTTGTGAACATTTGGGTAAATGTCCAAAAGTAGAATTGCTGGGTCATAGAGGAGCTCTATGTGGAGTTTTTTGAGGAATATCCATACTGCTTTCCAGAGCAGTTGAACAAGTTTACACTCCCCCCAACAATGCAGTAGGATTCCCTTCTGTCCACTTCCCCTCCAGCATCTGTTTTTATTAGAGTTCTTGATTATAGCCATTCTAACTGGGGTGAGGTGGAATCTCAATGTTGTTTTGATTTGCATTTCTTTTTTTTTCATGTCAGACGGGTAATGTGTCCACGTCATAACAAGGTTTAGAGGGAGGCACATATCACGCAAGCTCGTGAGAACCCAATCATCATGCTTATGAACCGGAAAAGGATCTGATTTGCATCTCTTTTATGGCTAGAGTGGTTGAGAATTTCCTCATGTGTCTATTGGCCATCCTTCTTTCCTCTTCAGAGAAGTTTCTCTTTAAAGTCTTTAGCCCACTTCTTTATTGGGCAGTTGTTTCTTTGAGGATTTGTTGTTGGGGGATCTAATTTTTTGAGTTCCAGGTATATTTTAGATATGAGACCCTTGTCCATTGTACGGTAGTGAAGATCTTCTCCCAATCCGTAGGCTTTCTATTGATCTTGCTAGCTATGTCCTTTGCCATGCAGAAGCTCTGCAATTTCATGTAATCCCATTTGTCCAACCTTTCTTTGATTTATTGTGTTTCAGGGTCTCCATTAAGAAAATTTAGGCCTGTGCCAAGGAGACCTAGGGTTTCTCCTATTCCATCCTGTAATGTTTTCAGAGTCTCTGCTTTGACTTCGAAGTCTTTGATCCATTTGGAGTTGATTCTGGTGCAGGGTGATATATAAGGATCTAACTTTAGTTTTCTACAAGTAGTTAACCAATTTTGCCAGCACCATTTACTGAAGAGGCTGTCTTTCTTCCATTCTATTTTTTTAGTTCCCTTATTGAAGATTAGATGGCTATAGGTCTGTAGATTCATTTCTGGGTTTTCAATTCTATTCCATTGGTCCTGAGTTCTGTCCTTGTGCCAGTACCATGCTATTTTGATTACTATGGCTTTATAGTAGAGTTTGAAATTTGGTATTGATATTGCTCCAGCACTGTTCTTTCTGTTGAGGATCGTTTTTGGTATTGAGGGTCTTTTATTGTTCCATATGAATTTTTGGATTGCCTCTTCTATTTCCTTGAAGAATGAATTTGGAATATTGGTAAGTATCGCATTGAATTTGTAGATAACCTTGGGAAGTATTGCCATTTTCACGATGTTGATCTTTCCAATCCAGGAGCATAGAAGTTTTTTGCCACTTTCTAAATTCTGTTTTAATTTCCTTTTTCAGGTTTTTAAACTTTTCATCACAGAGGTCTTTCACTTCTTTGGTTAAGTTAATTCCTAGCTATTTTATTTTTTGTGTGGCTATTACAAATGGGGTTGCTTTCCTGATTTTAGCCACACTTTTCTCATTGTTGGCATACAGAAAAGCCATCGATTTTTGGGGGTTAATTTTATACCCTGCTTCTTTGCCAAAGTTTAGAATCACCTTGAATAATTTGGGAGTGGAAGCTGTGGGATTCCTTAAATACAAGATCATGTCATCTACAAAGAGGGAGAGTTTCACTTCTTCTTTCTCTATGTGGATCCCCTTTATGTTTGCATCTTGTCTTATTGCTGTAGCTAGGCATTCTAGGTATAGGATTTCTAATGGATAGTAGATTGCATTATTGTATTATTGGTCTGTTATTAATTGTATTTTTAAGACTATACTGCTGACCCTTGTGCCAGGCAACTCCTCTGCATCACTTGGGCTGAGACTTGCTTTGACCAAAAAAATGTAAGAAGAAATCCTGAGTGCTCTTTCCAAGGAGGAATGTGAAGTGCCACTGTACCATTAGCCAATGTTCCCTTCCCCTCTGCCCTGACATTGGCATGTTGCAGATAGGGGCTGCTCTTTCACCTTGCCTCTCAGCTCATGATGCACGTGTAGCATGTGGGAGAAACAAAATTCTGAGATGAAAGCAACTTCAATTTTGGTTCGTTAATGCAGCATAACAGCTTAAGTTGACTCACAGGAGGAAGGAGATGTGTGAATGAATAGAAGACTTGGTTGTGCTATAGTTGATGAGAAGGTAAGACAGAAATTTAAAGTTGGTGACTCACTTTGCATAGTTGATTTGTCAGCACCAAAATAGTCATTTCAGTTGTGATTCAGTGAATTAAACTGTTGGACCAATGTGAGGTTAAAGTTTCTACTGGGAGATACCTTAAGTGCCTAACATTACAAATCACAGTTGTTTACAAGAATGAGAAAGGACTTCCTCTGATAAGTTAAAACTAATGGTCTGTCAGAAAAATTAATCGAAAGTGAGCTGAGACCTTCTAATTATTTTTTTCTAGATATTCTATTCGAGGTAGTTATTCAAATTGCAATGTCACAATGTGAAATAACACAATCTGTTGCTTTTATAGTCACAAATGAATTTTTAAATGAAAAAGAAATGTCAGATGATGTATGTCTTACTCATGGTAGGGAAAAATTCCTTTATATTTGATTTTTTTCCATAGCACAAAACATGCTTAGAATAAACGGTGTGAGCTATGAATTGAGAGGAGAAATCATTCTCTCTTTGATTCAAATTAATTTCTCAGAACTGAAGCAGGATAAATACTCCTGGTGAAGTGTGTGGATTAATTACAAACCTCAGGGATCTCAAGTTTTATGGCTCATATAAGCATTCAGACCTGTGCAGAATGACTTAAGTTTGCCAAGTTACCTACCAGGTTGTCATAAATCATTCTTTTTACATAAGGAGTATTAAGCAGAGATTAAGAATTAGAGACAGGTCCCCTTTCACCTCACCATGCTGAATGAAGTTGATCTTCAAAAGGCTGTTCATTTCTGCACAGCATTTCTCTTATATGTTGGAAATGTCTGGATATAGGTTATTCAGCTATCAAGCAACTGACATGAGGGTCTATAATTCATAATTGAAATTTAACCTTTAGATTAACTTCATTAGTCTACATTTGATTAGGAGGTATGTGTTTATTAAATGAAATGACCCCTAGATTTGCATATTCAGTACAAAATTAGGTTCTTGGAGGAGTAAGGATATTTAAAATCACCATTTAAAGGAGTATTATTGCCAAGATTGATAAATTTGTAACAGTTTCATTTTTTAAAGTTCTTGAAATTGCTTCCAGTACATTTCTTTATATATATATATATATATATATATATATATATATGTTTTTAATTGTGAAAATACTGTACAGAAGGGTTACAGCTACATCAGCAAGGTAATGAATACATTTCTTATCAAGCATTGTTGCCTCCTCCTTTGTTCATCCCCTACCATCCCTTCCCTTCCTCCCACTTCCTCAACTACACTCCCCACCCTCCCTAAATTGTAAAGTTCGTTTTTTCGACAGTGTTTTGTACATCTCATAGTTGCAACGGGTCAACCTGTATCCCTATTTAAACAATTTTCTTTCCAATTAGTATTCAGCAAAAAGTAATCTTTTTAACACCTAAAAAGGTGAGTGCAGATCTTTGATGATGTCCACTTTTATTTTGAATAATTTAAAAATTGGGTCCTGAAGCACCCACTATGTGTCAGTCAGAGACTAAGTTGCTGATGCAAAGATAAAAAAGATTTGCTTTCTATCCCCATTAGAATTCTCTCCTAATCAAGGAGATGGATAATTAGAAGACAGGCCTTTTACATTTTCCTGTGTGTTATTCTGAAAGAATGCTAGAGGAAAGAGTAACTGATTCCAGTATGGGAAGTTGGAGGATGATGAGCAACATGTTATAAAAATAAACTCTATTTCTAAGATTGGACTTTTATTTTAAATAACAGCAACATTAAGATGCACATCATAAAATCTATGTCTAAGGGATGGTTTTATAGAATGAGGAATATGTCATCTTTGTATTAGAAGTCATCGTACATAGCACGTGGCTTGACACTAATGAATGATCTTTTTGTTGTTGTTGGTCATGGGGCTTGAACTCTGGGCCTGGGCACTGTCCCTGAGCTCTTCAGTTCAAGGCTAACACTCTACCAATTGAGCCAAAGGGCCACTTCCAGTTTTCTGGTGGTTTATTGGAGGTAGAGTCTCACGGAATTTCTTGCCCAGGCTGGCTTTGAACTGTGATCCTCAGATCTCAGCCTCCTGAGTAGCTAGGATTATAGGCAGGAGCCTCTGGTGATTGGCTGAATAATCATTTAGTTGCTCCTCAAAGAATGAAAGATTACAAGGTAATCTTTGTTATTCTATCCCCCAAACCTATTAGAAGTTGTCTTGCACTGGGGGAAGGGTTCTCTTTTCAAGGGCTTGACAAGTTCTAAATTCATCCTTTCTATTTGACTTCCTAGTGACTGAGGAGTTTCCCTAGTTTATATTATATATTCCATTTGCCAATATAACCCCCTCTCCACCTCACTCTTCGATGAGTTAAATTTTCCCACAGGTATTAAATACCTCTGTGTGTAGGAGGGAAAGTGTAGAGAATATATAAGAATGTGGAAAGGAAATCCCTTGTTTAATACCTCAAAAATATTAACTTAGTATCTTGCCACATTTATTAATCTATATATTGTTAAAAGAACCCAGATTTCAATTCTATAAGAAATTGTATTTGTTCATGAAAGTTATATTACAATCCTGCCTGTTTTATGAAGCTTTTATCAATAATTTAAATCATAGTGATATCCATTTTTATTACAAGTATCAGTAGCATTTACAATTTCTCTAGGTAATAGAGCTTTCTGTTATATATTACCTTGCATCTTGTTTTCTATTGTTGGTGTTGACACATTTTCCTCCTGAAAAAAGGGATTTCAAGGACTGCAATTTACACTTATTTACACTACTATAGTTAGCATATCAACACTGGTAAAGTCTTACTTTGGGCTTCTAGGTTCCCATTAAGCAATGTGTTTACCTAAATCCCAATCTATCCACATATATTTCAAAGACAAGGTAGATGTCAGCAAACATACCAAGTAACACCACAGCACAGAAGAGACTGAGGATTTACAAACTTCAAATTACCTCTGAATACTGACACCTAAGTCCAGCAGAGGAAACTCAGGAGAAAAGGAGAGATATGAAAGAGGAGAACTGACGGAATATAGAAAGTATTCACTCACAAAAGAAAAATGCTGATTGGTTAGGGATCATGCGGAAGAGGTTCAAGAGAGAAGATCAGAGTTCTGGCTGCAGGCAAATGAAATGAAATCACTTGAATGTATATGAACTCTGACTTGATTGTCTCAAGAAGGTATTACATTTGGTGGAGAAGGAATGATTTGGCATGAGGTACATCCATTTAAAACTTGATGAATTGGAACAAAGAAAAGAAAAGGAAGTCAGAATTCTACAAATATGGAAGAAAAATTTAATAAAAAGATTCAACAATTCCTAGGTTTCTCACTATTCTTCCACAAAAATAAATGTGCTTCTTCTTTCTAATAGACATGAGTGCCCTGGAGCAAGACACCTAGTAAGGTCAAGTTAGTTACATTTACAGCTCAGTTTCTTTTTCCTGCATCAAAAGAACAGATCTGTCTATCTATCTATCTATCTATCTATCTATCTATCTATCTATCTATCTATCTATCTATCTATCTATCATTGACCTTTTTAATTTAAATTTTATTGTAAAAGATGATATACAGAAGAGTTACATTTATATAAGTAAGGTAATGAGTACCTTTCTACTCCCCCTCATTTTCTTCCATTTTCCCCCCTTCTGACTCCTCTTATCCCAAGTTATAAAATTCATTCCAATATAGTGGAGAGTGAATTTCACTGCTGAATTAGTTCACATCTTCCCCCCACCATTTCTGTGATTCCCCTTCCCCTCCCCAGATTAGATAAACATATACAAGACAAAGGATACAGAAAATCAAAAGAGTGGCAAAGGGCACAAACCAAAGGAGAAAAAGAAAGAAAAAAGAAATAACTGCAAACAGTACAACAATGAAATCTCTTGCTTTCATTTCTTGGAGTTCATTTTGATAAGCATAATTTTATATGGCCATATGCACATAGCTATTGAGCCATTGTGATCTTTCCTTAAGAAAATCCTTTTTTGTTCTCTTTATGTAAATGCTTAGAGTGTTGTTTAGCTAATCATGTCTAAGTGTAATTATTTATCTTATACTGTCCTTTGGATTAACTTATAGATTTATAAACATATTCTAATTATTACAAATGAGGGAAATCATGCAGCCTATGTTTCTTTAGGTCTAGCTTACTTGACTTAATATAATTTTTTTCCAAGTATTTCCATTTTCTTGAGAACAGAGCAATGTCATTCTTTCTGATGGAAGCATAGAATTCCATTGTGTATACAGTACATTTTCTTGATCTGTTCATTCACTGAGGGGCATCTGGATTGGTACCCTATCTTAGCTATGGTAAATAATTCTGCAATAAACTTGCTTGTGCTGGTGGATTTTGTAAGGGCTGTTTTGTGGTCATTTTGGTAAAAGTCCATTTAGAGTTTTTGAGTGTGTGTTGCCCCTCCCTCCCTCCCTTCCCTTTCCTTTCTTTCCCTTCCCTTCCCTCCCTCCCTCCCTTCCTCTTTCCTTCCTTCCTTGCTTCCTTCCTTCCTTCCTTCCTTCCCTCCCTTCCTCCCTCCTGTCTTCCTTCCTTCCCTTCCCTCCCTCCCTCCCTTCCTCTTTCCTTCCTTCCTTGCTTCCTTCCTTCCTTCCTTCCTTCTATCTTTCCTGTCTTTATTTTTTTTTCTTGAGACACAATATGTCTATATAGTCTGGGAAAGATCTTGAATACAAGATCCTCCTGCCTTATGCTCTAAAGATGTCCACTTACTCCACTCCTCTTCAATATATTACTGGAATTCTTATCGAGAGCAATAAAGCAAGAGAATGACAAAAAGGAAATACAAACAGGGAAGGAAGAAGTAAAACTATCTCTATTTGCAGGTGATGTGATCTTATATTTAAAGGACCCCAGAGACTATCTCTAAAGCCCTGGAGCAGATTAGGAAGTTTTTATGATATATTATGATATTGAATGTCTTTTAGTGTCCTTATTTTCTGTTTGTACATTATGTTTTATAAGGTGTTCACATCTTTTGCCTACTTTAACAGTTGGATTGTTCATATTTTTCTTAATGATTCAAGGGTTCATAATATATCCTGGACAGAAACCTTTGATGATATATATGGCTCATAAATATTTTTCACACTCTTTGATTATTCTTTTCCTTTAATAGTGTCTTTTGAAGAGGAAAATATTTAAATTTTATTCAGTAAAATGCACAAAATTCACATTGTATTATTTGTGCTACATTGACTTTTGAATATTAAACCAATCTTGCATTTCTGGAATTAAAAAATACTTGGTCATATTATACCACCTCTTTCAATATACTATTGCATTTAATTGGTTTTGTCTATGGATTTTTTTAAATATATGTTTATGAGTGATAGTAGTGCATAATCTCTCTGGTAATATACTTTTGGAATTAGGATTATGTTTTTTTTTTTTTTTGGTCCGGTCGTGGGGCCTGAACTCTGGGCCTGGGCACTGTCCTTCAGCTCTTCAGCTCAAGGCTAGCACTCTACCACTTGAGCCACAGCGCCACTTCCGGCTTTTTTCTTTTTGCTTATGTGGTGCTGAGGAATCGAACCCAGGGCCTCATGCATGCAAGGCAAGCGCTCTACCACTGAGCCACCTTCCCAGCCCCTAGGATTATGTTAATAAAATAAATCAGATAGTATTTTCATTTTATTTTTTATGAGTATATGTTCAAGTTGGTTACTGTTTATGGTTTGGATTCATAAGTAAAGCTTTCTGAGATTTTTATGGATATGTTTTAATTGTTGGTTCAGATTTTCATACATTTTGGTAATTGGTATTTTATTGAGTTCCTTTCATCTAGATTGACAGATTCATTGCTATAAATGTATATATAATATCTTCTCATTATCTTTTGTATGTAGTGATATAACTCATTAATTGCTGCTATGTGTGCCTTAGGTTTGCTTTTTCAGCCTTGCTTTGTAAGGCTATAAAATATTTTATAAACCTTTTCAATGACATATACTTTATGCTGAATTCTATATGTCTGCTTTCTGCTCTCTGTTTCATTATTTTTAATCTTATCCTTGGTATTTTCTTTCTCATTTTTTTAAAATTTTAATTGTTTTCTATTCTCTCTTTAGACAAATGCTTACTTGATTTTCCATATTATGCTTTCCTCATGTATACACGTAACTCATTTTTTTCCTCTAAGTTCTATACAATTCGATACATTACATTTTCCTTTTCCTTTGCTCAAACTTATAATTTCCATTTTTTTTCTTGTGTTCCTATTTTGAACATTTGGTGTATTTTTTCTTTTTTCTGCTTTTTTTTCTGGTTAGATGATACTGGAATTTTAATTGAGAGATTCATGTATGCTAGACTGATTTTCTACTGCTTGAGCCATACCTCCAGTCCTGCTTTTTGGGCTGGTTATTTTAGAGATAAAGTCTATTGACCTTCTCTGCTCTGGCTGACTTCAAATCCATCTTTTAGATCTCAGACTTCCCAGTAGGTAGGATTACAGGTAGGAGTCAAAGGGGAAGAGTCAGATAAAATAGCTGATGTTCATCTGCAAAGAGGGAGAGTTTTACTTCATCTTTCCCTGTTTGGATCCCCTTTATGTTTGCATCTTGTCCCATTGCAAATCAAAACAAGATTGAGATTTTACCTCACTGGAGTTAGAATGGCTATAATCAAGAACTCTGAAAACAACAGATGCTGGAGGGAATGTGGCCAGAGGAAACTTTACTGCATTGTTGGTGGGAGTGAAAACTTATTCAACCACTTTGGAAAGCAGTATGGAGATTCCTTAAAAGACTCCACCTAGAACTCCCCTATGACCCAGCAATACCACGTTTGGGCATTTACCAAATGATCACAAACAAGACCATACTAAAGCTACCAGCACAACTATGTTTATTGCAGCATTATTTAAGATAGCTAAGAGATGGAACCAACCCAGATGCCCCTCAGTAGATGAATGGATCAAGAAAATGTGATATATAGATAGATAGATACATACATACACACACAAATGCATACATACATACAAATTCTATGCCTCTATCTGAAAGAATAACATTGCCCCATTTGTTAGGATATGGAAAGACTTGGAAAAAATTATATTAAGTAAGCCAGGTGCAAAGAAACATAGGTCTCATGGTTTCCCTTATTTTCAATAACTAGTATATGTCTGGGACAAGCAGAAAAGGTCAGATAAAATGATGTTATGTGAAATGAATCGCAAGATAGGGACACAAGTGGATTTTTTCTTTTTTGAAATTGTTTCTAACATATTTATAAGGTACCATGTGGTTTTTTGTTGTTTGTATGTCCCTCCCCTACAGTATAACCCCTGTTTTCACTGTATTTGATGTTAGTATAATTTGGGGAGGGGAAGGGAAAAAACAAAATGTTTAAATAGGGATACAGGTTGACCCATTGCAGCAATGAGATGTACAAGACACTATGTTGAATAATAAACTTTGCAATTTAGGCAGAGGTGGGGAGGTTGGGGGAATGTAGTTGACGAGGTGGGAGGGAAGGGATGGTAGGGGAAAACCAAAGGTGGAGGTAACAATGCTTGATAAGAAATGTAGTCATTACCTTGCTCATGTAACTGTAACCCCTCTGTACAATATTTTCACAACAAAGAAACTTATTAAAAATAAAAGTAATCAAAAGATAAAAAATAGCCAATGTTCTTCAATCTTTAGAGTATACTGAATTTTTCTTTAGACTAACTACATGGAGTTTTCTGGAAGTGTTTTATGTGCACTTGAAAGCAATGTCTCTTCTGCAACTGAGTATACTTTTGCATATATTCCTATGAAATCAATTTACCTAATTGAGTTATTTGGATCTCTCATTCTTTCAGTTCTTGAGAGAAACTTGCTTGTTTTTTTTTTAGTCTTGAGTTATGATAGTAAATTTGTCTAGGTATCTATTTTTTCCCTTGAGTTTAAAAGTTTAGGGCTTCTATTTCAGTTAAACTATCACTTTTATACTTATGCAGTATGTCTACTTATGTATAGTAAAATTTTTTATCAGAGTCCACATTATGTACTATTTATATGGCCATAGTTGTTTGCATTTGTTTGATATATATTCTAACACCCTCTACCTTTGGTTTGTCTATAGACTTTAAGGTAATTCTCTAATGGCATACTACATTATTTTTCTTGTAATGAACTTACTCACTGTGACATCTTAAGTTTATGCTTACAGTTCTGGGAGGTTAAAGTCCAAAATGGTTTTCACTCAGCTATAATGAGGATGTCAGAAAGGCTAAATACCTTTAAGATTAAATACTTTCATTAAAATTTTTGGGAAAAAAATCTTTGTTTTCTTGATTTCTGTAGCTTCTTGAGGCTTCCTATATTCCTTGCCCCATGGTCTCCTTCCATCTTAAAAACACAGTCATGTATTTCTTTGGATATATCACCTAATGCTGACTCTCTTGTGTTCTTCCCTTACTCCCATTCCCTTTTCCTCCATTCCTTCTTCACTTCTAAGGCTCTTATAATTACATTGCCCTATTTAGATAGTCTTGGACAATCTTCACATTTTCAAATCCTTAATTACTCCCACCTACAAAATTTCTTCAGCCATATATGATAATGTGTTCACAGTTTCTTTTATTTTTGCGGGTTGGTCTTGGGGCTTGAACTCTGGCTTGAGCTCTGTCCCTCAGCTCTTCACCTCAAGGCAGCGCTCTACCCCTTGAGCCACAGTGCCACTTCCTATTTTCTAGTGGTTTATTGGAGACATGAGTCTCACGGACTTTCCTGCCGGGGCTGGCTTTGAACCGCGATTCTCAGATCTCAGCCTCCTGAGTAGCTAGGATTACAAGCATGAGCCACCGTCCACATGGCTTATGTTCACAGTTTCTAAGAATGAGGAAATGGGCATCTTTGTGGGACTATTATCTTGCCTATAACACAAGTGTTAGGCAAATGTTTCACCTTTTAAGGCTTTCATTAACCATCCATCTCCAGATAATACAATTAATAGGATGTGTGAATTCGCATCCACTGTTTTGCTCTTCATTTTCTTTTTTTTTTTTTTTTTGCTCTTCATTTTCTATTTGTTGCTCAATTTCTGACCTCCTTTCCTTTCCCTTCCTTTTCCTTCCTTTCCCTTCCCTTCCCTTCCCCCTTTCCTTCCCCCTTCCCTTTCTTCCCCTTTCCTAGCCTCCCTCCCTCTCTTTCTCTCTCCCTCCCTCACTCCTTCCTTTCTTCCTTTTCTTGGTGTGGATTTTGGCACTTGAATTCAGTCTGTTTCTTTTCTCCTCAAGGCTAGTGCTCTACCACTTGAACCACAGTTCCACTAACAGCTTTTTGCTGGTTAACTGGAGATAAAAGCCTCTCATACTTCCTTGTCTGAGCTGACTTGGAACAATGATCCTCTCATCTCAGCCTCCCAAGTTGCTAGGATTGTAGGGATGAGCCACCATTGCCCAGCAGTTGTATTCATTCTTTATCTCCCCCTTCCCCCACTGCTTCCACTTTCATGCCTTTCTGTGGATTATGTAATACTTACAATTTCTAAAATATTCTAAATGTTCTCTCTTAATCTATTTTGTTATGCATAGTTTTATAATTTTATGGTTGCTTCATGAAATTTCAATGTGTGTTCTTCTTACTGTCGATCTCCAAGTTTATTACTATTTCTAAAAATCACATACAACTGTTAAATTCCTTGGGTTTTATTGAAGTGCTTATGACATATGTGAGTGTGTTTCAATTTTTGTTCTTTGATTATTGGTGTCAACTGCATATTGATTTCGCACAGATTGCAATGTAATAATACATATTCACTGACCCTTATCTCACCTAGAAAGGGTCTTGTCTTTTTGGAGTTTAATCTTATGTGGGGATTCATTGCTCCTCTAGTTTTTTTAAAAAAATCTATTCCAATTAGGATTAATATTTGTCTCTTTTTCAAATTAGTTTTACAAAGACCCTTTCAATTCATAACCTTTATACCTGTCAGTAAGGAATGAAATTTAATGGAACTGGTAATGGGAAGATTGTTAGGGAAGCTGGTGTGGTCCCTGGCTTCTCATGAGAAGTGACTTTCAATGCTGTGATGACACTGGTACTTTTCTGCCTTCATTTTTGTATTACTGTAAATCTGCTGATCTGTTCATGGAAACATTTCTACCTTTTGACATTTCATGGAAACTTCTTGGGTATTATGGAATTTCAGTACTGAATTAGATGAGCATCTATTTTGCTAGATTCTGATGGTTTATTTGTGGAGTAGGCTAAGGACTGTCAAGATCCACTTAAATATTTTCATGGTGAATTGTGAGACTTAGATATTACTTATAGAGGCATTAAAGAGTAATTCAATTTAATAAAATGAAATATAAGAGGTTTAAAGTTGTCAAGATCTTCAGATATTCAGAATGGATTATTGAATGTGCAGTTACTTTTTGAGTATTTTAATATTCTGCTTGTAATCAGTTTAATCAGGGATGTTTTAGTTCCCCTCTGATCAATTTACATCTAGATCATGTGATGATTTTGTATTTAAAGAATCCCATGGAATCCACTCCCAAATTACTTGAGCTGATTTGAAACTTTGGCAAAGTAGCAGGGTATAAAATTAACCCTCAAAAATCAATGGTTTTTCTGTATGTCAACAATGAGAAGACTGCAGCTGAAATCAAGAAAGCAACTCATTTTGGAATAGCCACACAAAAATTAAAATACTATGGCTTTGTAGTAGAGTTTGAAATTTGGAATTGATACTCCTCCAGCACTGTTCTTTCTGCTAAGAATTGTTTTTGCTATTTGGGTCTTTTATTGTTCAATATGAATTTTTGATTGCTTCTTCCATTTCATTGAAGAATGAGATTGGGATATTGATAGGTATCACACTGAATTTGTAGTTAGCCTTTGGCCATATTGCCATTTTCATGATGTTATTCCTCCCAATCCAGGAGTATGGGAGGTTTTTCAACTTCCTTAGTTCTGCTTTAATTTTCTTTTTGAGGTTTTAAAAGTTTTTGTCATTGAAGGTCCTTCACCTCTTTAGTTAACTTCTAGGTATTTTATTTTTTGTAGGGTTATTACAAAAGGGGTTGCTTTCCTAATCAGTTGTGCTCTTCTTGTTATTGGCATACAGGAACACCATTGATTTCTGAGGGTTAATTTTATACCCTGGTACTTTGCCAAAGTTTCCAGTCAGCTCAGGTAACTTGGGAGTAGAGACCATGGGGTTCATTAAATACAAGATCATGTCATTTGCAAAGAGGGAGAGTTTTACTTCATCTTTCCAATTTGGATCCTCTTCATTTTACATCTTGTCTTAATGACCTAGCTAGGCATTCTACTTAAGTACATATGACTATATAAGATGATATGAAGCAAAATGAAACCCAAGACAGGGGCACAAGTGGTTTTTTTTCTTTCTTGCTATTGTTTATAATGTACTTATAATACATTATGTGATTCTTTTCTTTATTTTGTATGTTCTACCCTCATGGTATTACCCCTGTTTTCACTGTATCTGATTCCCATGTCCTGCATCTTGTATATACATTTTTATAATTTGGGGAAGGGAAGAGATATAACAAAATGTTTAAATGCTGAAATAAGGATACAAGTTGACCCATTGTAATGATGAGATGTACAAGACATTATGTTGAATACAAACTTTACAATTCCGGGGTGGGGAGAAGAGTTGGGGAGGTGAGGAGGGAAGGGATGGAGGAGGTATCAATGCGGGATCATCTAACTCATCTAACTGTAACCCCTCTGTGCAGTATTTTTACATTAAAAATTTATATGGAAAAAAATACCTAGGAATTAACTAAAGAAGTAAAGGACCTCTATGATGAAAACTTTGAAAACCTAAAAAAGAAAATTAAAGCAGAACTTAAGAAGTAGACAAACCTGCATGCTCCTGGATTGGGAGGATTAACATCATGAAAATGGCAATACTGCCAAAGGCTATCTACAAATTCAATGTGATATACCTATCAATATTCCAACCTCATTCTTCAATGAACTAGAAGAAGCAAAAATGAACCTCAAGATAGGGACACAAGTGGGTTTTCTTTCTTGCTATAATTTTTAACATATCCAAAATGTACTATGTGATTTTTTTGTTTCTGTTGTATGTTCTTCCCCCACATTATAACCCTGAAAACAGGGTGCCCTGTATCTTGTATATACATTTTTCTACTATGGGAAGAAGAAGGGGAATAACAAAATGCTGGAATAAAGATACAGGTTGACCCATAGTAACAATAAGATATACAAGACATTATCTTGAAAACAAGCTTCACAACTTGGGGGTAGGAGTGAGGGAGGGAGGAGTTGGGAATTGGGGAGGGAAGGGATGGTAGGGGAAAAACAAAAAAGGAGGTAACAATGCTTGATAGGAGATACTCATTACCTTACTCATGTAAGTGTAACCCCTCTGTACAGTATTTTTACAATATTTATTTACATTTAGAAAGAAACTATAAAGGTATATGTAAGACACAATATGAGTTCTAACAAGACTGAGGTCATGAATCTCTCCTTTCACTTAAAATGCTCTTATTTTAAATATTTTTTCAACAAAGGAGGGGGTAACAATGCTCTATAAGAAATATACTCATTACCTTATTCCTGTAACTGTACAGCATCTTTACAATAAAATAAAATACAAAATAGGTTTTCAGAAGTATTAGGATTTGAGCTCAGTAACTTGCACTTGTTTGACTTGATTGCTCTACTGGTACTCTACCACTTAAACCATACCTTACTCTACCACTTAAACCAACCCAGCTTCTTTCCAGTTATTTTGAAGATGGAATCTTTGGATTTTTCAACCTAGGTAGCTTTGATCAGTGATCTTTTAAGATCTCAACTTCCTGTGTAGCTATAATTACAAGTGTGGGCCACCGCACCTGGAAAGATGTTTTTCTTATTGTAACTTAAAATTACAAGTAGAACTTTCTCTTTCAATATTTTGCGGCATGTATGGAGAAATGATGAGTAAACTTTGGAAGAGTTATGAAGAATATAACAATGGTTGCAAGCTAATGTATTAATACTATATTTGACAGCACAAACGTACATAAACGCATAGACTGAGTACATTTGCTTTCATATAAAAAAGGGAAAAATAATAATTAGTAATAAGTGAATTGTCTGAGACATAGGTCCCATGGTTTCCCTTATTTGCAATAACTAGTATATGTCTGAGTCAAGCAGAAAAGGTCAAATAACTTGATGTTAGGGGAATGAACCCCAAGATAAGTATTGAAGTGTTTTTTGTTTTTTTCCTCTCATGCAATTGTTTCTAACATATTTATTAGATGATTTCTATGTTGTTTTGTATATCCTTGACCCACAGTATAACCCCTGCTTTCACTGTATTTGATGTTGTTATAATTTGTGGAGGGGAAGGGAGAAAGCAAATCGTTTAACTAGGGATACAAGATGTACAAGTCGTTATGTCAAAAAACGAACTTCACAACTTTGGTGGTGGGGGGGAAGATTGGAGGGGACATGGCGGGAGTACGGGAAGGGAAGGGAAGGGGAAACAAAGAGGAGGCAACAATGCTTGATAAGAAATGTTCTCATTATCTTGCCCATGTAATTGTAACTCCTTTGTATGGTATTCTCACAATAAAAAAAAGAGAATATAGAAACACACACACACACACACACACACACACACACACCAAACCTAGCAGGGGGTGTGACTCAAGAGAGCCCACCTAATAGGAAGATCGCCCAGAAGGACTCAAGAAAATTTGTCAAATTTGATTCATACTTATACAAGTGAATCAAGAAAGACCTTTGTCCAGATAAATCACAAAGTTGGTTACATATAAAAATAAACTAAATTTTGCAAAGATTTTAAAAAAATAGAAATTTATTTTAGCTCACTTGGGAGCCATTCAAGGAGAACGAAGTGGTATTTTTGTATGTCACCAAGATATAGTTAATACAATTGGTTTTTGAAAGAAGGAGAGAAGTGTTTTTTATGTCTCTACTGATTGGTCTAGATACTTATCATTTCCTCTGCCTCCAAGGCAATCAAAAGATTTATATGAATACTTTTCCTTATTCTCTCAAGGCTGTGAGTCATTATAAGTAACAAATCAATTAAATAACTCTTGTGCATTTTGAACAATTGGACTTGAAAGCAACAGGGGAGGGCAGATCTGAACGAGTAAACTCAGAACAGATGTCTGTCTACTGAGGTCTCAATAGTGCAGATGAAACTTCACAATAAGACCATGGAGTGAAGCTTAGTTGAAATGGACTTGTTCATGTGTTACAGATGGATATGCCATTGATTAGACATAATGCTTGTTCATGATCTTTTTGAAGCTGGTCAAATAGAAACCAGTGTAATTCCACACACATTTTAATCATTTTTTATTGAGTGTTGGCACTTCCATTCTTCCTGAGTCTAGAGGGACATTTTGTTTTTGTTTTGTTTTATAAATTATCCTTTACCCTTCAGTCTTATCATTCAGACAGGGAACTTATCCTGATATCAAGTAATGCCTGCTCGAAAGTATCTATTTTTAATAAGGCAAATGATATTACCAAGTACTTATGAATGCACTCACATACTTGTAGTTATTTAAAATAAAAACTTGTTTCTGGAGTTTGTGGCACTAAATTAGCATTGAGTGATCTGTTAGATTTTCTGTTGGGCCATTTGATATATTTGACTTTAGTTTGGAAATGATTGCAAAAACTGAGTAGATAATTTTCAGAAGACCTAGAAGGCTTTTTTGTACCAGAGTTGTAGACAGCTATTTAGTAAAACTATACATTCCATTATATTTGTTCTTTCTTTCCGATGTCTTCTGTGAACATTTCTTACTTGGTTTAAGATTTTTTTGTGCTCCTATCTCAGGATGAATGTTGATTGATGCTTTACACTAACATCTAAATTTATATATTTTTTCAAAATGGATTTATTTAGATTGGATACCTGTTTCTCTCTCTCTTGGAAACAGGATTCAGAATTTGGCTATCCAAATATTAAATGTTAGCAACCGCTATTTAATAAGACATGTTTTGTTTCATTTGTTGTCAGATTAAATTTGACTGGCTTCTAATTACTTGTGAGTAATTTTTCTTGTAAATTTGAGTCTTTGATTTTTTTCAGAGGGTTATAAAATTATAAGGATTGTTTAGACATCCATGGATTGAGTTTTGAAGGGAAGGAATATAGTGGATAGGAAAAGATTTCTGTACTCATAAATGGAGTCACTAACAGTATTTTGGGTGAGGCAATCCTCCTATGTTCCAGAATGCTGAACATCCTTGTCCACTTCATATCTTCAAAACATAGTTTCTACCTTTAGTAAGTTAAAATGTCTATAAATATTTCTTTGAGAGATGGTAATCTCTTGTTTGGAGACTACTGGCTTGATAACAGCACTGCACCAAAAACAAGGTAAAGCAACAACCAAACTAGCCTATAAATATTTTTACTTTCCTCTAGCTCAATACTTACAGTGTCACCTTTGACCACTCTCTATGGAACTTAGTTAAAGCAAGATGACCATTTGTCTGTAGTCTATCCTCCCAATTTTCTTGGGAAACTCAATGTCTAATAAGCATTGGTCAAAGAGATGCTGCCAGTAGTTGCTAAGTGTTTTCTTCTTGGTTTTGTACTTAACACATTTCCTAACTCCTTCTAGGCTTTGGCTAAAGATTCATGTACCAAATTTTAGCATCTTGTTCTATGAGACTTTTATATGACTGCTTTTGAGGTGAATCCATAGATTTTTTTTTTTGCTTACCTGAAGCTGTCCTTTTCAGGCTTAATGCTGTCTTTCCTGAGGAAAGAATTCCTTTATTTTACTTTACTAAGCAGCAGTGATTACATTTCATCTCAACTTACTATGAGGGGTAGTGTTATTTAGTGGTAACTAAATAAAAAATGATTAATGTTCATATAACAAAAACAAGAAATTAACTATGATGTTATTATTGCCATATAGTCTAACACCTTAATAGCTCAAAGTAAGCATTAGAAATATCTTGGAGAATACAAAATATTTTTTCCATTCAAGTTTCACAAGTTTTTTTAATGATTCATTTGAACAGTTAAACCATTAAATAGAATGCATTTATTTCACTGACAAAATTTTCTTACTTATTCATCAATAGTTCCTACATTTATTTTCAATCTAATTTCACCTTCAATTCTAATGACCTCGGTTCCAATTATGTCTATAATTTAATTCAGGTCAGTTGAGATATATTGAAAGCCATTACCTACTTTTCAGCCAATCACCATTGGTTTTGAAGTCAGTTTTATCTGATGTGTTTGACTATGTGTGCATGCGCACACATGCACACACACACACACACACACACACACAAACATTTATGTATGCATTTTATTTTTCACACTGTGAGAAAGAGCTCCTCCTGGATCCATGTTACTTGGAAAGGAATTGAACTTTCACAGATCTGAATATCACCATTTCAGTGGGATTACCATGAAGTTTTTCTCCTGGATATATATGTTTTTTTAAGAAGTCAATTTCTATTTGATATATCTTACAAATAAAAGGGTTTCTCTATTGCCATTGGTTTTAATTATATTCTCAATAACATCGATATAGTAGAATTATTATGCATATAAATATGTTGATGCTCATGTACTAAAGTAATTAAAATAAACAAATCTTTAAAAACATGTTGAGTTCCCTTTGATATATATATTCATTCTTAGTGGAAAAAATATTTTCATGTGTGTTTGTCTACAGACAATTGATTTTGGTTGAAAACAATTTTAGATGCCTTAACATTTTAGTTTCCAAATGCTTATGATTTCTTAATTTATTAGATTTTATAGTATTTTATACAGATTAGACTTATTTCAATTTCCAGACACAGTCAACATATTTGCATCAGCTATAACTAACTATGCAAAAGCTGCATTTGCAGACTATTTCCTTGTGTTGGGAGGAATGAAATAACCTGATATCTTAGTTTAGGCTACCTGTATGTGATACTTATCTCCAACATGGTATGGACACAGGTATTAACAGATTTTCCTTAGTTTCTTGTTTCTTAGCACAAAACTTTTATAGATCTTAAAAATGTACATGTGTATGTGTACATATATGTATGTATGTATTCATTTTTCTGCACAGTTCCTTAGATAAATTGTGAGCTTATTTTGGGATATTTGTATGCTAAACAAACACCTGCTTGTTTTTAAAATCATCTGGAACTATCTCACGCATGAAGCTTTTCCTGACCTTTCTTGATAGACTTTGTATCTTAACCCTCCATGAAGAACCAGAGAAGTCAGTAATTTTAGAGCTAAAATAAACCTTGGAAAAATATTTTCTGGTTAAGATTTCTCATTTTTCTGATGAGGAAAGTGAAGACTCCTGAATTCCAGTGTCCATTCTGTAGATTTAGTTATATCGAGAGTCATCATTAGACATAATGTTGGACAGACTTCCTTTGGATTGAACTCTTTTGAAGAAATAGATGGTGGGGTGAGTCTGGCCTAGAAAAATTCACTTGGATTTGCATCTCTTTTATGGCTAGAGAGGTTGAGCATTTCTTCATGTGTCTATTGGCCATCCTTCTTTCCTCTTCAGAGAAGTTTCTCTTTAAGTCTTTAGCCCACTTAT